>NC_140302.1:36299807-36357307 GCF_964211825.1 Aythya ferina | reverse complement strand
AATAACCTGCTTCTCATAGGGCATTGCTCATCTTTTTTTCTGTTGGTGTAGTTGTATGCTGGTTTGATTTCTGTTCATTCACAGAAATGATTGCTTTCAAAGTAGCCAAATAAGTTGCAAAGAAATCTTGTATTAATACCTGAGAAAGCTCAAGTCTTCCTGGATAGATCTTTTCCTAAAAACTCCAGCTAAATTTTATTATAGCTGAAGGTAAAAAATAAAAAAAAATAAGTCCATTTGTATTTAAAATTAACTAAACTATGGATTAATCCTCACAATCATAAAACTGGAAGTAGGCATGCAGACAGGGATAAGACAAAATTCAGTGCATCCATGCCCCCAGGCACAAGTACTCAACACTCTCTGAATGTGAAGTCATTTATGAAGTCCTTTACAACATGCAGTCAAAGAGGTTAATTGAAAAATTTCTTAATGTCATTATGAAAGAACTAGATTAACCCAAGTTAATTCACTTTATTGTTCAAAATAAAGAGGAATAAGCATTGAACTCACTTGCAAATTTGGGGCATGAATTAGGGGTGAGATGTTGTCTTTAAGGACTCTGCCAGTTTAATTAAGATATGGAAAATTACTTATTGTTCTTCACCACTAAAGTGCTAGGAATTAACAGCCAAATGTGATGCCTGTGCCTTTCATATCTCTACCATGTGTTTGTTTGTTTAATACCCATAAGACTACATCATTAAACCTCAAGCACTGATTTCACTAATTCAGCACTAGAGCTACATACTACAGCAGCAAACACCTTTTCTAGTCAATCATAATTGAACAGCTGGATTTAAAATGCAATATTATTTTTAGGTTGGTATCTAACTTTGACTTCAAACCACAAACAGTGTTTTCCTCCAAAACAAAATACCTTCCTATCTTTGTAATACATCCTCTAAATATAGCAATAGCACCAGGATAGTGTGTGATATATTTTCCCCACTTTATTACTTCCTCATAATTATAGATGCCACTGTGAATTGTTAACATTATCGTACTTCTCTTTTTTTTTTTCTTCCTTGGAGCAATGGCTTCATTTAGTGAAACATAACAGAGTTTGTTTGTTTTTCTTTAGGAAGTATTACTTAAGAGGGCAGCAGACCTTGTTGAAGCCCTATATGGGATGCCCCATAACAACCAGGTGGGTTACAAGTGCACTTCTTGTATACATGCTTACATATGTAAATCAATACCTGCTATTTGCAAAGCTGGCAAAGCATCAACACATTCTTTCTGTACACTGTGTGGTTTTGCCAGCCACCTTGAGGGCAGTCTGATGTGATGCAATGCTCTAAGGGAAATGCTTCATCTTCCCATTCTCTTCTCACCGCTAGTTTGCCTATCAGAAATGACAATTAAGTGTAAGGCGCCAAAAGCATAAGCAATCATTAAGGCAAGAGAATAACCTTGAACTCAGTCCAAAATATACAGTGACTAATGGGAAGTCCTACATAAATCTGCTAAACAGAGCGAACAAAACATACTGCATTTTGCAAACTGCTGGAAATGCATCTAGTGCACTGGACGAAGCAAATATGTGTTTACAATTTTCACATGGCTTACTACCCTAACCAATTTTATGTTCATTTCTTTATCTCTTCATATGTACTGTGTTGATGTGAGATTATATAGCACTTCAGACCAGAGGAGGGAAAACAAAGTTCATTTGACAAATAGCAAACAAACAAATAGCAAAATTCACATGCTTACTATAACTTCACATGAATCTCTTTTATGGATTTTAACATTATTAGAACTTTGAACATTTGCACAAATAAGTTTCCTAGTTGTTAGTAATTATTTTATATCTTTATAGGAAATAATCCTGAAACGAGCAGCTGACATTGCTGAAGCGTTATACAGCGTGCCACGCAATCACAACCAGATTCCTACTCTAGCCAACACTCCTGCTCATACTGGCATGATGGGAGTGAACTCATTTAGCAGCCAGCTAGCAGTTAATGTTTCAGAAACATCACAAGCTAACGACCAAGGTATGTGGGTTTTCAAGAGTTAATCCTTCTTGTTGTTGGCTACGTTTGGACAGTGCCTATTAATATTAGCTAATGTCACCACTGTGTTCTACCTCTTTTTCTCCCCGTAGTCATATGTCTGATCATGTAATGAAATGCTGTCTTTAACTTTCTCATAATACTTAATTCTTCCTGTTCTTTAGTTTACTGTTATAAAGCATCTCTGGTGGAAAAAGAAATTGGCAAAGTGTAGAAAGCTCTTTATTATTCACAGTAAATATACAATGTGTTTGTTTATTATAAAATAATTATGTCTAGTTATTTCCACCTGTTTTTTTTTGAGTATTTACACAGATAAAACTAATTTTATGTCTGTGATTTTAAAGTATTTTGTTTTTAAGCATGTATGACATATATGTTACTAATAAAAGAAATAGTTGATGTAATTTACATTTTGTAATTGAAAATGCATGTAGCATATTGCATTTAAAATTAATTTTGATACTAATGAAAGGAGTGAAACCAGATTATTAGATATGTTCAAAACCATATTTTTTTTGCTTGCAACATAATTATTAAATTGATTGCTCAGATAGAAACAAATTGTTGTTTAAAATCCTGATTCTGCTATCTTTCCTCTTATAAGAGATTGTCTTTTAATGCATTTCCAAGCTAATAAGCCTTATAAAATTCTGTACTTGATCTTGAATTAGTTTTCACTGATGACTACACCTTATGAAAGTACCAGCTTATTGTTAGTATAAAAATACCAATCATAAAATGAAAACCCCAAAACAGCCTTTTAAAGTAAATCACTGCAACAACAACAAAAAAAATTTCTTGCCAGCTATGGCATATGAAGGTCTGGAGAGGCTGAAAGTTCATTCAGTGTGTTGGTACCAGGCAGGAATCAAGCCTGTTGATAATTGCTACTAAAGACAAATGTGAAGCAAACTGACACAGCTGGATTGAAGAGAGCTTTTGTTGGCTGTCTATGCTAAGAGGAGAGACAACATAGAGTGCTCGCAGATGATTTAAGTAGGGTTGGCGTGATAAGGTTATCTCAAACTGCAAGAGTTGATAGGGCAGTAACAGACAACTTAGAGCAAAGCTGTGCAATCAATTAAAACTGTGTAATATATGATGCATGAGGAAACCCCCCAGCCCTAAGTTTATATTATAAAATAACATTATTTTTTTGGGGTGGGGGGGTTTCTAACACAGTAGGTTACAGTCGCAACACAAGCAGTGTTTCCCCGCGAGGATATGTTCCGAGCAGTACTCCTCAGCAGTCCAATTACAACACAGTCAGCAATAGCATGAATGGATATGGCAATGCCGGCATGCCCAATCTAGGTGTACCAGGTTCCCCTGGATTTCTTAATGGCTCCTCAGCTAACTCTCCTTATGGCAGTAAGTGTCTATTTTTGGTAACACATCATCATATAGATTCATATTTACTACAAAATCAAATACTTGCATTGTTTTGATTTTCTATATTGTGAGCTACTGGATAAAAGGAGGGGTGACTCTGGAGGCTGGACGTAAAAATGAATATAATAAATTGATCTGTTTGTGCCATAATACAATCTCAGATAGAAAAAAAAAATTGGACTGCACAATTTGTAACAAAAGTCCAACACAAAAGAGTTTGCCTGTTATCCAGAGAGTGGCCAAGCCAAGGCATTTCATTTCTTTTTTTTTTTTTTCTTTTTTTTTTTCCTTTTTTAAAAAATATATATTTATATATATATATATATTTTAAGAGGCAAGGCCCTATCACTCTCTTTTTCCATGTTTGCCGTGAAAACCTCAATCTGAGTCCTGATTATTTTTGCTTTATTGCAGTAGTGCCGTCAAGCCCTACCATGGCAGCCTCTTCGGTCACCCTCCCTTCAAACTGTAGCAGTACACACGGCATTTTCTCATTCTCACCTGCCAATGTCATCTCTGCAGTGAAACAAAAGAGCGCCTTTGCTCCTGTTGTCAGGCCCCAAGCCTCTCCTCCACCATCTTGCACCAGTGCAAATGGAAATGGACTTCAAGGTGAGCTGGATCTCTCTCAATTTTCTGTGTATTGCTTTTTGGTGCATACACTAAACTCTTGATCATTTATGTTAGAGAAAGGTACCTTACTATATTTTTAAGTTTCTGGTGCTCTCATAGGGATGTGAAAGGAGAAGAAGTAGAATAGTACAAAATGATATGCTAAGACTTAAAAAAAATCTGAGGTCAATTTTAATACTCACATTAGAGAAAACAACAGTTGTTTTGGCATTTTCCCCTAAGATTTTGTGCATTAAATATTACATTAAGAATGTATCCCTGAATGCTTCTTAGGGGTTCTGCCTACTTCCTGTGTTTCCTTATACATTTTTTTTTTTTTAATACAGTTTTATGGATGTTTGGAAACATCAACATTCCAGCATAGTGTGGTGCTATTTCCTCATTGTACATGTGATGTGATAGTTATTGTAAAATACTGCAAATTAGTATAAATCAGGTCAAGTTCTTAGTGAGCTAACTACTGCTTACAGTGAGCTACTCTTGCACTAGCTAGCCACTAGTGCAGTGAGTTTACATGCTTGTGGTCCTAATGCACTCTCTTATTGTAGTGTTAAGCTAGTTACTCCCATAAGTGAATATCCAAATATTTTAATTAAGGGAGGCAATCTTTTTTTTTTTTTTTTTTTTTTAATACATATATATTTTAATCCATGTGAATTCATGCAGGTAGTATAACGAACAATTCACAGGTCAGTGGCAGAACTTACATGATCAGCTGCTGGTAGTGGGGCAGGAGGAATTATCAGACAATGTATGTTTTGTGTAGGAATATAAATATGAACAAATAAAGCTTCCTTTATGTGGCATATTTTAAAGTTGAGGAGATAGTATTGTCACATTTATTAGAATCATTGAAAAGGTTTGCTTGCCTGCATTTTGCAAAGAATGAACCAAGTTCTTCAGGGCAGTAAATTGCAGCACTTCAGATCAGAAAGAAAGCCACAAAGGGCTGTAGACACAGTTATCCTAGGGGTCGTGACTCCTCTTGACTTTCTTAGCTATGACAGGTAACACAATTTTATTTATTCTTAGAATTGCCATCATGATATCCATAATCTAATGACCACTCACAGAAAAAGAGATGGAGACATATATTTTGATTTGTCAAACTGCTTGCTAATTCTGGATACCTGTATTTTGTGGTGTCTAGTTTAGGGCACTTCAGAGAGACATAATCCCACAGAACTGCCCACCCATGAAAAACCCGGGCCATGCCAGACCAGTATCTCAAAACGGATGTCCCTGTAGTTTGTTATTAACTTCTTGGTCCAGAGAAGACAACATCTGAGAGCTTATTAAGCACTCAGGTCAATGAAGGGCTGAGGATCCAGCTACAAATCTTATTGTAGGGTAGATGTTAAGGAAAAGGATAATTAGATTAACAATTTATGTCATTGCATAAGTCTTTTTTGTTGAAGCTTTACTATGCTGCAATAAGTAGAAAACTATACCAGGTACAAGCAATACTCTTAGAGAAGATTATCCATTCATAAAATAATCCAGTTACCTACTCTCTTCTTTATGTAAAACCAACCAATGAAGCAAAACAAACTAAAAACCACACTAGTATAAAAATTAAAAACTGAAATAAATAATAAAATAAAATAAAATAAAATAAAATAAAATAAATAAAATAAAATAAAATAAAATAAAATAAAATAAAATAAATAAAATAAAATAAAATAAAATAAAATAAAATAAAATAAAATAAAATGTGCTAACACATGGCTTAGATTTGAGTCAGCTATTTTGTACATTCTATAGTAGTTATTTACATGTATACTCCCATTAACTAGTTGATATAGCTTTACTCTGAAAAGACCTAAATTAAAATTATATAAATTTCCATAATTTCAGTGCGTAAATAGAGGTTTTTCCATTAGTTATTCAAGGTTTCAGGTGCATATACAATCTCGATGATTGCAAAGTGGTATTGTCAGAAGAGCCCGAGCAGGCTAAATGCCCAGTTCCCAGCAGATATCGAGCACCTAATCTGTTTTGGCACCTCCAAACCACCCCAGTAATCATCCATCTTCATCCTCAGGTGCAAAATGCTCTTTGTGTAAAATCCTGGTAGACCACTTTGAATCCGCCAATGCTGATTTTGTTAAGCAGGTCAGGAATTCAGCTCTAACTCTGAGACCCAAGGCGCAGCTGCTCCCTGTGCTTGGGATGCTGCAACCCAAGCAGCAGACCTGGCACCATCCACGGAGAACTCCCTCCTGCAGGTGTTGCTAAAACTCTAAGGATTTCTGTTACATGCCCCAGAGACCTAAACTGTTGCATTATGGAGCTGTCCCTGCAACAGTGAGCATTCAGAGCTTCTAAAACATGAGGGTACTTAGACTTAGGGCTGTGCAGAAACTTCATTTTTTTAGTTCAACAGCCAAACTGAGAATGGATAGAAATGTTGATTTGAGGAAGAAAAATAAAACAGTCACGTTTTCCTTACCTAGCTGAGACAGTTAAACCAAATCTTTTTGTATTGAACAAAATGACACTGAGAGATAACAAGAATGTCTTTCTGGTCTGGTGATTACAGCACTGACTTCCAGGTTGTGGCAAAAACTTGAATTATTTATGCAAAGTAGCACTGCTCCAGCAGGGGAAACTATACCTCTCCTCACTCTATGGTACTAAACATTGTGATAGTTAGGGTACTCTAATCCATGGATTCAAGTCCTGTGGGCTGAGGAGAAAATCAAATCCTATCTGACACATGCTTGGGGAGTTCCTTCATCACCATCATTTTTCCAGTTAATTCAATCTGAGCTGATGGGAGGTTTCAGGATGTCAACACTTGCCCCAGCTGTCCTACAAACTGAGCCAGTGCCTCCACCCGAGGCAGCCAGAGCCCAGTAGCCAGACAGGCATGTCCTGGGGTGGACTGGTCTCATGCTTCCTTCATGAGGCCTCCTAAGGAAATGCCAGCCATACGAGGGACATTTATTTGCACTGCAATTTACCTGTATGGCTATTTAGGGGGGTTCTGCTTCCTTCTTCCTATTTTCTTAGCCATTTTTTTGACACTGAGCCCTCTGTAAAGTTTAATTACTTTCTCTCTGATCACTATACAAGAGGCTTGAGAGTTTTCTGATCATCACATCATGCTAC
This sequence comes from Aythya ferina, assembly GCF_964211825.1. NCBI lineage: Eukaryota > Metazoa > Chordata > Aves > Anseriformes > Anatidae > Aythya > Aythya ferina. Next base: position 36,350,144 of record NC_140302.1, on the reverse strand, counting down.
ATTTTCTGTGTTAAAATAAAACATGGAATTCAAGAGCTGCAGTGGTCCTCAAGCACCGAGCCTCACTGTACAGCTGGATGGGAAAGAGCTGAGCAGCAGCTGGGAAGCCTGCACCATGTCTGTTTGGTCAAGCCAAGACAGAAGCAAGAGCTCATGGTCACTAGTATTTGCTTCTAAGGTAAATCCTGTAGCTGATGGATCTGACTAGCAAAGGATGACATGCTCTTTTAACCTAGGGCAGGATATCCTCTCTGTCATTGCTCGTTACTTTCTCCCCACATAGGCTCTGTTCTGAAACAATTGCCCATTTTTTGCCTAGGTGATTTTTTAGGGAAGCCACGCTATAGCAAGACAGCAGCATGCGAACACAATTGGGCCATACAGCCTCCTATTATTCATATGAAACTTTGTAAGCACTGTGAACAGGCAGAGTCAAATGAGAATATGGCAAAACCCTACATGCAGTGGCCCTTCAGACAGGGGTAGTGCTTTCAAAGGGGACTTGGAGGTTTGTTGCAGCAGTTCTTGCTAAGTAAACCCCTTTGGGATTTGTCTGTGTGTGAAAATAATGCTGTTCTTGCTACACCCAAGATGGTGAAGAAGCAGGAGCAGAACTAGGAAACTTTTCCCTTCTCCCTGCCTCTTGAACCCAGCACACCAGGAGCAAGATTCTTGCTACCAACCAGCATTCCCCAAAACAGCCAGGGTGCATTGTAGGACTCACTGCCAAGGAGTGAATAAAGAGAGGTCTGTAACTGTCAAGGGGACTCATTTTTTATTTTTATGTGTTATTTATTTTATTTTTTCTAAAGACATCCAAGACAGAGGCTAAGAAAAAAAGAAAACGAATAAAAAAGAAGACAAACTGATGAAATCTAAGAGAACCCATCATGTAGGCAGTGCTAGCCAGTGCTAATGTGTAGTCTCCTTTGCTTCACTCATGATCTGTTCCTGCTTTGGCTGTGCAAACATGCATCCTCTGCCCACTGATCCTGTAATTAGGGTCAAAACTTGGAAACTGCAGCCTGCAGAGTGAGATGTCCCTCTCTCCGCTGCATGCAAGTATGACTCACTCCTGTAAGTCTGCAGCATAGAGCCTTTGGGCCTTATCCAAAAAACTACAATCTTGTTAACTTTGTATGACTTCCATTAGATAGCCTATGATCAGAAAGTTAAGTACTTGCACATTTTTTAAGAGCAGGATGCTATGCTATGGGTTCTTTAGGGCAGAGAGCTTTTTCCTGTTTAAAACAATGGACATATAAGACATAAAATAAAATTTTTAGCAAGAGAGTACTGGCTTGCAGTAAAGTTGGAAGTACAATATGTGTTCAGAATTCGGTTTTCAATTGTAATTTACTTTTTATAGATTGTGAAAGATATTGCACTCTGGTTAAGCTTTATGATTGTAATGCAGAGCTAAAGGTTCTTTATATTCCTTTAAAATTCCATCCTGCTTAATTTTCTGGTCTTCCCCCGGATGAAACTATTAAAAGTATTATTAAAAATCTAGCCACCCCATTTTTCTTTAGGAATGCATTTGGTATCAATTTGCACAGCAAGAAACACAGTGCAGAAATTCACAACTGTGAAATGTCACAACCAAAATAAATAGTGAAATAAATGTCTAGGGCACCAATTTTGCACCTCCTCCCTATTGTGCAACAGATGGAATTTGACAACTATAGCTGAATGGCTTGAATTAAAGATTTCAGACTTTGTTTTCCAGAAAAGTATGCAGCAGGCAACCTATGTTTTCACACACCAGAAGCCAATCATGAGATTTACAAAAACCATCTGATTAAAATGTATGGGGTATTTTTACCAGATAGTTACATGCTATTAATTAACATATTTCTCCACACAACATCTGTAGGAAAAATCTGGATTTTGTTTTCTGCTAAGTTATTCTTTGAAGGAAGAAATAGCTGGATCAGTGCTGCTCTTTTGCATTTTGCTTAGTGTGCTGGCACAGCATGCAGGCAGAGGCGGCCTCTGAGACACAATCTGTATGTGTCCCACCGTCACCTCAATGCAAACGAGATGACAGATCCTTGCTGAGCCTGAACTCAGAAGATAGGATGACAGCATATTTTGGGTTGTCCTGCACTGATCCTGATCCCTGGGGTGGCTGGTTGTTGTATTGTAATAAAGCAGCACCTCAAAGTAAGCTTTGGATGTGTGCTTTTGGTCATGAGCACCCAGGCTGAGCACCCTTCCCATCCTCCAGGCCAGGAGCCCTTCTGGTGAACACCATGGCCTCCTCCCCAACCCTGGGCAGGTCCCTCCAGGCTAGGGTCCATGTGCATGTCATCCCTGGGCAGGCAGGTCTCAGATGGTGACCTTCCCACCATCAGGATCTGCAGATTGCAGCCTTGTCCCCTGCTTCAGACATACTCTGTATGACCAAATCTCTCATTCCTGCCCGCCCTGGGGCCCAGTTTCACACTGACTGAAAACACAGCCAGAGCAGGAGCACTTGCAATTCTCAGGGCCTGGTGTTTGCCCAGGAGCTTTTTATCAGGACTATGGCATAGAAAAGCCAGAGGGGGAAGGAGAATTCAGCCTGTGAGTAGGTGGCTAAGCAGGGGAGTGCTCGGAGCTCGATGGTCCTTTGGCCTGGGCTGATGTAACATGGTGGACAGGAGGCTCAACAGAAATGTCACATGGAGACCGAGGGCTTTTGGTAGAAAGAGTCTGTCGATAGGTGCACTACTCACTCCTTTTTTCCAGTTTTGTGACTTCTGTCGCTGTTTAGGTTAAAGCATGCAGCAAAACTACAACTGGCTGCTATAGGGGATTCTGCTATGTAGGGAATGTGTATGTACACAAGTCTTCCAAACCATAAAGTTGTAACAGAGAATCTGAAATAAATTAATATTGTTGAAATTAATGAACTGAGAAATTGAAGTTCACATTACTACATGAACAAATTTATTAATATTTGTTGTACATAAATTAATGAGAAATGTCATTATGACAAAAATTAAACAACACTAACATTAAAGATGGTCTAAATTATGTTTCTACCAAGGAGTTAACTAGAAAAAAAGCAGGAGGTTTTGGCCTCTCAGTGTTTAACTGTTAAAAAAAAAAATGAGACGACTGTCCAGGGATATTAATCTCCTGCCTTTTTATAGCACTTGGTGTACAGATTTGAGAGCAGGTGTACATTACTTGGCTTTGATCTTAGAGAGTCCTTGACTCACTCGGCCCTGCTATTATGATAAAGCACAATTAGGAGAATGTCAAAATGGAGGTTTTGTGTTTAGGCGCCAGCTCTGGGGAAGGAAACTGAGGTTAGTGAGATTTCCACTGCCAGAGCTGGAGCAGCGCTGGGTCCTTGCCTGGCGGGTGAGCTGGCCTTGCCTGACATTACCAGAAGTGACCACGCTGTTCCTCGGCTGTCAGCATCGCCCGTCCCCAGGGAGTCTGGCCTGCGGTTTGCTATTAACAAACCGCTCCGAGGAACGGCACATGCGCGGGAGCAGGGATGCTTCCCACAAAAAGGTGTAAGGATCATTGGAAAAGTAAAGGAGCATGTCACCGGGAAAGCACTTTTGTGGTGTTTCTCTCCACTGTGTGATGCTGGATGCTGAACGATGGCATTGTGGGCTGTCATGTGCAGCCGTGCCAGGACGCACAAAGCCTTGTTCAAAACCTCCCGGTCTGACCCCCTGTGTGGGGCCGTGTTTGCTCCCGCATTGTGCTGAGCGTTGCTTTCGCTTTGAACCAGATGTGCCTTATTCTGCAAACATGACAATAACAGCTGGTTTCTCTCTTTTTCTTTTAGCTATGTCTGGGCTTGTAGTCCCGCCAATGTAAAGTCATTTTGTTTACCTACCGTAGCACCAAGCTTCAGAGGATGGGCTTAGGGGACAAGTTTAGTATATTAAGACATGCTGATGGAAACAGTGTCTTCAAACAGAATCAGCAACAAATCGAAATGCTACAAAAAAGACTTTGTTTAAAGATTTTATTTAAACTATTAAGAATCTACATGCAAACAACCTACTTCTTCATGAACAATTCCATTTTATTGACTGAATTTTTCTCATATTTTCACATTTCTCAGTCCTGGAGAATAAGGAAAAAGCGACGCCTATTTTGTATAAAGTTTCTGATTACGTCTTGGCTATGTCTAGTACTTGCTATGTGTTGGGAGAAACTTTGTGGATGCACCATTTTGATTATCATGAAACACTGATGAAAAATGCCTCCGAACATTTTTCTGTACTCATAACTAGATTCACAATGGTTGTGTATCTCTATAATGTGAAATATTTTTTTGTGGTGGAAAAAAGGGGGCCAAGGAGGTTATGAGCCATCAAACTGGAAAAAGGATGAATATATGATTAGAACAAAAAAACGGGGTGCGGGGGAGGGCGCGGGAGGGTTTATCATTGCTTAACTTCATCTTAATGAAATGGAACTTTGTAACTTATTGTAGTTAGAAATTGTACCTTTGATATTGAATTCTCTTGCCTTCAACAAGCACACTGACAGAGAAAAAATTGCTACTGTCTGTTGGTAAAAACCTATACTTCCACTGCTAGAGCTTCCTGTTAAGCAAGTGTGATCTGCAACATTTTTTCAACTTTTGCTAGCACTGTATACTATTGCATTCTTAGGCTACTGTGAAGTCTATGTTTCTTGTACCAGAAAATTGTCCTTTTGACTTCTAGATCCTTCTTCCCTAATGTGTTTTGTATGTGGTTATAAAATTGTAGACTTTTGTGATTTTGCCAAAGTTGTAGCTAAATATTTATACACTTGTCTTGAATTTTTTTCAGATCCACTTAAATATTTAGAAAAGCAAATTTTATTCCTTATGAAGCTTATAAGGAATAAAATAGTCTTACCCATTGCAACACTTTCTTTCACATAAACACTTGCAGTCACTAAGGGAATTTATTTTGTAACATATCAACTATAAATATTGTATTTATCTTTGAAATTTTGTATATTGCTTTTCATCATTTTTTTTCTTGTATGTATTGGTTTTTGTCATGGCCTGGTATTGTGATGCTGAGAATAGCATTAAGCCAAGAACAGTTGCCTTCATGTTTTTCTTTTAAATAAATTAGTGTCCGTACATTTCATTTGTACTTCATAAAGTTGCTATTATTTAGACTTTCCATCCTTTTTTTTTTATTATTTTTGAGGAAAAGTCAAATTCATTGTTTATTTTTATATTATTTTTAAGTTATCAGAACAAATAATTTTGAAAAAAAAGTTGTTTGTTGTATAGTCAAATCAAAATTGTGCCACATGGCTGTAATGAATACTAGTAGAAATATGTGCATGTGATACAGCCACAAAAAAAGAGGAATCTATTTTGTGGTTGCATTTCTTTATTTCTTTCTTTCTTTTTTTTTTTTTTTTTTTTTTTTTCTTCTTCTTTATTTCCTTTTGTTTGTTTGTTTGTTTGCTTTTTTTATTTTATTTTTATTTTTAAAGATTGTAAAAAGTCATTTTTAGCTGCCACCCATGACTTTGCCACATAGCTGAACTGTGTTTACTGGAAAAATTCAGAGGCCTAAAGTTTAAAATAAATTCACTTCTGATGTTTTAATTAAAATGTTTGCCACATTAACTTCTCTGATGCCTTAAAAGTGAACTTCTTTGAAGAACTTTTGTGCTGTTTTATCACAGGCTTACACCACAATTGTTAATCACTACTTCATTTGGATGATTTCTGGTGTAAAAAAAAAAAAGCACAAAACTGGTGTACAATTATATCACTCCTTTATGTGTCTATTTTCTGCTGCACTCTGCATACTCCTCAACCCTGCACTGTTTAAAAAAAGATAAAAGTTTCACATGAAATCAGGATCGTACATAATTTTTAAATGTTTGGGGTTTGTTTATTTAGTTATATCAGTTTTTTTATGGGACTTTTTGTAATAGACCCATAGATGACTGTACTTTTTAAACTGGAATGACCTCCGTAGTGTATTGTGGCTGTTAGTGCCAAATCCATAGTGAGAAATGTCGAGTTTTTTTTTTTACTTTGCACTAAATAGTTTGCAAATGCAGCACTGCAAAACATTTTGCAAACTGCAGCAGAATTAAAGTTTTAACCAAAAAGGAGGGATCTTTTTTTTTTTTCTTCTTCTTTTTCTTTTTTCTTTTTCTTTCTGGGCAAAAATGCACATTTTAGTAAAGTGTTTATTAAAGGGTTTAAAAGAATGATACAGTGTATCACAGCTGATAAATGCCTTGTGCATTTATTTTGTGATAACTAATAAGGCTTAGCTAAGTGGAAAAGCCTGAGAAGTCACTTTGGAACTGAATTGCCTCAGTTATATTTTGTCTAAGTAAGGTTTTGATCTAACGAAGAGGTCACGTGTACATGTTAAGAAAGTTTGCAAGTTTCTTCATAAATGCAACCTGTTTGTGTTTTAGATTACTTAGTCAATGCACTCATTGCTTCATTGTCTCCAAATTGAAAGCTTCACTAAATGGTAGATTTTACTGTTAAAGACCCTACAATAAGATTGTTTTATCTGTACATTTTTTCATATATTTAACTGTATAAAAAAATGTTCATTTTACACAATATTTAATTAAAGTATTTCTTGTCTGTGAATTTCATTTTTAGTAATTTTATCTGGTTTGATTATTAAAAAACTGACTAAAGACAAAACGAAAAAATGCAACACTGGGGGTTTCATTTCTAACTGTCAGCATTTGTAGTTATGTCTTGATTAAGAAAAAGTATAAACTGTGAAGTGGGTTTTCCATGAGAAAAGCCAGGATAGCCCAGGCAGCCCATGAGAAGACTGAGAAGAAAGCAACCTTCTGCAGGCCGGTGGTGACTTGGTGCTCAGCCTTGGTAAAGTATGTAACGAAAATTGTGTCCCAGAGACCCTTCTTGCAAAGGTACCAGTAGAGCATTTTTATTTTTCCTCCATTTTATTATGGCATGGTAAAGTTCTGTAAACAGGAAAAGTTCTTTTAAACATAGCACAGCCCAAATTTTCCATGCAGTGGTTTGACAATGAAGGTCAATCTGCTTGTCTTGTAAATGCTGATAAGAAAGCAAATGCTTTTGCTAATTATAATACTGAACACAAATATTTTGTCCCTTGGACTATAGCACATGCAATGCACATATTATGTACCTGAACTGTGAATATGCTGAGGTGGGCATGACTCAGAGCCTCCTGCTCAGAGGGTGTTTGCACGGGAGACAGTTCCAGCTCTAAACCAGAAGTTGAGGCACACCAAGGCAAGTGCATGTCCTGGTAAAGGAAGGAAGTTCATTACGTGAGTTTTGTTCCATCGCTACCAAGGGCTGCTGGAAACTTCAAGAAGGCACTGAAAAACTCCGAGTTCGGAAGTAAATACATGTACATGCATGTGTATATATTGCCAAATGATATGTAGCATGCTGTAGGTGCCCCATGCTTCTGTAGTTAAATGACGGAGTGTGATGAGAAGCTGAAACTTACTGCAGTTATATTTACGAGGAAGCAGAACCAGGATATTTAACTATATTTCTTGCAATACTTACATAGTTTTTATGTTTGATGAAAATAGATGCTAAAAATATAGAGCACTTTTTATTATTATTATTTTGCATTGATAGTCATTTCACTTTGCATATGTATCTGTGTATCATGTTTAACCAGTGGCATAATCAGATGCACTCCACTAAAAATAAGATGGTTTATGGGGATGAAAGTCTCTATGATGCCTACTGGCACTGTTCCTTTTAGGTTTATTTCAAAGGTTTGAATAATGAGTTTCTAAATGGTTGGTCTAACACTCAATGCAAAAAAAAAAAAAAAAAAGAAAATACAAAAGAAAAAAATACATTTTGTGCTAAGAATTACAGTCCTAGAGCAATCTAGCACCTATGACGCATCTGTATCCATAACTTGGTAATAGCCCTGGCATAAAAATATGTTGTGTCAGCCTGTACCAAGTTTAGAAATGCAAAGATGAAGATGATAAAATTTCCTTAATCAAAATGAAGGAATAGAGTGTCTAAAAGTATATGCCAATTATTGCAGAGCAGCTTTTTAAAGTCTTTCAAGCTTTTAAAGATTATTCAAAGCACTTGAAATAGGCTTCAATCTAATGCCTCATTTCATTGCATTAAACAGCCTAGTTAATAAAGAATCAATATATTCAAAGGGCAAGGTTATCTTTTGTCTATAAGGGGTGGTGTCATTCTGAACCTTTTATAGTTCAAATGCTGAAAAAGACCTCATGAAATCCATACTCATCAAGTGGGTCAACTAGAGCAATAAAGAGGCCCCTGAAAGAATGGCTGCACTCCTTTAAAACAACTATAAGTCTTATCTCCCCCGCATAGTGCTTGCGCAGAATCAGCCAGAAAATGTCAATTTCTCATCAAGACAAGAGGACCAATGATAATTTTTTTTCTAGAGAATACATACAATTAGGAGAATGCAGAAAGGCCCCATCAGTGATTTGTAGCTTATTATGTCACCAGCAAGCTGCGATCTACCACTAAGCAGATAATAAGGGCTGTTGATAACTAAAGTGTCAATATGCCAAAGAACGATTTTTGAATGTGAGCCCTTGTGCTTTTTTTCCCCTCCTCGTGCAGATCGCAGGGCCTGATAACCAAGCATCTGCCAACCGACACCGCATGCTGGACCGCACAATTAATGCCATGAATAAATAGCACAAAAGAGTTTAGATTCTTTATACTCTTTGAGACAATTCCCTGTTTTACCCTTCAAGGATTTCTTTTATGTTCGAATAAGGTTGCTTTTAATGAAATTTAAACTCATCAGAGGAAATCAAAACCCTCAAATCAGATTACAAATTGATTTTTTTGGTCACTTGTCATTATACAATGTACTGCCATAAGTTTTACAGGAACAGGAAGAGAAAGCACTGTGTCTTCAGGAAGAGTATGCAAACAGTCTTTAAAAAAGCACATGAAGGAGGAACAGCCCTAAAATACCACAAGTAATATAAAGTTTTAAAAAGTTGGTGTGCACCATTTAACAAGTGATCATTACTTTTATATTCATAAGATACTCTTTTGAAATAAAATGAACTGTACTAGAACTATAAATTGCATACATGAAATGATCAAATCCAAACTATCTCTGTTTTTTCTCATATATAATGCTACATTTCATTGTTACATACAAGAAATTAAATACTATTTCTCAGAGCACAGGTCAAAAGTAACAGATGGTGGAATTTGAGACCTCCTGGTCTGGAACACCATCTCAGTTGGTGACGTTGATAGTGCAATTTGGCCAGCTGAAATATGATGCTGGCAATATATGCTATATAGTCATGATTTTTTGATTTGTTGCACATTCAAATAAAGCAACAGTTGTACTATCATGTTTTTGTTTTCTTTTTTATTGACTTTGTATGGAAACTGAAAGGGCAGCTTGGGAAAAAAAAAAAAAAAGGTGTTGTTAATGGCTTACAAAATGGTAATTTTTGTGAGAAACTCCTTTTTAACATAAGACATTAACTACCCTAGATCAGACCCATTATGGGTGGTGAGGGCACAAGTGAAATCTGCTCCAAGCAGGCAAAAATCATAGCATTATATAGATTACTTTTTGTGTAAAATCTCAGAACAACAGCCAGGCAGCTTCACAGGTCTGCACACTGGTTGGGGAACATAAGTGGGGAAAACAGGGAAGTATTTGGGAGAAAAGTTTCCAAAATGTAGCCGTTTTACGGTGAAAAAAAAAAAAAAAGGTGCATTTTGTAAAATACGGAATTCCTGTTTTTCCATTTTAAGGAGAAATGAAAAAAGTCCACAGAATAGGATAAAGCAGTTATTGGGATGCTGGTTTTAGGGTAAAGGCACAAAGTTTGCTCTAAATCAGAAAGAAGCACTGCTGGCATAAATCTGTGCAGACATGACCCTGCCGGCGATGCTGAACATGGTCAGTCCCGTTTGCCAGCACCATGAGCAGCCAGCAGGGACGGGGACAAGGGCAGCATGGTGGGGAGCTGCTCGTCCTCCCGCAGCATCACCGCCTGTCCAGCCATACCCTGCAACGTAACTCATCGCTGCTCAGGCACCTCATACGCTGTGATTGATACGTGCTTGCGGGAGCGAGGGAATAAATCTTTTTTTTATGGCAGGAGGTGGGAGGAAAATAAAAGAAATTTACTGTTGAATTTTGTAGAAGTTAAATCAACCACCAAAATCTCCATAAAACACTCCAGTTAGAGCAGGGTGTCAAGAAAATAATTTTGGGGTTTTCTTGCATGTGCTGTACTGCCAAGGGACGGAGGGCTTCCCCACTGTTCAGCATCCACATTTCTCATTCACTTTTGCTTTATTTTCAGTCCGTGGTGCCATGTCTGCATCACTTGGGGACCAGGCAGGCACTTGCGTGAGTGCTTTTGCCACATTGCATCCCCAAGCAGCCTGAGCTGCCAAAAGCCGCAGTGCTGTCTGGATGCTGCTTTGCAGAATGGTTTGTGTTTGCTTTATGTTACCAGTGGATGAGAAATCAAGACCATTGCAGCAGGCCAGCAGAATGAGCAGTTACCTCTAGGTTAGACAGCATGCAAGAACTGCTATCCTATTCTTCTGTAGGAAGAAGGGGCCAAATCCCAGGTAGGACAGAGGGGAGCCTGGAAAACAAATGCTTCTCCCTCGTTCAGGGCTGCATTAGCTTGTGCCAGCCCGCACGCTGTGGTTTGCTGTGGGTGTCATGTGTAGTCAGTATGGATGGGAGAACCTTAAGAGGCTGCTGTGCAGCAACCTTTCAGAAGTCCTGTTGTTTATCAAAGCATAAAAAAAAATGAACATTGTTTTTCATGGAGAAAGTACTAGTAGGCTTTTTATTTTTCAGTTCTAAAGCAGTATTTACTGACCTGCTGAAATGCAGTTGTAGGCTCGCTGCCTTAGGTAGGTCTATGCCAAGCCTTGGCTGCCCACTGTCCCCACTTAGCTCCGGAGAGGGACCTGAGGGACCTGCTCTGAGCACAGAAGAAACACAGGCGGCAAGCAGTGTTTCTGAGACACAGTGTCCTAGCAAACCATCTTTATGGTATTGCACATAAAGTTGTCTAAAATGCTCTCGATAGCTCTCTTTTGCTAGCTGTGAAATGTCACAACCAAGAAACTGGAATAGCTCAAAGAGTAGTAGACACATATTAGTGCAATTAGCTACACAGAGTGTTTATGTTGCTGATTAAATGCAAAAAATCTGCAATAGATCATTTTAAACATTTTTTTTTTTTTTTAAAATCCTGTCCAGCAGTTAGCAGAAGCAAATCATCCACACATGCTCTCCAGGTGCTGGCCCAAATATGAAGGAAATAACCAACAGAAGCGTAACAGAAGGACAATGTTTTCTACCAAGCCTTGCGACAGGGTGCGAGGTGTCTTTGAGCAGCTTCATCTCCCACAAATCAATAGAGTAGAGTACGTGCTCTCAGGCCAGCTTGCTAGAGCTTGCTAAGCAAGGACTTTCATACTATAGGGATGCCACAATATTAGCCAGGGATAGGAAAGTAAAGATGTTTGTTGTTGTTTTTTCTCTGCTGAAATTTTCCATTCTTAATGGAAACTGACATAAATAATTCTGGTTTGTGTGAGCTGCCTGTACTTCACACTGCTCCTATAGTAAATTCAAATACAAAGTAAAGCAGGAACAACAGGTTTGGGTGCTAAAATAAACATTTCAGCATCACAACTGGACCACCTCAAGGTCAAATTTGCATTGTTTTCTTTCATCATTTTAAATTTTCTCTTTACCTTAATAAAACAACCCTTGTCTTGCAGTCTTCTGACATGATCAAAAGAGAAAGCCTTTTCATTGTCAGGCTGTAATGGCTATTCTGCCCCATATTTTTAATGTGAAGATTAAATATTTATACACTGCAGGTCAATAATAGCCACTGAGTGGGAAAGCCGTGCTGCTGGTGGGATAGGCTCCCCTCTCCATCCTACCTGGGATCTGGCCCTTTTGCCTGATAGTGATAAATCTGATGACAATGATTACTCCAATGGCACAGAATTTTTTGTTCATTTCAATGGATTTGGCTGGTTCGGGTCAATGACTAATTCACTCAAAACTGAAAACCCGACTGGGAGCTGGAAGAACAGAAAATGTTTTGCTCTCTATGTCTGTGAATGAAAAATAGATTTGAAAGGATGAGATCTGCTAGTTTTAGCATCCTGAAAGACATGGTGACCATCTATTCAATATTTTATTGGTTGATTATAATATCGCCTTTGCTTTATTAACTTGTTAACTTAATCTATTAACTTGAAATGCATAAGATGTTTAGAGAAGCATACTTTTGCATCCAGCACTTTTTAGGTGGGGCTGTGTAGCTAGTGAAATTAATGCCATTCTCATCGCAGTGTTATTGAACTCCTGTTTCCTTCCAAAAGAACTTGACACCTCATAATACTAAGGGGAATGCAACATCCAGCATTTTCATAGCCATAGAAAAATAAATGAATACTAAATATAATGGCATACATGAATGAAAATAGTTAAATTAATGAAGGTCAGCACCATGATCTGCCAAAAGAAATGCATATTCAGAAAAAAAAATAATATCCTTGATATGAACAATAATAATTAACATTTGTTAATAATGAGAATAATCTCTCCTTATGACAACAAATAGCCATTTTGGGAAGAAAAAGAAAAAAAAAAAGAAAAAAGAAAAGCTAGACTGCTAAACTGGATAGCATTTTCTCATTATTTTTAGTGAAAATCACATTTGAAACCAGTAATTTATATGAGGCCATTCTGATTAGGTTTTGGATAATATTTTCCTTAAATTTTGATGGAAACTGACTTGTAGCTTTCTCCACATTTTTTTTTTTCTTTTTGCATTCCTCTTGGTAAAGTTTTGGTTTCCTTTTTTCTCCCTTTCTGTTTTGCCTTCTGTTTTCTCCCTTGCTTCCTCCCAGAGTGGGTGTTTGGGCCAGGGGGAGGGAGGAGGCTGCAGATCTGAATACCTGCAGAATCAGTTACCCCGTGGCCCTCAGTCTTGCGACTTTCCCTCTCCTTTCACAGAAATCCACTCTTCTTCTTTCTTTGCTTGACCCATATACCACTTAATTCAGATTTAGCAATTACACTCCTTATGCTACTTATTAAAAGTGATGTGCGTAAGTTGCCTTTCCCAGCAGACTCCTCCTGCTGCCGCTCCCGTCCCCGTTCCAGTTGTTTGATCTGTCAGTGGATGTGGAAACAATAAAAGAAGGGATCAATGCAGTCACTTACAGCAGCCCCTGGGGAGCAGCCTGGGCTCTCCCAAAGTTGCTGTAGGAAAAAAACAATGCAGGACACTGGCTTCAGATAAAACCTTCTCCTGAAATGTGGATACTTCTGTCAGAAATACTTTTACATTACTGGGCAATGGAAAAGACACCCGTTATCATCTTTCTGTACTGTATTTACATATACAAGCATGTGCGTGTTGCAGCCTACAGTAACTTATCTAAAACTGATTTATTTATTTATTTATTTATTTTGTTTTTAGCTCTTTTTTTTTTTTTTAAATACCCCCCTTTGGTGGCCATGCTGTGATGTTGGGGAGCAGGTGCCCCAGGATGGCTGCCCTACGCCACTGCTGGTGCTCGGCTGCTTGTGGCACTTTGGGGTCAGCCCAGGGCAGCGGGGCAGCAGCTCTTCTTTAGAGTCCGCTTTAGCATGGTCTGATCTCCTGGAATTCTGTTTGTAAGCTACATTTGGCTATCTCACTTAAACTAACGTGCTCTTACAACAACCTGGTCTGTATTTACAACAAAAGCTGAGCCCGAGCACTGCTTGTGGCTGACTACAGAAGTGTTTGGAGCATCGTTTTGCTGCAGGGAGGCAGATGACATCTGCATGCTTCCAACAAGGCAAATCCACTCGTTTTTGCCACCTCGCTCAGCCACGCGAGCCAAGCACCGTGGCAGCACGCAGCTCAGGGGCTGAGGCTCTGCCTTGCAGCACAAACCACCCCAACCGGAGCTGTGCAGCGCACTTTGGTGGCTTGCAACATGTGCAGGCATCCTAGGCGTGTGAGCTTCCTTGGGCAGCGCTGCAGCCAGGTACAGGCGTGCCAGCAATTAGCAAAGTCAAGGTGTATTTCCTACATCATGCAGCTGGGGGCATTTTGTAACTCGTTTTGCCAGAGAAAACTTGTTATTTAATTGCCTTTGCTGCTGCTGGATCCGAGTCAAAATGAGTGGGAATATCAGGTCCTGCCAGATATATTCAATCATATTACTGTTTTTTTTTTTTTTTTTTTCCCCTGAATGGAAGTGGTGTGCCAGTAAGCAGTGAAGCAGTTAAATACGGATGCATGGATGCCAGGAATGCTGTGATTTCAGAGCGAACACCCTACCAAGACGAACGAGGAAAACACACATCTCCCTTGGAGCTCCTGCCTGTCCCCACGGGGAGTTTAAGGGGAAGATAATTCACAGTGGCTTGGCCAACTGCTGGAAGTAGGGTATTTCCTATTCATTCTGATAGCCAAGAACAATGTCTTACATGGCCCCAAAATAAAAAGTGAAAAACTGAAAATTCAGACAGACGCGTTAACGAGTGGCCAGAGCCTGGAGCAGAGCTGGTGTCAGGGGTGCCCCCCCACAGCCCCCAAAGAAATTGGGTGGAGAAGGGAGAAAAGAAATGTCTAAATGAGCCCAATACTGATTATCAGGTTCCTAAGTGGCAATCTAATTTAGCTATATAAAATCATGAAAGGGAAAGAATTAATTGATACTAATGAGTTATACGAGATAGCATCATAATTAATTCCTAAATAGAAAGAGGACATAGGCTGGAGCGAGGGGGGGGGGGTGGGGGGAATAAGACTGGCCTATATATCCTGATAGATTACAAAGGGTATTTGAAATGAGAAACAAACTGCCAAAGTCAGGACGGGAAGAAGTTACAAAATCATCACCAGCAGCCAGGAGCCCGTCCTCTCTCCTCGTGCCTGGCACCACTTTCTGAGTCCTGCCCAAGGCGGGCAGCGCGGTGCTCGGGCCCCTAGGCACTGTATAACCACACAGATTTGATTTGACTTTTTTCTACTTCCCCCCAAATAGCATTGCCAAGTAAATCAGAGCATGATCCCACGGCAAGTTTGCCGTGCATTAAGTTACAGCTCTGATATCGCCGCAGCTACTTAGACAAGGAGTTTGTACGTGATACTTGGAGCAAAGCTGCCTTTTTCCACTCCGTTTTGGACCTACTGACTCCTATGGTGTGTAAATCACAGGTGACCACTCGTGTGCTGGAGGACAAAAAGCTTTGATGGATCACAGAAACAATAAATTATCTATGGAAAGGGCATTCCTTTTTTCGGAAATCCCATAAAATTATCATCACATGTTGACTCCACTTTCATGAATATGAATCAGAGACCTCTGTGGCCTTCTTCCTGAAAACTGACATTAAAAGTTTTGTTCATTTTTTATTTTTATTTTTTTCCTTCAGAACTAGGTTTAGTTTTAAAACAAATTCCATCTGCAGAAATTAAATTTCTGTTACATTACTGTACGAGTACAGAGTACGCAGATCTATCAGTGCTGGGAAAACCACGGATAACTGTTTGTGAATTAATGGCCGTGTTCACAGAGGGAGGAAAGCCGTTCACAGCCAGGGCTCCTGGCTGATAAAATTTTGAAGGACGTTTTCAAAAAGGTGGCTTAACATACACTGGTTTTCAGAGAGGCAGGGCACACCGAGCATCTTCTTTTGGACATTGGAGAAGCATCGAGCCTCTACGTGAGCCAGCACAACCAACATCCCGCACATCGCGGTGAGAGCAGGCGCAGCCGAAGCCGCAGGAACTTCTGGTGGAGCTCAGCAGGAGAAGAGCTGGGCTGAATAAAGAAGGGCTGGACGAGGCACACGGGTGCTGTAGGGCCAGGGTAGAGGGGAGCAGAGCCCAGCCTGGCCAGCCCCTGACATCTGGCTGTGGCTGGGCAGTGCGTTCAGTGCAGGGAAGGTGCTGCTCTGCGGGTGGTGGGGGGGCTGCATGCAGCTGGAAGCTCCCACACCTCAGCTTGCAGGCAGTGTAGGATGATTTTTTATTTTTATTTTTTTTCTCAAAGGAATTTCATACAGAAACTATTTGAAATAGCCTTTTTAAAATTATTTATTTATTTATTTATTTATTTTATCTAGTGGAAGCCACTTTCCCATTGGACACTCCACATCTAGTAAATGCCAAAAATTAGAAACCTGTGGTATTAAGGTAAATTTTTAATTTATTGTGAAAAATCACGGATTTTTGGCATATGCTGAGTATTTCATGTCAAGTCCAGCTGAATACCCAGTGTTAAAAATGTAAACAAAACAATCGGTGACCAAATCCATTTGATCCTGGAGTCAAGGCCATTCACAGAACTGAAAATTATTTAGTAAATCCAGCTCAATATGAAATAATTATTTCAAATCAAATGATTTTCCTTGACCAACAGGTCAGGCGGGGAACAAGCAACCTATTGAAAACGCATACTGCATCCTGACACAGCGTGAGGATGTATCGACAGCCAGGAGAGGGGTGAGACGCTGGATAAGAACAGGATGGGGAACTAGAGACGTTTTTTGGCAGAGGCCTCCAAATCCCTCCTGCCAGGGCCACGTGTCCCCTTGTGCCACCTCCTCCTCTGTGATGTGCCATCACTGCTGGGCTCAGAAAGGGGCAAAGTGGGGGGCAAAGAGGACACCAGGAGCACTGCCGGGCAGTGGGGTCTCCTCACCGCCGGCATAACGCATGCTCTGCTCCCAGGTCAGCTGCAACCCCATCGCCGTGGAACAAGAGGAAGCCGACATCTGTCGGATTTGCTGTTAAATAATCCAAACCAGGAGTGGGATGGAACCACACAGAGAAATGGTGACGTTTGGGCATGTTGGGAGAAAATAAGTATTTTATACACAATGCCCTGCGGCCTGCTTGCCTGGTGTATTCTTATTTTGCTTCTCTAAACGTGTAACGTCATCCTTTAAATACTGTGTGTACCGGAAGTTTTAAAAACAGTCAGCTACTCTTTTCTCGGTATAAATAAAAAAAACAGTAAATGAAAGTAATCTTTGGCTTTCCAGCTGTCTTTCTTTGGGTCTGCCTCCCAATTTAGTGCTGTCACAACTACTTCTTTCCCATCAGAATGCATTCATAGTGATGCACATTTCCTCAAGCTCCAACTGAGACGGAGCTTTAAAACTGTTTTTAATAATTACACCTCAAATTTGCCGGACACCCCAAGGCAGTACCTTAAAAGCAAACTGAGCACGAGCTGAAGAAAAATATTTGAGGCGAAGAAAAGCTTGCAGGTTTCACAAACACGGTCAAAACAAGAGGCTCTCCTCTGAAGTCCTGCTCTCACGTGGGAAAGCCGGCTGGACGCGTGCACAGCGCTCTGCCGAATGAGCTGCTGATAAATCTAATCCTGAAGGATTGGAAATGAGGTAAAAGAAATTTTGATGAAAATTATGTACATGTACTTTGACAAGCTCATAAACACTGCAGCCATGATAAGTTTTCTTATTTTTTTTTAAGACCTGACACAACTGTATAAGCCCAAACTCTAATTTTTACAGCCCTGGGTTTGGAGATCTGTCATTGGGAGATATAATGGAAAGAATAATTGCTTGGTGGCTGCACAAACATGAGATGTGTTGTCAGGCTGCAGTTTGGAGGCTACATCTGGCTTCGGAAATGATTGATGCTGTCTCTGTGTGTGATTTGGGAAACAATTTTTTTTTTTTTTTTCCCTAACACAACTGACATGCTGAACCTTAGCACAGCCGGAGCAATTAAATCATTATTAATGAAAACTTTTCATTTATTCCTTCTACTTTCAAATGCATCTTCCGAGTGCAGCATTGCAACATGCAGCAATGGCAGCGAAAGTAGGCATGTGATTTCAATTTGAAATTAAAAGTCATGTCTGAATAACAGAACAGCATTCTCATTTCCTAATACTCTGCTTTTTACTACTTTGCATTCAACTGTGAAAAGTCTTTTAAAACTCTGAACAGCAGTAAAACTTGAATGAATTTTTGACCCATTATTGCATAGCGGGTGCGCTTTCCAAGTTCGAGAGACTGCCAAGTTCTCCCCACCTAATATTTCCACTTTAATTGTGCCACTTGAGAAATTTACGTGCCTCAAAATATGGCATGAATCTTACGCTTATTGCAGTATCATTAGCAGCAACATTTAAGCAACATCTGTGTGCTATAGAACTAATTGAAGTAGCAGAAGTGGCAGCTGTAAATCCACAGGAAGATGGCAGTTTGCACCCAGCACTGCTGAGTTAGCGGGTAACTGTCAGCCTGTTCCTGCAATCTGCTCTCGAGGACTACGGTACAGGCACACAATGTCCAAAAAAATACAGCGAGTAGGCTAATGATCCTATTAACCACTTTGCTGCACCAATTTGGCTGTTTTTCCAGTTTCCTTGTTGAATTTCATTATATATTTCACTGTTCCAGTAAAAAGTCCAGTACGAGATGTGTTTGCTTTTAAGCCACTTAGTTCGGGGAGTGAAGCTCCTTCTCGGTTGAACTAATGTGTAAATGATTTTATTTTTATTTTTTAATTCCATATATTTCTCTTTTTTTTTTTTTCATTGTTTAATTTTTCTTCATCGCACGCACCTCAGTGAAAAAGAACTTTTACCAACTGTTAATGCTGGTATTTAAAGCAATGACATTTTCCTCCCCGGGATGTAACATTTTCAATAATCAATACAGCGGCGAGGGGGAACGGCTGAAGTCTTTTTTAGGTGTGCGGGTTAAAGCACATCTTCATCCGAGCCGGGAAGGTTGCTGCGCCGCACGCGTGGCCTGCAGCTCATCAGAGCACCGCCGCTGATTTGACTAATTGGTGATTACGAAAGGAGGAAGGTGTTTAAAGTAGCATGTCCTGGTATTACCGCGTAATCCAGGCACACGGCATATCAGGACTCCAGAGTGTCTTCGAGCATTACCCACGTTTCCGTCTTCATTTGCTTCTTGGGGGGAAAAACAGAGGGTTTAGAAACCTTGAGATATAATGGAATGTAATGTAATATAGGTAATGTGATGTAATATAATATAATATAATATAATATAATTAATATAATACAATATAATATAATATAATATAAATAATATAATTAACGTAATACATATAATGCATATAATACAATATAACACAAGATAATACAATACAATATAATACAATATAATATACAATCTATACGATATGATATAATAACATAATATATTATAATATACTGCAATAAAAGGCAATAAAATGTAGCGTTAAGCATGACGCCGTGGTGCAAGAGCCATGTTCCTCGATGACCCCACATCGCTGCGAGCAGTGCCCACGCTTCACCTGTGAGGCCGTGCATCGGTGTCAGGGTGCGGAGCTCCGTGAGCCCCCGTCCCCCTCCTTCCTTCCCCGGGCCCTGGGGCAGGAGGAGCCCGGTGCGGTGCTGGGGCCGTGGCCGTGCTCGCCGAGGGCCCCGCTTCATTAGAAGCCCGGCACGTCTGCCCGGCTGCCATGTGACGCGCCGCGAGCCGCCGACATTTGTTGTCTTAATGCACAAGTACTCGGGGACCCAGCTGATAAGGGACAAACTGTTCTGAATCTGCTGAACTACACGCTTAGGGTGGCACGGACCCCGGCAATATTGAAAATCAATAGTCACGTGGTGGTTTGAAGGTTAGAGGTCTTCTGAATTAACTTTCTAGTACTAAATTACCAGCCCTTCTTCTTCTTCTTTTTTTTTTTTTTTTTTTAATCTATTTATTTATTTATTTCTTCATTTTGGAAGCACTGGGAAGATGCTTTTGCTTTAAAGATACCTCGCTAGCGTGTGCCTAAGAGTGAGAGAAGAAAAGAGCTAAACTTTTTAACACTTTGTGTGATAATTTAGACCTGAAGGTATTTCTCATGAGCAAATTTGGACAAAACGAGAAGGCACCGAGACATCAAACATGCTAACAGAGCTGGGAGCATTATTTGCACCCTGAAAATGGAAATATGTGGCAACTGTGGTCTTTAACTCTTATTGTCCACAGTGCCCGTACTTACGTAATACTTAAATTAATGTATGTTTTGTTTAAACCACATTTAAAACATATAAAGTAATGGTATTGCTTGAAATATTTAGTCATTAGAAAAGAACTAATTACATTGTCATAAACGATTTGAACACTGAGGGCAGTGTGGAGGCCAGTGGAGATGTACGCATTGCCTTTCACCCATGGCACAAAGCATTGCCAAGGATGGCCCTGGTGTGAAGCTCCTCTCAGGCACCTTCACAACTGGGCTTTGGCTTCTCTGTTTGCAGGTATTGTGAAAAACAGAGCATATTTTAATTCATTAAATGGTTTCTTGTTTAAGTCTACTCCACCATGTCCCTTCCCCTCGTTCTCATTCCCCTGGCTACATCAACAGCTGGGATTTCAGCATCGAATATCTGCAGTCTGGCTTAGCCTTCACAGGAAGGGTTAATAGGCACCTACGTTGCCAGGTGCAAAGTTAAAAAATACTAGATTGATCAAGTAATTAAAAATGATAAAAAGTAATCGTGCTTCTGCTGGTGCCTTGGCAGCCAAGAGGAGCCAGGGCCGTGGCTGTGGGTGCTCTGGGGGAAATACTGCAGGGGAAGGCCCGTGGGGCTGGATGTTGGATGTCTGTGGGAAGCAGGCTGTGGGTGCTGAAACAAGGAGCTGTGCCAGGTGGCTGGACACAGCAGGGGCTTCCTGGGTCCCCTGCCTCACCATGGGCACTACCGCCACGGGCAGGGGCATCCTGGGCTGCGTGACCACCTTTAAGGAAGAGATCTGAAGTAGTGGCCGCAGCACTGAAGCAGCAGGTTGAGCAGTAAAAAACACTTGCAGGAACTTTAGACATTGCTAAACTCTTTCTTTCTGGGTCGCAGAAACCTCTCCAAAGCCTTATTTCTGGAGGTGCTCAGCTTTTTTAAGGTTTATAGACTGGGTGCAGCTTAAATTTGGTTTTCTTTTATCACAGCGTAGCACTGCACATGTACGTGGCACTGTCCCAGGACTTGGCCATGTTTATTTGCCTGGATGCCAGAGTGGGACCCTCTGGAACCAGGGGTTTTGCCATAGGCAGCAGGGTTTGCCACCTGTGGCCCAACATCCCCATTTACTCTGCTGGAAACATCATGGGGCAAAAGCCAGCACGTGCAAAATGAAATGCACCATCAGTTATACTTGCACGTGAAACCCGACGTCTACTTTTGAGGAGTGTTTGTGTGTATTAAAAATCCCCACCTGAACACAAGCAGAAAGAAAATTCAAAATACGCTGAAAAGATCTGTGAAAACCACTCAGGTCTGACTACTGAAGTAAACCGAGAACCTCCAACCCCCCCCAAATTGTGCATTATATGATTTTGCCAGACAAAAGCCAAGTTTCTTGCCTTAAAAATAATTGTGAACTTAACCTTTTCAGCTCTGGCATGATAAGTGTCATGTTCATCCTGGACACTGCCACGTGTAACTTCTGTTTGTCTCAATGTACCTTCCACCCCCAGCGCTGGGGCTGTTTTTGGGTTTAAGCAGGAGGCCTGCAAACACACCACAAGCATGTGCTGAACACCCGAACCTAGGACACGTGGCACTTTGATAAAAAAGTCAAACTCACACAGCAACAAAGACCAAGTTGTTGCTAATAAAATAAAACCTGCTGCTAAGCATCTGTTTGGACTCCATCTAAGGCAACACTTAAGCACATACAAAAACTTCCCCTATTTAAAAGCTCCACTCACTTCATATGGGATTCACGTACGCGCAAATTCTCACATAAACGGGGCTGTATCAAGGTATAAAGCAGGAAAATCTTCCTCTGTTCATCTGAGATTTCTCCTATCATAAACTTTTGATTAGGTGGTGTATATGTTATACTACAGATAAAAGTTTCTAGTAGAGTTTTTCCTCGGTTACTGTATGTATATAAACCTGCAGACTGCCAGTGCGTTGCATGGGCACAGGAAGAGCAGGCACTGCTATGGGAGACTTTTTTTGTTTTTGGTGTAAAAAAGAGCTAGAGCTTTAAAGCCATCATTTTAGTCTAGCTTAAACTAATATTTTCTGCTTCGTACATAGGCAAAATAATCCTATAGGAAATGTGGAAGATTTATTTTTTTCTAACCATTGTTCTTAAGTAGTGCACAATTATCTTTATGTTTATTTCTATCAGCAATCTTATTAATTCCCATACTACTTCTGGACCATGCTCGCACTACAGAAATAATTTTAATTGAACATTTATTAAAACAAATGCTTTGTCAGGATATACCCACTCCATCTGGCTGCACTGGACAGGCATTATTTCCTGGATGTGTCTGCTTTATGCAACGTCTTCTCACACAGATCTCACTGACTACCAGAGATCATGATTAGATTGTTGTGGATTTTGTTCAACAGCATTTTCTGCCACAGCAGTCTCGTTGACATTAGCTTATACGCACACTCTCCGCAGGACTCTTCCTCTTCTGCTGCACAGAATACGTTTTATTCTGGAAGAACATCGTTAGCCCACAAATCTGACAAAAGGCAGAGATCTTCTATAAATAACCCTCACTGCAAGGCTTGATGGGCTGCATTTTTTTCTTTCCCTTTCTCTTTTCTTTTTTTCTTTTCCTTTTTTTCTTTTTCTTTTTCTTTTTCTTTTTCTTTTTCTTTTTCTTTTTCTTTTTCTTTTTCTTTTTCTTTTTCTTTTTCTTTTTCTTTTTCTTTTTCTTTTTCTTTTTCTTTTTTTTCTTTTTCTTTTTCTTTTTCTTTTCTCTTTCCTTTTCCTTTTTCCTTTTCCTCTTTTTTTTCTCTTTTTTTTTTTTCTTTTTTTCTTTTTTTCCTTTTCTTCATATATGTTTGCTCACAATTATGGAGATGAGAGTTTTGATAAGAAATAAAATATGAGTCGTGTTCCAAGAATTAAATTTCAGCCCTTGAGAATAAAACAAGAGAAGCTTTTCCCTTTCTGCCTCCCCAAAACAGTCACCTACTGGTAAGCAGCTTCCAACTGCTACAAAGACCTTTTTTAGCACACTTGCTCACTTAGCAGCCAAACATTATTTTTATTGTTGGTATCACGAAGAAACACAAAACAAATAAGAGACACTCAGAATTCAAAAAAAAAAAAAAAAAAAAAAAAAGCAGTATTGTGCAGTTAATCCTCTATTCATGGTTATATCAAAGCACATTTTTGTTACTTTTGCCGTGATTCATCTTAATGAAAACCACTATTTTACAGCATATCTCCTTCAGCCCAAAACTGGTAGCCATGCTTCTCTCTCTGACCAGACCGTGGGAGATTTAAAGCTGTTAGTTCAGACAAAAGAGGAAGTGGTGTTCCCTGAAACTCCAGAATTTAGTTTAATATTTTCTAAACTGCTTGGTTTTCATTTTTGCATCAAAAGCCTGTGCAGTCTCTATAAAAGTAACTGTGAAGTCTCCTTCACACCTAACCTTTAAACTTCTTTTCTGTGATCTGGTCATTTTTCACCCTTTCTTTGACAGCTTTGCACACAAACTTCATTATCACTTTTTTAGCAAGGTTCCTTTTTCAGCATTTCTGCTTTGTGTAGAAGCACCTTGAGGCAACCAGGAGCTACTGGCAGGGTCATGCAGTGTCCAGAAATTCTTGTGCAAGGTAGAAGTAGCACCCAAGATTTTGTATTTCCAGCAGTGGAAATACACCTGTCTGCCTACTGAAGTAGGTCCACTTCAGGGAATTTAACAACGAGGTCATTTTGTGTCTGAGTTTTCTCATGTTGTTTTCTGGTTTCAAGGTTTTTTATACTGATGTGACCCTTCCGTAAATGTGAAGAAATATGTATTATTAAAAAGTTGTTTTGAATAATCTCATTATCTTTAACGTGGGTATCAAAGTCACATTTAATTGGCCACAACATCATGGAACTGCTTTGAAACAAATGTACATAAATTATTTGGGCACTTCAGATAATGGTAAGGAATAAACAAATATTCTAATTTTTTTATTTTTTTTTTTTCATCACAGGTACTCTGACTTGCTAAAAAGCACTGCCCCAGGAAGCTAATACTGTACTTTCCTTTCTTAAGGATAGAATGACAAAATTTTAGAATTTTTTTTTTGGGGGGGGGGGGTTGGGGGGGGGGGTAGGAGGATGGTGGGGGACAACATAACTAATCCTCACCTTTGTTTAGCTGCAATTTCCACAGTCTTGCTTAGACCATTCTTCAATAAACGGACACATCTTTAGAAATTTACGTAAACAAACAGCAGTCTGTACATGAGGTTGCATTTTCTTGCAGGTGGAAAACCATGAAGTCAGATTTGAAAGGAATTTATTGAAAGATTCCCCCAGGGCCAACCGATACTATAAAATAAGGTGTGGTGTAACTAGGTGACATTTCTGAAGACTGAAGAAGCTTTCATGGTCTTATAAACCTTTGGAGATTATTGGGTTGTTGAGGGTCCAAAAGCAGGAATGAACCTCATCCAAGCCCAGGGATTCAAGAAGGATCAGGATTAGCTTCCAGAAACTTGGAAGAGAGATCAAAGTGCAAGCGTTGGGCAGGATGATATTCCAGGCTAGCAGTATACCCTCATAACCAACCTCTGAGCACATCGGTTATACATCATTTCCAGTGAATTTGAGATGCAATGTTTCTACGAGAATTTAATTTGAAAATGGTAGAAGAACCTTAATTTAACAGAATGTCTTCACTGACGGATGGTACATGGTGTCGAATCCACAAACAGTCTGTCTGTTTGGTTTTATTGACTTCTGTTGTCAGGCAAGGAAGACCATGACTCACAGACATCTAGCACAGACTGTATTTTTTCTTCTGAAATTGTGTCTGCAAAATATGGCTAGAGTTGTTCCCTGTCCAAGGAGGTAATGAATTCTCTATAAAACTTGACATTAATTATTCTTCTGACTGTGATAGCAATAACAAGGCCTAGTTTTTCCTCAAAGAAATGTAGATAAACACAACTTTGTAATTGTGTTTTCCTTAATAACTAACCGATACGTTTGCTGGTTATCAAGTTATAAAAAAGAGTTTTAAGGGAAGATGACTATAAGACAAGGTAAGATCCAGTTGGGGATGTTTATCCTGCTCGTGGATGTCCTGACTGACAGCTGGGGCTTGGGCCCATCTCCGGTTTTGGTTCACAAGGTGTGCACTGAGCTTCAGGTGGGATCCACGTCTTCGTCCAGCTTCTTCACAGAGGGATGGGGTGAAATTAAGGGAACCCACAGCCTGACCCCACCATGTCCTGATCTCTTCAAGCCTGTTGGGCCCAAGCCTGTTGTGTGGGCCCTGTGGCCTTCTCCTGAAAGGTGCCACCAGGGCATCCAAGGACCTACCTCAAGTTTTTCTGTCAGGCTTGGTGGTGGCAGGACATCGGTGGAGGTGTGTCCAGGAGCCTCTAAGGCACGGGCAGGTGGCCCACCTTCAAATGCTTTGTCTCCAGCATCTGGCACTGGAGCTATCTATTGTAGAGAGCAGTAGGTTGTATGGCTTACCATGTAAAACAGAAATAAAAATTGGGAAAAAATTATATGTGATTTCAGCCTGTGTATGCCAAACAGCACGAATCACAAAATCTGCTGGCCTATTTTATGAACAGAAAAGGTCTCACGCTTTAAAAGTTGGAGAGAAATTTAAAAGGTAACTTGCAATGAAAGTCAAGCTGTGAAAAAAATGAATCCAAGAGGCATCCCTGAGGAGAGGAGGGAGCAGAGAAATGTGACCATCAGGTACTCACATGTCAAGAACAGATGATCTGCACATTGTAATTAAAGAAAGAGATGTACAAAAATCTCAGGCAACGACGAGATGCCAGGAAAACTTCAGTGGAGCGGTAGCTATTCGCTCAGACAATGGGAGACGAGAAGAGGAGTCAGAAGGAGCTGGTTCACAGCAGGGACAGCTCTCCTGAGCTGACAAAGCTTCCTGGACTCTGTGCTCACCCTGTGATTAATCACACACACACACACACACACAAAGCACCGGCTGCGACCAGGAGCCATCCTCCTAATGCATGTCACAAACTTCATAATTCCACTTGGAACGAGACAACAGCAAGTTAAATTTCTGGATCACTGTCACCATGTCACTTACAGAAGAAGTTGCACCGGGGAACAGTTGGCTATTGGAGTAATTTGGATGGAAATGTCAGTTTTCACAACCTGTGATTTGAGGTAAGTGCCCTGCTATTATCCAGCAGCTCTGTCAGGCTGAGCGCACGCCGCGACCTCTGCTCAGCCCTGCAGAGCACCGGCAGCACCTCGCCTGGACCTGGCTGGATGTTACCCTCCGTAAAACCGCATCCTGCCCAAAGGTGTGTGCTGCAAACCCATGCAGAAATAGCGATCCAAAGCCTCAACAAATTGACTAGTCGAGATTCGCATTGACCTCTTGGCAGGTTTCACCCGAGTAAGGAATTCAGGATGTGGTCAATATGTCCAACTCTGAAACGCCTGCAGAAGTTGCTACATAAGGTTATATACGTCTTATCCCACACCTCTGCCAGATTCAGTCAACCCTATGCGATGTATATAGGAAAAAAATTTGCAAAAGCACCACAGTTTTGTCTAGTGCCTGTCCCTCAGTAACACCTTTATACACACTTTCCTTCAGAGATTTTGGCATTCAAAGACTGCATCCCGTGCACAACCTGTGCACTGCTTTACCTGGGTTGGTTCAGAAGGAAGTAGCATTAAATCAGCTCAGCGATCAAGTCGGGGAGCTCCCAGATGCTTGACTGCAATCAGTTAAACACCAGTTCACACTGTGATGACTTAGAAGCATCCAAACGCAATGTTCCCAGATTTAACTAAATCACACCCATCACAAAGCCAGTAAACCTGCTCGCACAGACCTGACCTAAAAGTGACGGAGAACAAAGGCAAGTCAGACCAGCAGTGAGAACTGGGAGTTCACTGGGAAGCAGCAGTGGGGTGAATGCCTCTGAGTTTTAACTCTGCCAGCAAACAGGCTGCCTTTTTTTTTATTATTATTTTTTATTTTTAAATCTTGTTGTTCAAAAGAAGAGCTGCAACAGTAGGATATTTGGCCTTCTTGCTGTCCTCTATATTCTGGGGATGGCAAAGAAGCCATTATACTGTTTATACCTTGCCGATGGTGCCACTGTCTTAGGGGTATCTCCAGGCAAAGTGCAGCGGAATTACTATTATTATTTTTAGTTTGAAAGGAGTGGCTTACTGAGTCAGTAAATATAGTATTTTTTTTTTTTTGTATTATTATTTTATTTTTACATCAAGCATAACTACAGTGGGAGAAAAATGCTCCTCCAAAATGTGAAGTGAAAGAAATGGAAAACAAGCCAAATTTAGATTTTGCCTGCAGGATAATTGACAAACCAAGAAGCTTTCCTGGCTTCAAAACAGCTGCTTAGATCACAGGTGGCTGTATTCTTAAAGGGTAAAAAGCAAAGCTATCTCTTTTTATGGTATCCTTTTCAGGCATTCTCCTCTGTCGCAGCCACCAGGCTTTTATGTGTGCCCAGGCAGAAGAGGCTGGATCCTGTTGCAACACTCTGTTGGACTATAAACCAATGATATTTGCTTTACCTGTGCACTATCTTCCATGGAACAAAACAACATTTACATCTGGGATCAATTTGCTTGAAATTAAAGTGCAGCTGCTATATCTCTTCTGCATCAGAAGTATAGTGTTAAGGCTATAACATACAGACAGTTACACATTACTTTGCATTGTAATATTTAGATTTGTGTCATTTCCTATCTGAAGTAAAAAGCGTCTTTAAATAAATGAGTGATCTTATACTACATATTTTATGGGCTGTGTACTCAGCAAGATACATCTACATTTGCAATGTGCATATACTCGTCTCCAATTTAAAACTACGTATTTAGACCTTGAATTTTAATGCTTAAACTAAAACGCAGGGTAGGGATAATGTGGTCTGCGGGCTCGGAAAAGTTCTGCTGCGTTTGTGCGGGAGACTTGGAGGAGTTTTGTGGTGCTCCCTGGTAAGCGTGAGCGCTTCCAGCCCCCCCTGCCACCCCCTGCTGAGCGCACAGCGGCTCTCTCTCGGCAGCACCCTCTTTAAAGCCATGATGCACAAGCTTTCTGACACAGAGGGTCACG
This sequence comes from Aythya ferina, assembly GCF_964211825.1. NCBI lineage: Eukaryota > Metazoa > Chordata > Aves > Anseriformes > Anatidae > Aythya > Aythya ferina. The sequence continues at coordinate 36,322,051 of NC_140302.1, read as the reverse complement.
CTGGCAGCTCACCAGGAGCCAGAGGGCTGCGTGCAATTACCAGCTGCATTTACATACGCATACATATGATCCTTAGAAAGAGATAAATGCACGGGGCTTTCATTATTTGCATATAAGTCGCTGAAAATGCACCCAAAGCTTTCCAAAACACACAAGTAGACAAAATAGGCTCTGAGGGCTGTAGCTGAAGGTGAATCGTCAACAGAAGGGCTTCTGTTTCTTAGCAGTCAAGCTTCAACATCTTGTCCACCCCCAACATCTGTATGGGTTTAAAGAAATTGCTCTTGAGACGCAAACACAGCTTGGGCACAATTCATCGGCAGAGGTGTAGGCGTCTTCCATGCACGATGTGGCTGACCAGCTTCTGTTCATTGTCACCAGAAGCTGACACCAGGACGTAAGCCACAACCTCCGGTTCTGTCCTGCTGTGCTGGCTTTGTCCTTCAGAGACTCATGAGGGACTTGTGCAGAGCCCACAAGGATGCCCTCCATCAGGACAGGGCCTACTGGTGAGTGCACAGACAGGACATTTTGGACGTCACCTATCCACACACAGACTAAGGACCACATTTCCAGGCATTAAACACCAAAAGGCAGCTCACAACATGCAGATACAATGCATCATCTTCTGTTTTCCAGACACAATTTGGCTCTGAGGTTTTCAGGCAGGTTTAGCCATCACTGGTGCCACTTCAGCATCATGTAAGGCTCTGTGTTTTAGTTCTTCCTCAGCTTGAGTCTGTTTGGCAGCAGTCAAATATTGCACTTGTCCGAAGTGCTAAGGAAACGTGATGCATTTCAACTGAAGTGCTCAACAGGTCCCTTACTGAAGTCCAGTAAATGTGCAATTACTTTAAAAAGTTTTGATATTTTCCAAGTTTTGGAGGCCTTTCCCAGGGTGCTGCAGTACCCTCAGGTCTTAAACAAATGGCAAGAGTCATTTATGATCAGATTTTGAAAGGCCAAAAATAATCAAATTTCCAGCTGAATCAAGTGTTATTATCTTCTTTTATTTTCCAAAATGAATGAGATAAGCAACATAGCATGGAAAAGAGGACTGGAATCTAAATTTTCACAGAGATTTTCCCAAACAGATTTTCCAATTTTCCACAGAAAAGTCCCTTTACAGTTTTAAAAATACACCTAACTCTACAATTCTCATATCATTTTACTGACATCAGCAGGAAAAAAATTAAGAGAAAGGCCAAGAAAACAACTGTCCAGGATACCAGTTGCAGCGTACAGAAGGGAAGTTTAGTAAAATCAAGACCAATGGTTATGAAGGTCACTCTAAATGCAGAGTATACTACCTGTATAGCGCATACATGTAGGTTGAAACAAGAAATGGAAATACAACATGTTCAAGCTATCTTTTCCTCTCAGCAGCTGCAGTATGTTGTGTTTAGGTGAATCAATCTTTTTTTTTTTTTTTTTTTTTTTTTTTTTTTTTGAGTGATACATACGCCATTCATTGCACTGCTTAAACCAGATTCGCAGGGACCCCATCAGACTGAACACTGCAGGACCTCAACATTTTCAGCGCTGACTTTGGCAAAAAGGCAGCTTGTCCAAAGCAAGCCTGCAGTGGTCGACATAAGGATGTAAGCCTGTGAAATAGAGGATGCTGCTAATCTAAAGGAATCAGATGATGTACCTGGTCTTTATCCTCTGCCCGGAGAAAAGAGACAAGCAATTAGTCCATCACAGCTTCTTTGCCATACTGAGACTGGAAAACAGATTGAAGGGGTCAAAAAATTCAGAAGGCTCCACATGATCCGACATTTGCCTTGTCACAATTTTCTTGACAACCAGAAGGTTGGAGACAGTTTGCTGGTCATCAGGAACGGCGGTGCGGGAAGACTGATTACTGAGCTGGAGACAAGCAACCGCTCAATTAACGGCCTGCTCCCTCTCAAACAGTGCCTTCTGCAGGAACTCAGGGTATTTTTAGTCTGCTCTTTTTAGAGGACAAACGTGGTGTAAGGCAGTTGCTGGAGCACACAAACGTTTCTTCAGTTTGCAGCCTCCCAGTGTTGCTTCTGTGGCTACAGAGGTGATCTCCAAACCAAGCAACATTTGGAGGTCCAAGCTTCAATCAAGTGCCCTTCTTTTTGCACTTTACTGCATTTGCACCATCATTTCTGCCGCAGAATACATTGACGGCCATTGAAGCAACTTTCATGAGCGGTATATCAGTTTCATTCCAATTTTTGCCTTTACATCCCAGTTCAATTTTGGCCATATCAAATGTAGCTCAGCAGAAATCCTTCCTTGTATGGGTGGTTTTCCTGTGGCTCGGGAGCAGGCACTCATCTTTCTTTACTTGCACGGTGCCATTAGCTCGAGGTTTGTACCCACACTGGCTGCTACCTGGATGCTGCCACTGTACAAACAGGCTCCAGTCCCTTTGCCCTTACCTATTTTATGTCTCTGCCAGGTATTTTTGGTGTCTGACAGCTGCTGCAAGGACAAATTGTGCTTTTGTGTGTTGTGTCTTCTCAAGTGCTTGTGCCTCTGCCTTGTGAACAGCAGTGAATGGAGGTGCTGAGAAGGATGACGCTGTTTGGATAAAGGTAAAACCACAAAACTCAGCCCCGAAACCACTCCTGCCAGTGGAGACCAGGCGTAGGTCTGAGATTCAACCAGGCTCTGTGCTCACGCCTCTCTTTTCCATTTCACAAAGAGCAAGCAGGGGTCCTGACACACGCAGTGCTCTCCCTCCTCACTAATTTCTATGCAATAAGCCTGCTTCAGAAAGCCTTGCAAGGAGACATAACTGCTACAGCAGCACGGGCCCAAGGGACCGTGTTAAGGACAGCTTCCTGCAGCTTCCAGATCAAACGGAGGGGATTTGCTTTCTCTTTCTCCAACATGGCTGGGGCTGTGCTGCAGCCAAAACTCGGTGCTGGGGCCCGGCGAGCGGAGCAGTGTGCGGCCCGGCCGGCCCTGCCGACATCCCTGCTCCCACATGGGGAGCGCAGAGGTTGCTCCCGCAACGCTTCAACTCCACCTATCAGTGGTGGTGCAGTACAACGGGGCATGCTACCATAGCCAGATTATTCTTGGAAAACTCTCGATCTCTTGGCAGATCTACCAACAGAAGCTCCCAGCCAGGCATGCACGTGGGTGAAGTGTTGCCCTGTGCCCCTTACAAGGAGGTTATCCACAACTACAAGGTGGTCTTTTTGTTATAGTTTGCTTGTGAGCACTTTGTTCAGAAAGGAGACGGGCATGTTTTCATTGAGCATTATAAAGAAAGCATTTCATTGTACCACAGCTGTGCTGTTAGTTAAGCACTGAAGGACTGCTGCTTGCCCATTGCTCCGAAAATTAAATCTGCATTCAAATATCATCACAGAATCACAGAATCATAGAATGGCTCATGATGGAAGGGACCTTGAAGGTCTTCTAGTTCCACTCCCCTGCCATAGGCAGTGACACCACTCACCAGATCAGGTTGGCCAAGGCCCCATCCAGCCTGGCCTCAACACCTCCAGGGATGGGGCATCCACAGCCTCTCTGGGCATGGTGACACTGTTTTAAAAAACACGTAGCACGTGCTTGCTTAACAAAAGCAGGCACAGGGATCATATCTGAGACTTAATTTTTAAAAACTCTGGGCCATAATCTATGTCAAACTTCCAATAAATAAAATCCGTAATTTTTCAATCCATCACTGGGAAACATGATGGGGTTTCACTCTGCTTGCTTGACTTTAAAGCTTTAAAGACTTGTATCAAGCCTGGCTCTGCACAAGTAGATCCCTGTGATGGCCGCTGCCTGTGTCCTGCCCTGCTATGGCTACTGCCTCTGTGTGTGCTGCCAGCCAGCTAGCTTTGTCAAGCCATGTGCCAAGCTCAGAGACACACTGAAGGGCGGCCAAAATGTCCACCTTTCAACCAAGCCATGTGTCTTCCATGAGGTGAAACTACACGAGGTGAAACTATACCACCTCAGCAGCCACTATATGCTCTCCACATGGGTGATGCTGAGGGTTATTTCCACCAAACGCAGGCCCCGGCAGACACCAGGCCCCTGCTGGAGCATGGCCATGGCTGGGGCCTGGTCCCATGGGATTGGCAGAGCCTGGACATGAGTGAGCGTGGTGCTCCTTGTCAGCACCGTGCTCCTTGTCAGCACCATGCTCCTCAGCTTTGCAGGCACATGGCCTGAATGCTGCTGGCAGTCACGGCCGTGCCAGTGGCACGGGACATCGCACGGGGCAGCCTGCGGTGCTGGGGCTGGCCCGAATGCTCCAGCACCAAATGAAAAGCACTGTTTAAAATAACCACGTACGGCACTTAAAGGGGTTTTAAAAATTGATAACTCGACATACTGTATGGGATCGATCTTAATTACTGCTCATGTGGAATTTTTCTTTTTTTTTTTTTTTTCTTCTGGCTTTTTTCAATGGGAAAAAAAAAAAAAAAAGCAAGCGACCATTAACGAGAAACTTTAAAGGCTCGTTAACAATATCCTTTCATCAATCACAGGGGCTGCCAGCGCGCCGCGCTCACGTCAATTTTCACCTCGTGGCCCCGCTACCAGGCCCAGGCTCCCCGGCCCGGCCGTGGCGCGAGGCTGATGGAGCCCAGACCGCCCCGCTGTCGCCCGCCGGTGCCGCCGGGTCCAGCCCCAGCCCTGCTCCGCTGCCACCCACCCGTTACTTCACACGGGCCTGGGGCTGGTCTGGATCAGCCCCGGGAGGGCTGATAAGGGGCGAAGGGATGGAGCCTCGGCGGTGAAGTGATGGTGCTGGGGCTGAGGCTGCCACTGCACACTGCCCCCCACCCCAAAACAACAGCAACGTGGGGAGAAAGAAATCAAGATTTCTTCTTTGGCAAGAAGAGGGCACCACAAAAATAGCAATGTTAAGAGCAAATCGTCTGGAAGTCCCAGCCTGTAAAACAGGGAGAGATTACAGGTTTTGTTAAGAAAAAAAAATAAGAAAACTGTGAAAAATGCTACCTTTTCAAGCCACGAATTAAGTGTTATTTATTTGTTACTCGTACCCTGTGCATGTTATTTGGAACAAAAATAGCTCATGGATCTTTGACAAGCTGTGTTTGCACATCAATGTAACTGAAATATCCTGTCTGCTTTAATGGCAAGTGAGCGTACTGCCCGTAATATTTTCCATTGTTTTTAAATCCAGCCATGGTAGCACCGACCGGAGGCGCACAGCAACCCAGCAAGGGCAGGGAGTTTTAAAGAGAAGCCTTCGACTGGCATTTCTGTTCAATTTCTATAGGCATATAAAAGGAATTACAATTAAATCTGTAAATGCAATTCTTTGAGGATTTTTTTACATTCCTATAAGATTCTTACTGAGCAATTACTCTTGAAATAGTACATAAATCTTACAGGGCTCCCATTGGATTACTGCGCTTTAAGTTTTTAAGCAATCTTTCTGTGGGTTTATTTTTTTATTGCGTTTTCTTTAAAGGAAAGCAGGTCTTCAGCACCACCTATCACAGCAAATAAACATTTTAATGCAACGCGCATCTTTGACCGGGCTGCAATACATACTATAAATATTATGATTTTTAGATTTGGTAAAACATGGGAAACATGATTAAATGTAATAATCTATCTCTGGAAGAAATAATGATCTATGATGTTTACAGAAACAGTAGATTAAAATTACTGCCCCTTGTCTACAACTTAATGCATTTGGAAAGTGATAACGCTGTCCTACCAACCACATCACTGTTCATCATTCAACCGATATGCTGTGCAGCAAATATCAAGTGCCACTTTAAAGGAGTGTGGTGCTTGAAAACTGTTTAGAAAAATTAAATGGCAACTTTATGGGGCAAATAATTCTGGCCCTCATCCGATGACTAATTCCTCTAATTCTAAATGAGCTGGTTGCATGAGCAGAGAGAAGATTTGGGCACATATCTAAAAATGGCCTTATATCTACAATGAACTGGTTTTCTGTTTAAGATGCTTACAGTATGAGCTCATTACGTTGCAAACTCTGCTTGCAAGAAAGTGATCTGTAACAATCCCTGAGCCTGGGGCCCTTTACCATTTGGTATTGATACATAGGATGCAATCTGCATTTTTCATTCCAGCATAAAACAGTACAACCAGTGTCGCTGCAACGCTGCTGTAAATCTGACCCAGGAAATACAACATATTCCTTTTAAATATTTCCATTGGCCTTAGACTGTCTGTAGAGCATGTTTTGTATGGAAAAAAAGGGAGGGGGGAGAATGACCCACTGCAAAATTCAGTTTCTTCCATGGTCAAGGGCATCTATTTCATTATAAATGTAGTTCCGCCAAAACAAATATTATTTTTGAATCTTTCATTATCTTAGTCTCTGGAAATGGGCTAAAACAGCATGTGTTGGTATTAGATGCTGCAGAGCCAGCTGTCGTGCCTGGCTGCACAGTGTCTCAATGTCAGCAGTTCAAAGCACTGCAAGGCTGAATGGGAGGAAACTTGATAGGTCAGAGGAACCCAATTCCAGGCAAAAAGAACATAGCTGTCTTGTTCCGAGTGTTTTTTTTTTTTTTTTTTTTTCCCTATGTGCATGCGTATATAGAGATATGTATTCGGATGCCTGTGTTTTAATATCTTTTCCCCTCTTTGGTGTTTTCATAAACTGCCGTGACCTCCACCCAGAGCAGGCTGCAGGCTACTTGGGGCCGGCACCAGCACCGCTGTGAGGAGGCTGAGAAAACCCCAAAACCAGAGCCTGTGGGCTCTGTGTCTTTCTTTTTGGCTGGGGGCCGCCCCCTGTCGATGCTGCCCAGACAAAGGTGACACTGATGGTGACAGTGCCACTGCCACCACGTGCAAGTGTCCCCATGTTGCCGGGTGGGCGAACACTCACAGCACCACACGGCCTCATGGATGGACTGACAGCAGCCAGCTCTGAGCGTGAATTCCCTCGGGAGTTGAGTGCCCGCCTGGCCAAGGACTTACCCCCCTGAAAACAAGCGCTGAGGTTCACTGTGTGGGCAAAAATACAGACAGGCATGTGAAAGAGCAAATGCAAACGCGATACAAAAAATAGCGAGGGATGTAAATGTGAAAAAGGTTAAAGTTTGCTTGATACTGCGTTCTTTTGTTGGTATCATATGTTATAAAAGAAAGTAAAATACACCCAAACTGTACATATTATAAGGCTATATTTTTATCTCAGGGTTCTGGTGACACGTACAAACCACTTGAGCTTTGCTTTCGTGGTTTATATTGCCACCAGAAACCCTTGATAAAAATACAGCTTTATATTGTACAGTTGGGTATAGTTTATTTTCTCCATATATCATATACTGTGTTTTATTTATAAACATATACAAAGACACTTGTACATGCAAAGCAGTTTTTTTATTGAAGTAATTCTGAGATATCAATAATACTACATTAACTAAAGCATTGTAACACAATAATTTCTTGGTTAGCAATGGCATTTCTAAAGAGACGCCTATGAAAATATGATAAAAGACATAAAAAAAATCAGTATTTCCATGTTGGAATTTATGATTCCCATACTGAAAATTTCAGCTTCTGGTGGCTCGCGCTTTCAGAGAACCCTTTTTAAACCACCTCAAAATTTAGCCTTAACATCTCTTGAATCCTTTCTTCAGAGAGGCTACAGGAAATAAAGCTTCATGTAATGGAGAACTACAAAAATCTAAGGAGAAATTCAAACACCTAAGGAAAGGCACTGCTGATGAAGATGCAGCTACGATGAGCTTTTTAATATTTTGTCCAGGTTGCGCTCAGCTAACTGCTTATTTAAAATATTCTCATACAACTTGCCAGCACCTACAGCTCCACCTGCTTTTTGCCACATTCACAAAAGCAAAATTTTTATTCCTGCCTTGAGCATCTCTCACGATCCGAAAAGAAAAGCCGCGAACAAGCGATTCAATAGCCGCTTCCTTTTGACTGCATCTCAATGTGCTCCATTAAGCAGTGTTTACGTAAAACAGCATTTCAGCAGCGCAAACATCAAAGAGAGGAGGGGAGTCCTGGCACCAGGGCTGGCAGGGGGACAAGCGCGCCAGGCGGGGCAGGAGCAGGGAGGTGCGGGCTGGCCCCTCGGCGAGCCAGATGCTTCCTTAGAGGGCCGCTTGCACCTCGCATTTGCCATGCCCCTCCCTCTCCCCTACCCGTGCTTTAATGGACATTAAAAATAGAACAAAACAGGACTGGGGATGGGAACAAAATACACGCACAACAGGCCTGGACCGCTGTAGTCATTCTGCTGTAAAATGTAAAAACAAGAAAGGGCATATGAGCTGCATCCCCCAGGACGCATCCTGCTTTTTTAATATAGTGGTGCCACCACACATTTCACTTCGGATGTTGCATTATATTTATATGTCACTCAAATATTTACCATTTTTCTGAATTCTGCTGGGTGCTCTGAGAGCTTGTTATAAGCCAAGTATCTGCGGCTGTGTGCCTTGGCAGTCGAGCAGCTGTGGCTGAGCCGCATCAATATGCTAACTTCTCTTTCTGGAGCTTCTCGTGCGACAAAAGCCACTCTTTCATGAGGTTCCCTCCTCCGTAGTTGCCGGTCTGCCCGCTGCTGCGAATCACCCTGTGGCACGGTATTATAATCGGGATCTGCAACACACACAAAAATAAGAAAGGAAGCGGAGGGTGACACAAAGCGGTGGCTGGAGAAGACCAGCGAGGAAAAGGGCTGCACCCAATAAATCCGCTACCGTAGCAGCGTTCGCCTTCCACTGTGCTAGTGGCGGCAGGGATTTAAACATCTGCATTAAAGCCCACCCTGGCAGCCTGCTGGACAGCACCAGGGCCTCGCTTCTGTCTGCACTGCTGTGCCACAGGAGTGGGTGCTTGACACCGACTGCCCCGTGGTGATGCCATGCTCCGACCACCTACCTGGCTCGGAGGGAAGAAACAGCGTCGGGAGAAACGAGCCCCAGCAAAAACCCCAGCCTGGGCGCCCACAGGACGCCGGCCCACGCCTATCTAATGACTTGGAGTTAATTTGATGAATTATTGTCACATTGCCCGTGTTCTCAAGCGCGCTGGCAGTTGTTTCCCACCCAGCAGGGGCACTGCGTGACCCTGCACGCACTTGGAGCAGAATCGCCCCTGGTTCATGGCTCCAGGGACACTGCAGAGCCACAGAACCAAGCCCCCGTCCCCCAAAAAGGCAGTGATGTGCCCAGGGACGTGAGGCACCCTCCCTCATATGCCTTTACTCCTGCAAGATGATGCTTGTGTGCAGGCAGCACTTAGGTCAGATGGGATGTTTCATGGGGGAAAAGCAAGGAGGATCATTCAGGATGCATGCAGCACATGCAGCCATGCACACTTTTGCAGCAAGCTTGTGCTTACAACGAGACATTTATGACCAATGACACCTCAAAACACACACAAGGATAGCATGGAGGCTCAGGACCATTATTAACAATCATTAGGAGAGGTCATATTTCTGGAACAGGGATCACTGAAAACGTGAGAACAGCACTTCCACGAGCGAGCTTCCTGAGCCTCGGCTCCCTCAGCAAATTCCTCTTCTCTCTATAGCACCTCGACGTGTACCGCTGAAAAATTCCATATAAGAACATGGCATTATTTATTATTTAGCAGCAAGTCAATCCAAAATGGGTTGTGAATTTTTAAAACCTACAACAGGAGAGATTTAATTCACACCTAACCAATTTAAGAACTTTTCCTCATGCCTTCTACTTTGTATCATTTATAGCCAAATGTCAGGGATTCTGAAAAATCAATGCGAGAAGTTACATAATAGACTGATAATGTAGACTAGTACATAAACACTTTTTTTTTTTTTTATTGCAGGTGATTATGATAGTTGAAGTACACATCATAAAAAATGCAATACATCATCTTTAATCATGCAGTTTTTGTTTTGGTACCTCCAGAGTAATTCAATTGCAATGATAGAACTGTGAGAATAACTTACTAGAAAGTGTTTTTTCTTTTTTTTCCACAGAACGGATATTTTAAGTAAAAATACATACTTTTATTTATATACACATATGCATAAGCAAATTACATCCTTTATACTGACTTGTTTTTACCACACTTCATATTTATTTCAGCAAAGTTCCAGCTGTGCTCATATCTGAGTTGAAGACCCAGACCCCGAAGCAGCTGGACAGCTACGGGCCAGACCTTCATAAACTGTTTTTTTGGGGGCTCTTTTGTTTTGGTTAAGTAATTTCAATGGCTGAAATTTAAAATCTCAATCTCAGCCCAAAGGCTATCACATTACAAGGGAATACACATAGGTGCTTATTGTTAATCAAGGTTTAATAAAAAATGCTTATAAATAGCTGCTTTATTTGGAGTTGGCAATGCCACAAGTGAATTATGCATCCATGACAACTCCAGCGAGTACCAATAAAATCTTTCCTCTAGATCGCCATCACATGCTTGGTTTATGACTTCTTTAAAGTTGTTGGTTTTGCAAGTGTTTTTTTGTTTGGGGATTTCTCGGGCTTTACAAGCCACTCGCACCAGTTACTGCTGGCAGATTTTCTTGAGTGACAAGGCAGTAACGAGCCATAATACACTGTAAAAAATATCCAAGGTTAATTTGCAATTCTTTAACAATAGAAAAAATGAATCAGAGTATTTTGGCAGTAAAGATGTAAATCTTACTACAGACAAGGGGCCAAACCCTCCTTGTGAGCCAGTTCCTTGCAACTGCTTGGAGGCTGCAAAGACCCCGGGCCAGGGGTCCGTTTGCAGGAGAATTTTGTCAGGGAAATAAGTTGACACCCTTCCAGCTGCACCTTCTCCTGCTAGGTTGTGTGCGAATATGGAAGCTGTGCCCAAGCTGAAAAAAATATATTATATTTTCAGGTGGAGCAGGGTCACCAGCAGCCAGAGAGCTGGCACGTGCCAAGGGTCTCAGGTTTCCCATGTTGGTGCAGGATGGATCACAACCTCAGGGACGTGTGGCTCAGCTGCTCAGCATCATGCCACACGTGGAGGGGGAAATTTGGCCCAGGTGGTTTGGATCTCCAGGAGAAACAGAGAATCTCAGATCTCTGCCAGGATACTCTCCCGTTGCAAAGGAGCACTGATTTGCCACTGCCACGGGACAGAACATGCAGAGGAACTCCTGAGCCACCTCTTTTAGGGCAGGGTGTTGAGCTAGCAGAGCTTCAGTAGCACCACTTTACTGCTAGTTGAAAGGCTGTGGCTGGAAAATGCAGCCACTGAGATGAAGGGTATGAAATAAATACAGCATCTTCCACGCCCGAAATAAAGGATTTCATACCAAGTTTGTCCAAATGTGCCCAAGCCCATGCGTCATTCTCCGTAGTGTTGGATAAAAAAGAAAATGCATTACAAAGGCTCTATCAGCTCCGTAATTTAAAAATATTGAACATTGCTTCGGTTTGGCTTAATTGTGGTGACAACTTTCAGACTACTAAAATAATTAAACCTGCTAAAATTTATTAGGGCCCTAAGGACATTTTAGAGGGAGTACTACCCTAGTCTGGAGCTTTAATGCCTCAGCCACATTTAATGTAATTTTTATCAATAACCAAGCAGCTCATAATATTATAGCTCCACTGAAATCTTCATGCTGTGAAATCTAATTCATCTAATACATGAATCCATCACTTACACAGACCCTATCTCAAATGCTATAAAACTTCCAAACCCATAGATTTGTCTCCAACAAAAATAACATGAAGGGGCCCTTCAATCAATAGCGGAATCCCTCTGATTCGGGCACCAGCTGAATATTTTCTCCAACTTTGCTTTTGTTCTTCTGGGTAGAGGCCCACAAGGGAAAGAGCTTGTTTTCACTCGCAGCCTCATCAATACCTAAATCCTGGTGAACAAGTGACACTGAGAAGCTGTAATCAATAGCTCCCTGTGCGTTTTTTCTTCTGGTCAAATGGTTCAGCACTACTGACAGCCCTGACACTCAGAACATGATGCTAAATCTTTATCAACAGCCATCTGGGTGACTGGCAGAACAAGACTCGGGCGGTCATTAACGCTCATGGCAATCTGTGAATAAACTAACTCCTCAATAATGCGTTTGTTTAGAAAAAGGTGGGGAAAAAAACTCCCTGCACAAGGTATCGATTGCCTTTGAACTGCATTTAGCAAATTCCGTCTGAGGATGAAGCAGAGCGGCGCTCCGCCGCGGTGCTCCGCTTGTTAAGAGTTTTCAATTTGACGCAATGGAAAACCGAGCGTCCTATTATACTGCCTGATGGACTGGAGACTTACAGAAAACTGCCAAACTGTCAAAAATAGATCAGCCAGGCCATAATGGAAACAGCTGAAATATCAAGTTATAACATACAACAAGAATCACACTTAGCAAAAAATAATCTTTCAGTTTGCTCGTGTCCTATTGCTTTTTCTCCCCCTATTCCCTTACAGAAACAAATACTGTAATGCGAACCAGCATGGGTTCAACTTTATTGCTAGCCACCTAAGGAATTAATGCACAAGTAGTTTTATGTGTTCGCAACATTTCAAATCCATACTTCACAGTCTTCTCATAAATGCACAATTACTCTTTTCACTCCCGAATGTTTAAAACATTTTGGCCGAATAATACCCGCGACTTTCGATAGATCGAACTTAGCGCCTGGGCACGCAGATCGCTTTCAGCCTAAACAATAACGCAATCGGCAATCAGACAGAATATAAAAAAAACGTATGCAGCTATTACTGCTGTTAACAGACCGCTGAAGACGTCTTATTTAAGCCACAGAACAGTCATTTAGGATGGCCTTGGACTAATCAGCCCAACATTCGCCATTTCCCATGAGTCTCTGTGATTTCTTTTTGATCCTCCTATACTAGTCTAATGAGATTTTTAATTGAACTTTATGGGTTCCCTTTGAGGACCACAGACCTTGCAATCAATCTAAACCACAGTAAACTATTTGAAGTTTTTCTTGCAAAAGGTGAGCCATCCCCGCCATGTCCTTGGCATAAATTGAGGCAAAGATGTCGCATCTTTCAGCTGCTGCTGGCACCTATTCCACCTTCTCATAAAGTTGAAGGTCATTGTATGAATTATGTGAAGCAACCCCACTACAAAGGGAAACCTGTAGAATGCACACTACCAAAATTAAACACCAACCCATGATTTGTAGAAGGGAGAAATGTTCTGGTATTTTCTGGAAAAATGTAAGATACACAATTTTGTCAATATATTTGAGTAGCAGTGCAATGTCAGGTTCGACATACACCTCTGCTTTATTCCAAGCCCTCATTTTTACTGATAGCACTATCCTCATTAAATCACATTTATAATTTAGTCATCATGCTTATAATTTAGTCCTTTAATCAAGGAAGAATCTCAAGGTGCAAACAACTTATGATTTTGCATAGCTTCTGCAGCAATCATTAATAAAAATGCTCACCAAAGTTTCAGCTTCTCTCCTGTGAAAAGAAATTACTGATCTTCTGCTTAACAGAACATCACATTTCTGCAACAATTTTGAGGCAAATGCTACTCAAACCCAGTATTTATACCTTGAAGCTCTTATTACAGGTGTAGCAGTTGTTAACACCGCAGTTCTTTAAATTCTTTGCTGATATTTTAATGATGCTGCAATTCTCATGACGTGTTCAGTTTAATGATCTGTTTAGTTAGATTTAAAGCCCAATATCTCATCTGATAAACAGACTTCAAGTGTGTTTATAACATGTACAATGTTCATGGGTATTCTAAAATTCGATACATGTAGCACGCTGCCATTTAAACTAGCATAATGTCTAATGGGCTTAAGCTTCCAAGCTCAATAAAGAAGTACACTGTGATATTTTAAGTGTATATCTGATTTTCATATGAGACAGTTCATAGAAGCAGCATAAAGCTCCGTTCCGTCAATACCCTGTATTGTACTTGACAATACAAACTATTTTAATATGATGGAATGCTTTCCAATATAATATGGTGTACATTAAGATAAGGCAATACAATGCAAACCTACAGGAAACAGTTCTCAAAGAATAACAATATAGTGTTGTGCAAAAGGATATGTAATTGCTATCGCCTAGAAATGTACCCTGCTTTGCCCTCAGGCTGCAGTGGAGCAGCAGCATCCAAAGCAGCGGTAACAGCAGGTTGTGGTGTGAAAATTCCTGCTTTTTCCCCTGTGAGGAAGGATGAAAATAGTTCTGAAAATATACAGCAAAGCTACTGCATTTTTTTTAAATAGGTCCTATCTTATTTTTGTTATTTCCCACTCCATACTATGGCTGCAGTGGTTTCTGTCCACAGCAGAATTTTTAATAGTATTATAGATAGTAATGTATAGCTTTAGGGGAAAAAAGAGCTCTATTAATATAATACTACTCCAATATTTCATAATAGAAAGCTGATGATAAAAAAATCAGTACTGTAATGACAGCTCTGCCTATTCCAAAACACATTTTTATTGCTAGACATCTCCTGTAGTTAATTTGTAATTTCACGCATATTCCACATGCAAACACAAATACAGTCCTTTTGTACTTCAGTGGGAGCACCTTTTCACTACATTTCTCAGATTTTCCATATAAATCTTTACATGGTCCTTCAGACCTATGAGTCAGAGTATGCAGGCTGACTATGCATGATATGCAGATCGATTTTATGAATGAAGTGGAATATAAAGATAATTCGTGATGGCACTGTGAAAAACCCCAACCCTTATATTGTTATATGGACAGCCACCAGCTCTTGTGAAAACAGGTTTCTGAATCCACCTTGCAACTACACGTTGTGGTCTTACATGTGCCTTATTACAGAAAAAACTGGGAGAACTGCACGCAAAAACAACACAGAAGGTCAAAGATTATGGCAGGTGCAACACAGGAGAAAAAGAGAGGTATTTGGGTATGGAAAGACACGTTGCTAAGGGCAAGTGGTAATGAGGAAAAATATGTTGAAGAATGGGCAAAAAAAGCTGCAATGATATTAATAGAAACAGAAGTTTTTATTTTTTTAAGGCAAGTAGCAAGGGAATGTGTAAAACCAGACATAGGGGCATTTTCTTCACTTGCTTTTGCTCTCCTTTGCACAGCGAGAAGCCAGCTGGACGTGGCAGCACCAGTCCCATGCAGCACCTTGCATCTGCCTTTATAGCCCAAACGCTGGGGTTTTAGGGAACCAAACTCCCTCCTCCTGCCTCTTGCACTGCGGATGACATACTGACTCCTGTCCAGAAACACTCTCATTCAGGAGAGCTTCCCCTGACAGGATCCAGGCAAACACAGCCCAACTAGTAGACGTGACCCTCACAGTGGCACTGATTCTCACTAACTTCACTTAGAGTAATCAGCATGTTTCAGGTGCATAAATAACATCTGAAAATCTAGCCCCTGACTACTAAAAGGGAAAGATAATGATTGGGGAGATGGACAAAGTGACCAAGTACTGAAACTGATTTTTTCCAAAATCCACGGGGCTAACCTAGAGGACTACTCCTTCCAGTTGCTTTAAATTCAGCTCACCTTGATCTAAAGGAGAAATGACACTTACATCTATTTTGCAGTGCATGGGAAAAAAATGTTAAAAATTAGGGATTTGATTCAAATGTGTACCTACAAGAACTAAAATCCACACTTTCAGAAGTACATCCATAACAGCACTCCATCCTCTCTGGCAACACATCCAAAGCTACTCACACCCTGTCAAATGATGTCAGTACTGAGGGATAAAAGATTTCCCTCGCCTAATCTGTAAGAAAGTTTGAAAACAACAAAATGTGTAGAGGCTGATGAATTAAAAGAAGTGTAATGTTTCTTTTCCAAATCTAACACCGTAAACGGTAGGGCATAAATCACATTAAACTGGGTTGTGCATTATTGCTGATTAAAAACACTTACTGACCTTATTACTCATGGTAGACCAGTTTTCATAGCAGATAAATTTAATCTAATGACATTTAGCCCAGAAAGCTCTCTAAATCCACCATCTTCCATCAACTTTATTTGAAAGTTGACATGAACTTACAGGATTGCTCCTCATTGCTCCTCCCACTGCTCTTGCAGCTCTGCTGTTGCCCGCTAGGTCTGCTAATTTCTGGTAAGAGATGGCCTCTCCAAACTTCACATCTCTCAGCAGGGTCCACAAAACCTGCCTGGTGAACGAATCTGCAAAAACAAGGAGTACTGTTCATATGCATGGATGAAAAACACGAGATGAAATACTCAAAACACCCAATGCAAAGCAGTCTCAATAGCAACTTTCTAATTTAAATTTAAACAGCCCTAATACACCATCCTGTTATTGTATCCTATATTACTATATTTAAATACATGATTATTAGAAAGAGCACTTCAAGTAACCGATCACTATAAAAAAGGATTTAAGGCTTTGATTTTCCTATATTTTTAATTTGCTTCAAGTACAATTATCCTGTTAACTCATACAATGTGGTTTTTCCATTAAATTGGCAGAGTATAAATTAGCATAGAGTCAAATTAAAAAGGGAAGAAATAACCGGCTCTACCTATTTTACAAAGCCCTCGCATCTCCAGCTAATTTCCAACTTCAGCTGGGACACACAGCAGAAGAAGCCCTAGAGCCAGCGGACTCGGTATTATCCTGGCTGACTGCATTTTATAGTTGAGACCCCCAAGCTACTGCTCAGCATTCCAGACATTACAGAATGTAAGGACTAGCTGTGACCTTGAATGTACAGCACATCCTTAATGACACAGGGCTCTGAAAAAAAATAATGTATCTTCCATTATTTTAATTTTAATTCACCAGCAAATTGCTTCTAAGTGTTCCAATTGCTGAAATAATGAATAAGCAAATGCATTAGAACCAGCTTCCTTCTGTATTTGAGGGTTTTACCTTCCCAGCCCAGGATTATCTGACAAAAGGAAAACCAATAGCCACTCTAAGATTTTAGTAGGGCTGGACACCTATTGCTCTTCCAAGTGACTTGTAAAAGCTTTGAATAACTAGTGAATAACTTACTCAGATGAGTGAGTTGGCAAAAAAAATAATATATATATATATATTTATATATATTTAAAAAAAGGCCCCCTTGCCCTGTTGAGAGCTTCAGTCTGCTGCTTTGGCAAAGAAACAAACTGATTAAAAACATTTTGTTTCTGTAGCTGTCAAAAAAGACATCGATTATGTTACATAGCAAAATGTGATTTTGTTCTTAAAGGAAACCCATACACCATTATGTATGTGTTAAATAATAAAAATCACTTCTTAACTGAAGGGAATGATAATCACTTCATTGAAAAAATCTGTTTAGTCTTTATTATAACATTAAGCAAATTAAACATCAGCATAATCCAGGTGATACGAGAAAAGGGTCATCAAAGAAATTAACTTTGTTGTTCATTAATTTACATGGATTAGTAGAGGGCAAAGAGATAGCAAATCTGCTCTAGTTTTTTATGATATAATTTCAAACTGTACACCATTTGTGGCAGTAGGGTGACTTTGGGGTTAATCAGACTGATTTGTCCTTTTAATTGCTTTCTATTCAAAGAAAATTCATTAGATAATGTTCTCTTCAAAATTCATGAATCAATTTAACTGAAGAAACCACATTAACAGCTTTGGGTTCATTAGCACAAGCAGTTGTGTTACTAGCTGATTGCTAGGAGGGTTTCCTTAGGCAAACAGATTTTGTTTACTGTGATTTCTTCAGAAAGGTTTCTTTCAAACCAAGCCGCGACTTCTTGTTTGTGTAACCCCTCTTCAAGCCAGCAAGATCAGCACTAACCCGAGCACTCGTATTTCGGGCAGTCACTGCCTGGTGCCCTCTCCTAGGCACACGATGCGCAGAGAGCGCACTGCCACGGCCCAGGCCCTGGTCCCTTGGTCCCTTTGGTCCCCTGGCCGTGCCAGCAGTGGTGCAGGGACCCACAGCAACCCAAAATGCCGAGGAGGAAGGAGCAGCCATGCGAGCCTCACGGCAAGACAGAGCAGCACCAGAGCCCCTGGGAGCAACACGCGTCGTCACCGCGCCGAGCCACGGCCAAGCTATCGAGTGCCTTTTAACAGGCTAAAATACGGCATAATAAAACAATTACACATCGACAGGCAGGGACAGAGATTGGACAGAGATCTCCTTCCAGAGCCACTGTGCATTTTTCATGAGCGAATATATACTGTATCTGCAGCGACATAAAACACTAGAAGTTATAGTTCAAAATAATGAAATATTTAGCGATCATGCACATCATTTTATAAAAGTATCTGAAAGCTCAATTTCATCCTGTAGGGAGCAAATGCATTAATTAGTTTAAGCAGCTCTAAGAGACACTGCCAAATACTGTTATTAAACTGTCTGCAAGTGTTAGTGCCTGTAAGCACAACCTGCCCAAATTAGATGGCTGAACTTTCACCAATTTTCAACGCGTGCCAACATTTTATGCTGCTAAGTATCATTAGAAAATGCTGTAAAATCTGCACATAAAAATTAACACACGCACTCTGCCTGGGAACACCTGACACATCCGTGAGTTCGGGATGACTGTGTAACTCGAGTGGCAGAGCAGAGATCGAACTACGTCCCTCAGAAAGCCAGACGTGGTTTCCTTCCCCATGCTGATTAAAGTGCACACCGCACATGCGGCCTGCAAGGATCTTCTCTTCAGGCTACTGGCTCTCGACCACCCTTCAGCCAAAACCCATGTGTGATGGTCAACACTGGACGATATTTCTCATTTCAGCAACTTGTCAGGCTTTACATCAAGATGTACGCTTCCCAAATTTCTGGTGGAAGCAGGAGATGCAAATAACACCTCTGTCAGGGGCACCGGCAGACCAAAGGATTGGGTGGCCAAGACCCGTCACGCTCTGGTTTTGTTTCAGACGCTCTGTGGTGAACTTCTGGGATGTCACTGCTACAAAAACCTCATCACTGTCCCTTAATATCAGTCCTGCCAAGTGTTGTACATGGCCCAACAATGCATCATCGAGCCACGCTGACCTGAAAGCAGCATTTACAGGTTGGATACAAGCCGCTGAAAGGAGGGACCAGCACCAGGCCTGCAGCTAGTGCTTGGTGGCTTCAGAGGTCACTCACGGCAGCCTGCCAGACCTCAGTTCTTCAGATAAACACGTTACGTCCGTGAGGATAACAGAGTAAAAATCGAGTTTACTTTAACACTGGCTCTATCATAACTTCTTAGCAGAGTAATTGAAGGTGGCAATTAGTGCATGGCAGTGCAGCGGCTCACTACAACCCAGTAAGACACTTCCAGAGCAGTTATCGCGTCAGTGAGGGACGGGTGACGGGAGCAGACAGCCTGGGTGCCGCAGGCAGCACCGGGCAGGAAGGGCCCATCACTGCCGTCTCCCTCAGCCTCTCCTTTCATAATTCTAAGAGCAAGAGATATTCAGAAGATGCACAGTCTGATTTTACCTTATTTTTAATCCCTTTGACTAAAAGAGACTAAAGATCGGTCATTTTCTTTCCTTTTCCTTAATACTGAATACTGGGAATACTATTTATTATAGTTATTTTTTAAATTATTATTGCTATTATAATTTTTTTTAATTTACTTTCCTATACTTTTTTTCCAAGGATTTTTCCAAATGCAAAGAAACAAACAATACTCACCCGCTTCGCACCATTTTTTTCTGCAGCCTGACTTGGGTAGTACATAGACAATTTTTTTTGTCCTTATGCTTATCCATTTTCACCATTATTACTATTGGTAAAAATATCAAGCATAATACTTCAAAAACATTCTTTTTTTTTTTTTTTTTCCACTCAAGAAAACTTAAGATCTTGGGGCATAGAAGAGCAGATCGGCATTAAAACTGAAGAACTTTTGCTGACAACAAGCAACTATATAAAGAGTTAATACAAGCAAGAGGGTTAATTTTTGGTAATTTTGAAACTTTTCACATTTAACTAGGCTTTTCAACCCATATTAAGTATGTCACCTAAAAAGTAATTTGATAACTAACAATCACTGCTATCCTAACCTAGACTGAAATAGCAAGCAGAACATAAAAAAGATAAACACTTGTCTATGTTTTTAACTATTTAAGTATATTTTGCTCTTGCTATGAGACAGATAATGAAATGCTTTTCTTTTCTTTTACAATGGCTGCAAGTCCCTGACCAGTGGTACTCTATAATAACAATAATAAAAAGCAATTATTAGTTGCTATTAAGGGATTACTAGAAATATAGTTTAGATGGCCTGGTAATATACTATAAAATAGTCCATACATATCATTACAATGGAAAAAAAAAAAAAAAAGACTGCTTAAAACCAGGGGTGCTGCAAACATTTTGGCAAAATCATTTGAGAAAAGACTATGAACTTTTATTGCTGCCATTGTCATGCATGATATTGATAGAGTATAGAGATAGAACATGCCTAATTGAAAATAATAGTTTATGACTACTTACACAGCCGAATCAGAGCAAAGATGTTGGCCATTTTGCATTTTTCTGATTTTTATAATGAAGATGCAAAGATAATCTAATTAAAGTACACTGCTCTTAATTTATAAAATTCACCATCAACTTTACAGTAAAAACTCTGTTTATTAAAAAAAAAAAAAAAAAGAGGAAATGTTATAACAAAAGAATATTTAATTTAAATAGGTAAATAATGGAGAGATTAAAGCAGTATTCACCTGAATTCTACCTCTAGCTAGTCCAAGGCCAGCGAGCACCTCAGTGCCTGTTGTTCTGGACATCCACAGTTAGACAGAAATTCCTCAGTTAAAAACATGGCAACTCCATTTACAAAACATAGATTTAAAGGAAGTCCCCTGCATCAAAAGCATCAGCCTAATTTTTTAAGAACAATTTAAAAAATAAAATTACTTGCAGAATCAAATCAGCACACCCACTGTACCTTTACACGTAGCATCTCCCACTGCTCCAGAGGCCCTTCCCTGTCATTCCATGGCCAACCTTCGACACCCTTTGTGCAGACGATACACCTCAAACATTCATTGATTCTGTCTGAAATTTTGGTTAGCTTGCAGATGTGCTTGAGCCAATCTTTGTCCACCAAACATTGCTGTAGAACGAGGTGCATGTAACCTGGTGGATAAATCTGCCGGATTTCAGCATCCCCCTCTACCTTGGCCAGCTACTGAGCACAGACACACAAGGCCTGCACATCTACTAATGATGCTCATCTCCTGAACTCTGGCTAGTAGTTTTCTAATTTCTTACTGCATATTTTTCCACCCTTGACTCCAGCTAAGGTCTCTTCCTACCACTCCCAAACAAACAGATGTTTGTACCTGGTAACTACCATACCGATCCTTTCCTGTGCCACCACCACCCGATCGCATCACACAGATGACTCATGCAATAGTTTTCTACATCCTTTCCTATTTATGATTGCATTTAACCAGCTAAATTAACATTTATACCTGAAATGTATCACATCCCTATTGTCAGACCTGACAACACAGGACTACAGGTGAGGATGAGAGGGATCTCTGCTGATTCCCCAGCTGCACAGGAGGTGGCTGCTCCGTGCCACCCACTGCGGGGCACAGCGGCAGCACACGGTGACCGCAGCCACAAGTTCTTATCTATAATGTATCTTTTATTTATTTATATTATTCCTCGCCAGCATACCTCTATGCCACGCATCACAAAAATTACTGGAGGTTCTGTTTCTAGCACATGTGTGAGTGGCACAAGCAAAGGAGTGGTATTTCTTGAAAACTTTGCATTTTTTCCCTGATTCAGAAAACATCCTACACTCATTCTGCATTCATCTGTAGATAACTTAAGCTCAACTGCAATGCATTTTCACTACAGAACTAGCAACCGTTCAAGCAAATGCTATCAAGTATTCAAAACTACTGACCAGAAGTATGCAGCAGTGACGATAACCCCAGTTAAAACCAATTCCCCCTCTAAGCTGCATTTTTGCTGAACACAAGTCCTTGCACCAGACCCTGCAGCACCCATTTGAGACCCAGAGGAAGCCCTGTACCGTCTCTCCTACTATTTTCTGAATATTGCTCTGCAGATACGATTGCATGAGTAAACAACTAAAAATACTGATACATAAATATTAGGCAATCCACATTAAAACCATCAGAGTACACCAGAGCACTTGATGATACTGTGCAGGTGTTGTCTCTTGCTCTTCCACAGGTCACAATATTCTCCTTGCTGAGCAGGCATGGGAAGTGCAGAAATATGGGCTAAGGGAGTGCTTTTATAATGCTTTTATGTGTGTTTGCATTTATATGCAATATAAAATATAAACACAACTATAATTTATAAATGTACTGTGTTCCTGTATCACTTAGGTGAAAAATGTATGGG
>NC_140302.1:36267307-36294807 GCF_964211825.1 Aythya ferina | reverse complement strand
TCCAAGTATCTGCTTTCAGGTACATTAAAAAATAAATATAATACACAGCAGCTCACACGGTGTTCAGGTTTGCCATCAATGCCCACCTGCCAGTACAAATATGCAGCTAACAAAAAGCAACAATTGTGTATATTTTAAGTGGTAATATATTGCTTTAGGACATATAAAATGCCACAGTGCACAGAAAATGACTAATTGTTTTAATATTGTTGTTTTAAAATAAAATTCTGTTTTATGTATTTTTAGTTAAACCTTAAAAAATACTCATTAGTGAGCAGCTAACTCCAACAAACCTTTCTTTTTGAAGAGTCTAATGGTGTGTGTAACACACACCAGCTGTACCACCTCAAAATCTAGCTAAATTTTTGCACTAGGACAGCATTGTCATTTCTACCAGCTGATGAAGTGCATGAATGAGGAACTACATGCTCGGGCTGGCTCTGTGGGCTCTGCCCACACCTCCTGTCCTGCCCAGTGCCCTCCTGGTGCTGACCCACAGAGGCACTGCCAGGACGCAGCACCAACGTTTTAAATCAGTTTTGCAGAAGATAATTCCTGGCCGGCTCCATACAATGGAGGCGAGATTCCAAGACTTCTCAGTGAGTCACTGTGCACAGGAATACAGACTGCTAGAAGTTAACAAACCACTCGGTGTTCTGGTTCAGACATCTGTAAGTCGTACCTTTGCACCTGTATGGTGAACACGAGCATCAGGAGCGTGCTCTCACCTCCGCTGCTGGAGCACCAGCAAACATCTGTTGGCATTTCTGCAACGGGGGTGCAGCGATCAGGTACAGGAATTTGCTCCAGGCTTACACCTGCCATTCAAAAACTCATTTTAGGAGCAAATATTTTTGCTCTGTTTTGAATATGTCAGTTTTGGGAGCAGGGAATAACTATACAAAGTGTGTAAAAATAACTCTTTAATGACTTCATGGATATTTTTAATACGCATAGAAACCACTATAAGCACATATACAAGAGCTCTGCAGATCAGGTCAATTCAGAAACATCAGATCCTGCCTCATTCGCTTCGAAATCAGGTTATCTTTCCATATTTTACCAGTATTTAGTGCCATAAGACTGTTCTGGAGAGGACACACAATAGTCTTTCCAGAGACACCATGCACCAACCCTACTCCACTATTTAAGTGACTGAGCCAGAAAATTGATGTTTTCTTTTCAGGACAGAATAAATGAGGGAACTTCTCTCTGTTTTGCTTGTCAGGGAGACAAGAACCCAGCAATAACTTTACCTGGGCACCTCCTAAACTTGCCTCATCAGCTGCAATTTGCAGATCGAACTTGGGAACTGAACCTGGCTCTCTTTTAGCAATACAAATCCTTGTCAGAAGAGCCCTTGGAAGGAAAAAAAACCACACACACACACAAAAAAAAAAAAAAAAAAAAAAAAAAAAAACAAGACACAGAAAGTATATTAATCTACCTCAATCTGCATTGTTTTAACAACAAAAATGCAGCCTCCCATGTGCTGCTATGATCCAGCTCTTCTGACTCATCCTGGTAACATGACATACAAACCTGTCCACAGCTCCTAAATAAATCACAGAAGATGCCGTTTCCTAATTACAGTGGGATTGAGGAAGGGTCGGTAGGACCATCTGGTTGTAGTTAAACTTCACCAGGCAGGGAGGTTCTGCAAAAACTTCTGAAGATTTACGGGCGTGTTGGAATTGTCATTCTGATATTAATGAACTCAAAATAAAACGTGAATTCAACTACTCACACGTGTTGATAAAGCACGATTTCCAATTCATACCTATAAATTAGCCTTACTAACATCAACAGTTCAAACTCATCCTGACCTTTGGTTCAAGGTCCTGAAATTTGAAAAAGCAAAGGACAGCAAATGAATTTTGAAGTTTTGATGATTTAAATTCGGGGCCTTGCACATTCATAGTTGATTTGCTGCTGTTGGTGACCCGGGGCTACAACGGGGCAGTTCCAAGCTCTGAGCAAACCTGGCAATCTCCAGGGCAATCAAATGACAAACCTAAACGAAGAGCTCTAATTGCCCAAGCCCTCCATTCACACATACACAGGACCTAGAACCACCACAAAGTAAATGTGAAGCTGTGGGCTCTAAACTTCATACATATGTCCTACACGATTTTCCTTTTATCATCTCAGGGCTCCAGCTTGGTCCTGTGATGTAAATGAGGATAAACCAGTGAATTTTGATACCGTCTGGTGCAAAACTGATTCTACAAGTTGAAATTTCTGATATTGTCGTAGTAGCAGAGATATTTTCCCAATGACTCTATTGTATTGTGGACTGCAACATTAAACTTCCCTTACTCAGGTGCCCCAGGAAGCATTTTCACAAAACAACTCTGTACTCAGCCACAAAACAGGATGACACTAAGCCAGATTATTTTGAAGAAAGCAATTATGGATCTCTTTCTTCAAAACTATCGACCAACAACACTCCCACAATGATGGATATTGTCACGACAGGGTTATGTCAAAGCAGGCATTCTGGTGGTTCTCCTCCAGGCAGGGTGGTGGCAGAGGACCCAGGTGTGAAAAGGGGAGGTAGGCTAGGATGCACTGCCTCTCCTGCAGTTTTTGCTGCTTCAAGCATAATTGCTTTTTCTCCATAATTCCACTTAGAATTACACTGATGAGGTGTTTTTACAGTTTCATTTTTCAACATGGCCCTAAATAACCACTCCCAAATGACTCTGGATCAAGAAATCTGCACCCTCAGTTGCTTTGTGAAGATTGTGTTACCAAAGATAACCTGCCCTAGAAAATTAATATATTTTAATTTTGAAATATGTAATGCAAATGTGCTCCATTATGTGAACAAAGTAAATTATAAGATCTTCAGTCGTCTGTGTGAAGTATGAATAGCAATTTCTTTAGATTTCTATAAGTTTCTTTGTAAATGGGCAAGTTAAAAATAATAACCATTAAATTGCTTAACTGTAATAAAATGAAAATATTTGCTTACTACATACAAATTAAGTCAGTATCAAAGTACTGATTTTCTTTTTTAGTTTGTATTAATTTATTATTGAATTATAAATATCTAATGTATGAAGCTAAACACTTACATAGCACTTTGCAAACACTAATTCACAAATGATGCAACATCTTTTCAAGGCACATATGAAAGCAGCAGCAATTAATTCTTAGAATTTTCTGGCTTCAACCTCAAAGTTACAGAGCTTTTTTTCTTTTCTCTTTTTTCTTTTTCTTAAGGAGCACACATTTAAGCAGTCAGCAAAACAACTGTGAAGACATAAACTGCGATTTCATGAAGTTACTTAGCCTCTTGACTGATAACACTGCCATCATACACAGTGCACTGCTAAATGAACTGCAATTTGAATTCCCGAGATTCAAATTATTTAAACAGACATCCTGGAAGCAAGCACAGAGAAGTCCTATCAGTGACCCCTGATGGTTTTTCAGAGACTAGAGTTTGCTAAATTAATAAGCAGCCCTAAAGTAACCACCTTGTTTGGCGGGAGCCCTTGCAGAAAGATGTAATGGGCCAAGAGAGGAAAAGCCTACAAGGGGAAGACAGAAATTCTGGCTTATTTGGGGTGCGAGAAGCACACGGGGCTGGGGAAACAGCACAGTTGTTCAAAAATACCCTCGTCCAGCATCTCTCAAAGAATGATTTGCTTTTCTGAAGTGCCTAAAGAATATTGCGGGGATTTTAATAAGTTAGCAAGTTTAACAAGTACGTATTTTCCTAAGCTAGCAGACCAATTATTTTACATAAATCTGCAGTATCAGAAAAATACTACCTATGTCTCACAGCCTGCCACGAAAGAGGGTTTTTCCTTATTCCATGCCCTTCTGACAAACCCAATGAAATCAGCACACTGACAAACATGTTTATACAGCATTAAGGGTTCATGTTAAGCCGATAGCAAGCAGGAAATTTGACTTTCATATCGACAAATGAAGAGCGTATATTCTTGTTTCTGCAACAAAGAATATGTTTGTGTACTTCACCACTGAGAAATTGTTTGTGAATTCTTAAGAAATCCTGCTAGGAGAGACACTGTGATCCTCCTCCCTTAAAAGATGGTCAGACTTAAGGTCAGAGCACTCTTAATCTGAATTTCAGATCTTGACTTTTGTTGGCTTTACTTTTTCTTTTTGCATTAAATATGAATGATATTCACTGAAACATTTGGAACATTAATTACAGGGAAATACACATTATTTTATTGCTTGCCTGAAAACGTATAGCTTCAGTCATTGTTCACCCATGTAAAGACAATCATGAGCTTCAAGCAAAGTGCTAAAATATAAAAGGCCACATTCATTCATGTACTGGTCCAAGCTGCAGCACTATAAAGTACATCAAAAGGTGTTAATGGTTTCAATATTTATCTGCTGCAGGGAAGCACTCTAAAAAGAAGACAGAAAAAAAATTTCTGCTAATGGCTGTGTCTCTCCATTAAAATGAAAAGCTTAATGCATCTTATAATCAGAGGACAATTTGCAAATCATTAAGAGAAATGTAAAATTCCATTAAAATACAAATCAAGAGTCCCTCACTGGACTAATAATCTTTTTGATATTATTTTGCATTTCACTATTTCTGTTCCCAATATCCAGGCACCACAAATGATCAGTTCTTGAACATGCTATTTACCACAGCCTACTTCTTTAACGAGAGACTGAGAGAAGTATAATCTGCTATTCAGAGCAGGTACTAATGAAGAATTCCATATATTCTGAAATTTAATTAAAACCCCAAAGATTTCAAATTAGATGCAATTTGAAATGCCTGGGGCAGAAATACATGCACTTGCGTGGCAAGGGTATCACGCTGAAAGTTGATACCGTAATTGGTCTTGATGTATTTTTGTGTTGCCAGGCTGAAGCACAGAACTCATAACCATATAAAAATTCTCTGTAGATTACCTGCTCATTGAAAATGCCATCACTCAGGTAGTTCTCTACTAAATTACCATGCTACTAAAATGCACAAAGTGATTCGAAGAGAAGAGTGGCACAGCTGGTCGACGCTGCCAATGAGTTATGCATGCGTCGACGCTGCCTTTTTTCTTAGTAAAATATGCTCAGTTGAATATTAAAATATAATTGGCATTCAACCTAAGTAGCTTAAACCATTTTGTTATCTTCTTTTAAACCGATTTGGCTCCTCCACAGTTATTTTCAAGGATGCGATTCACAAACTAATGACACCATCACATTCAGCTAGATTTGTACTATTTTACATTTGTCATAAATAGGAACAATTTCTACAGCCTTCTAGGGATGTCCTTTAATATTGGCTCCTCTTGAACATCAAAGGCCCAATTCATGGGGAAAAAAAAAGAAAGAAAAAAAAAAGAGTATGCCATTTATGTTGGTTCTTGCATATTTTATTCTGAGAGGAGTGTGGGATGTAAATTTCTAGTGAGAAGTATGTTTTTGCAAGCCCTTGTTTTTCCTAGAATATAATGGTCAGCTCTTATGTTTACAAGCTCCAAAAGAAGATACAGCAAAACATCTTGGAAATGGGTCAGAAAGAGGCACTCTTAGGTCAAGCAGCAGCAAATACCTATGGCAGAAAATGGCTTCCTCTCAAATTAATTAACCTATATACCCATAACATAACAGGTGTCATAAACATCACAGTATTTTTGTTTTCTGAACCAAACCAAACCAAACCAAAACAAAACAAAACAAAAAAAAACCACCACAATGGCCTTTAGAAACAAGGCAGTTGTAGCAGCAGCAGTCATATTAAACACATTACCTCTGAAATACCAAACAGGCTGAATGCATATGAGTTCTGATGTTACTTCCCCTTGAAAAGGAAAACTTGGCTGAAAGTTTATTAAGCAAATATGTGGGGGGACTATATTTATAAAATTCTTTTCTTTCCTCTTGATTACATATTTTATTAAATAGGGTGCAAATGTTACATTGGGCTGCCATGCCAGTATGTCAAGCAAGCAAACAAATCAAAGGAAAAACAACTTACATGTATATGAAACTTACTCCTCATCGGTCTGCACTGCGAGGAGGTTGCAAAGATCCGCAGGTTCAGGTGAAGACAATAGCCACATGGCTCCAGGTACAGAAAGTCTTTTTCTATGTTGGTATTTGCTTTTCTCCACCTTCAGTTCTTACCTTTTTATTGAAACCTCATATACAAGCAGTCATGTCCAAAGTTACCATGTCTGGTGAAAGTATTATTAAAATCAGAATCAACTTACTCCTTGTATTTCATGAGGGAAGAAAGGACCTGATTTTGATAACTCCCCTTCATAACATGGGCAGATGAATAATTAATGTAAAGAATATTGACCAGAAAGGTCTATTCTATTGAAAATACAATGCTTTTTTTTTTTTTTTTTTTTTTTTTTAACTGACTGACACTTTCACTGTCTTCCTCATGGTAATACAGACATACTGCTCTCCCTATCCTTCAGCTTGTTTTCAGAGATCCGACCTCAGGAAGTGCTTGCTCTGCCTGGCTCCACCAAATAAGAAGCTACGTTTCCTCTGGCATCTTCGGAATCTATGCATCCTAATGGTTTTGCCTAAACCCTGTCTGTGTGTCAGGGACAATGGGAAAAAGGAATTTGAATTGTCAAAAAGGGCTTATGTATGGCAGATAATTTATCCTATGAACAGTGAACAGGTAGGCACAAATAAAGAGGACTTAACATACACTTAAAAACAGATGAGCTTCCACTGAAAATGGTGGGAATTTTGCTCTGAATTCAACAGGAACCGAGTCAGGAATTTTGTAAATACTTCTGTCTAGAAGGTATTTATACTGCTCTTTTTTATGTATTTATTTTATTTTATTTATTTATTTTTAAGTACAGACAATTGATACAATGCAGTGGGCCAACTGGGAAGGAAAAAGAATTTGTAACACAAAAGTAACGGAGATAGTTTTTGGTTTTGTTGTTTTTGAAGGTTGGGGAGGATTGATTTCTGTTCGAAGAAAATTGTAGGGAAGTATTGGATTGTAAAAGTCCATTAAATACCTAGCAAAACAGTAACTTTCTGATTGTCAAAACCATTCTTACATGAAATGGTAATAAAAGAAGGTGCCAGTCTATGGAATTTGAATTTTGAGTTGGCAGACAGAAACATGAAATTTTTCATTTTTTGTACATGAATCTACCATGTCCAGATATGTGAAGTACTAACATTTTCAAGCAGATTATTTCATATTACCTTAACATAATGTTTTCTAAAAGCCTAAATATAAATGTATTTGCATGTCTGATGAAGCTGCAGGAATGAAAATAAGTGAAAGTTGGTAACAGTTTTGGTCAACTCTTTTCTTTAGTGAATTGAATATAAAAATATAAAGAGAATTTCACAACTTGAAAAAATAAATGGTGGGAATGATGTTTTACACTTATCAAGGAAACATCAAGCCTTGCCTCCTCCTCAGCAGGTTACTTATCAGTGCAATTCAGTTCTGCAAAATATAAGTACAACTTGTTAATGCTGGTTGACTTACACTTTCCCAATTGAACTTTACTGTATTTTCTATTTTTCACTGGAAATAAGGTAACCATGCAGAGATGATACTGAGCCAAGGCTGTCTCTTTCATTTTTTTCTGTAGGCTGAATTTTCCATTTTTCCTGTTGAAGATGGTTATGCACTGAATAGGGCAATCTATGAAGTGACATCGCCAACAGCTCTCACTGGCTCGGGGTTTGGTCATTTATTTATTTGCACTGCACTGGTGTGAGTTAGTGCTGCCAATACACCATCCCTTCCACTCAAATATGTTTTTAAATACATATCTATATAAGTCCAGCTGGTCAATGTACCCAGCTTCATGACCTGGCTCCTGCTGTTGCCTTCTAACTCCTTCCTAAGGTTTCCTACCACAATTCTGTACGTCTGCTACCACCACTTGCAAGTCTGGGCAGTCCATGTGCATATGGAAAATACTACAAAGATTTATACTGCAAAGAGGCTCCTGGTCAGTTTTAAAAAAGAAGCAGCATTTTGGCCATTAGGTTGGCTTGCCCATAGCAAATATGTTTTTTAAAATTCCCTCCTACAAATCTAGGAATTTAAAAATCAAAGAAAAAAAAAAAAAGACACTGTGTCTCATACTCTGTTTTCATATAGTGAAAAAATGTGCATCTGATATCTGGGAAGAAGAGTGAATAGTGAACTTGATAACACAATTGTTTGATAAGAGGCAGAAGTAATTATTTGCCCCATATTCTTCAACTGTCTATCATCCTAGCAAGCTCCAGCCAGCTAGCATATTTCAGATATTGCGTATGGATTTATGTTTATTAGATCATGCTAGAAGAGTCATTTAAAAGTAGGTGCAATTTAGTTTAAAAGGGCAAATAAAGTTACAAGACATACACAGGACTGAAGAAAATTAAAACTATGTAAGGCTCAGATATATGTATGTCTCTATAGATATGTCTCATATCCACAGGCCATCCCTTTAAGAATTACAAGTTAATAAAGATATTAAAATCATGAAAATTTCATTCCCTTTAGTATTTACTGCATTGCTAACACTGGGCAAACATCATTCTAGGAGTCAGAAAACGCTGAAGTTTAAGATGTACTTACGATGTTTATGGTTACATTTTCTATTAATGATCTAAGTTACCTTCACCTTAGTAAAATCATTCATAGGTCATATTCACCCTTTGTATTCTCACCTGTTCTTACCACCTTTATTTCCCATTGTCTCCTGTTCTCCTCAAGGCTGCAAATCACCAAACCATCACATTACATATTTTTTTTTGTTACATAAATGCTTATGGCTGCTCTGATAGCTGATGTCCCTGAGTGTCCTCCTCCTACTCTTCTGATCATTTTTTTTTGGTCCCAGCTTCTCCACTTCAAGCCTTGGAAGCCTCAGACCTATGCTCTCTGTTTCTGGAGCTCCTGAAGAGTAGTTTACTCATTCCTTTATTTCATATATATCTATCTACATATACACACATATAAAGCCGTTATATATAATCATATATTGTTATAATATTATATACCATACACTATATTATATATTATTATTTATATATGTTCATATATTACAATATAAGATATATTATAATATAATACAGGCACATATATTTTAATATATTATATAAATAAATATTTCCCAGCCATTTCTATCCTGCTGAATTTGAGCACAGAGTTGCTATCCTACTATCTATAAACTGGCACCCAAAGTTTGAAACTTTCTGGCTTTACTAGGCAGTATCTCAAAAAGGTAAAGAATTTTTACAATTGTTTTACTAGCTTCAACTTAAAGCAAGGGAAGAGAGGTCTGTATTGATCTTAATACTGTAAATGCTTTTCTTATTTTAGTAAACTTCATGTATTGAAAAAGCATTTGGCTAAATTGCACGAGAGAAACATTTACTCTTAGGATATGCTTCACACAGCAATTAGGGTAAGCAGTACAGTCTTTAAAAACACTTTTAAAAAATATAAGTATTCAGGGCATGTTGAATATGATGTCTCAGAAGTAAATCAAATCAACAGCCCTGCGATCTTCAGAAAACTAGTGATTTGAGCATTTCAGCCACCAAAAGGAAAAAAAATACTTTGGTCTTTTCTGACTTACAGACAGAATGAAGAATATCTACGTTTTTATCTTAGCGTTTTATCTTTTATCTTAATTTGCTGCAATTTTTTAAAATAGTTTAGGATGTACAAAAATAACAGTAAAACAAAAGTGCTCCCACTAGTGGCAAGGTGTAAGAGCAAGCGAGATGTTATTAATGGAAGGATTTTCTTTACAGGTACTTTGTGAAGGGAGAGATCCCACGGACACGTGTGGATCCCAGGAGGGACAGGGGGGCATGCAGCAAGGGAGCAAGAGTCTCCCTGTTAGCTGCAGGACAAAGTCCCCTTCCACAGAGAGTGACACAGATTTATGAAAGTAAATAGTTTCTTTAGCTGGTAACTGGTATTTTACAGTGTGCTTCTTTGTCCTGTGGTGGCAACTACACCAGGTTTGCTAGTCTACTGTGCTTTGGTTCGAGTTTCTGAACGAGAAGGCTCCCAGGAAATCACAGGGTAATTATTGATTACAGGCCTGGGCACGGAGCAAAGTCATCTTGAAGGGAGAATGGAGGTACTACCGATGTCTTTGAAGACTCTGCTGCCATTATGTATGAGGTGTTTCATCAGTATCCCTTCTTGGATGAGTAACATGCATTATACACGGGAAATTTCAGCTCCTAAGCTGGTTGGCAAAGCTCACCTCCCTGGTCTCCATCCTCAAATTGTTCCTCCCCTGGCTTTTTCATAGCTTTTTGCTGCCCTCGCTTACAGGCAGCACCGCCTGCAGACCTGCACTCTGGCAGCTCCCTCACACAGCCATGGTAAGCAGCACAGCAGGGTGGCTGAGCTGGGCCACCACAAAACACCTTCACACTGGATCCACACCTCTGGTACAGGGACACAACTGAAGAACTCTGGACTCGAGAAATAGAAGTGTCATTTTGCAAAGCTAAAGGAGCTTGTCCAGCGATGACAGAGGCTGGGCATGGCATGGCACGCAAAGAGCAGGGCCCCAGGGCTGCTGCTTGTCACAGGGCAAAGGAAAACTCTTGTGTGTGTCCAATTTCCTCTGCTCTTGTTGCTCTAATAAGCCATCTGGTCTGGAAACACACAACTGCTCCCTGCTGCAGCGCCCAGTGCTGCAATGCTTTCTGCAGTCTCAACCCGTAAGTTTGTAAGACACAAATAAAGAAAAGTCAGGAAATTCATGACTGGCCAATTTAGCATTTCCTTTAACATTTCATGAACACACAAATCAAGCAACTCATGCATAGGCTTCAAAACAACAACAAGGTCAATTTTTCTTCTTCATATATAAAGGGGGCTAATGACCATGGTACATTAAGACCAATTAATCACTCT
The DNA here is from genome assembly GCF_964211825.1 of Aythya ferina. NCBI lineage: Eukaryota > Metazoa > Chordata > Aves > Anseriformes > Anatidae > Aythya > Aythya ferina. The sequence continues at coordinate 36,283,922 of NC_140302.1, read as the reverse complement.
CCATGATAAATGTTCTGTCATTTTCCTAAGGTATAACACCTTGAAGTCACACTGCAGAGAAGTGGGAAAAACCTACTTTTCCCTAGTTCAATGAAATTCTACACTGAGCACTGCCCATGATGCAAATCAATGAAAATTCCAGTTTTCAATTACATTAAAAAAAAAAAAAAAAAAAAAGAAGAATTGGCTGCGTATGCTGGAAGAGGACAGCTGGTGAGCTGACAACTTCTGGAGGTGTGGAGAAACCAGCTTTGAACTTTTCATGCCTGCCTCAAGCTGTGCTACAGCACCAGCACCTCAGAGTCAAACTTTACCGCTGATGAGTTACAAGGAGGAATGCTTAATTGCATATTTGGAGTGCTTTTAGATGCTTTCCCCCCTTTTAATAGTAATTTAGAGAATTAAAGGCACTTTAGAAAATCTAGGACACGAGATGTGTGGCTGGAACAGTAAGTGTCAGAACTGAGCTTGCCAGTGCGATGGTAATGCACACGCACTTGGCAGCCAAATTATGGCCGCATAATGACACAGTTATTTCATTTTCACAGTCAGCACAGGGATTGTTGGAAGGGGCTCGGTGTCCGATGGATGACTGGTGCTTTGCTTCTCCAGGAGCCCAAAAAAAGAAAGCACACAGCTGAATTTGTTTCGTGTGGCCAACCGCAGGTCCCTCAGCCTGGTTGTGAAGTGTTGAAGGCCTGAAGATATGCTACGCCATAAGATAAGCAAAGCCCTTACTGTCCTCAGATGACACTTCCACAGAAAAAAAATAAAAAAATTAAAGACAGTTTGATCTAAGGACTTCTTAATGAAGAAAGAAAATATCCAATAATCAGCTCTTATCACAAAAGCACTTGATGATGGAACTTGCACAGGCCAGGATCAAAGAACGGTACTGTAAGTGGTCATACTCACTGGGGCGGGAGAAAAGATGGGCCAAAGGTTCTGGCGACTTGTTAGAGAGCTGCTGATGAACTGAGACATGTAAGGAAATTGGTGTGAAGAGAAAAGCCTTCACTGCTTTGGATCTTCGTGCTCTCACTTGTGTTTATTCTGCATTTTTAAGTGCCTGGAGAAATGAGTAGGCACTTTCAAATGTAAATGTGAAAAAGTAAATAAATACCAAATTCTTAATTTAGCAGTACTGCAACTCTCACTTACAGAAAAATTGAAGTATACAATTTAAGCCATTATAATGCAGTTTTTACCCTATGTTTCTACTAAATAACTTTTAAAAATAATTTCTTCAATTTTTTTTGACATGTATTTCCACATTCCTTCCAATATTATTTTCATCTGTTATCTGAAGGTAGCACTAAGAAGAAAATGTAAGAGGATATATACAAACAGCAGCACATCAATGTGACTTGTGTCAATTAGTCCCGGGTTAGCATTTCCATTACGGACATGCCTCCCCCTGTAAAGCACGCACACCTGGTCTCAGACCAAGCACAAATAACTAAACTAAATTAAAACAACCTGGACCTGTGCATACTACAACGAGAAAAACACTTCAGCCCTCCCCAGTGCAGAAACCACCACAGCCCGCTGTCAGCACAAGGGCAGGACAGCTGCGGCCTCCATGATGCCACTGCTGCCACCACGCTGGAGAGACTCCACAGGGGCTTGTGGCCACCGGCCACCTCCAAAGCTGCCAGAAAGCCCCTGGCCACCTCCGACAAAGGGGACAGTGCCAGCTGGGTGCCCACACCTGGGGAGGAGGCTGCCCAGAGAAAGGCCAGAGCCCCCCAGCAGGTCGGGCCTGCTGATGGCAGGAACCCCTGAGGAGAAGCAACATCACCATCACAAGACTTCATTAGCCCAGCTGAGAAGAATTCAGTAGCCAAGTTAGAAAAATTAATAAAAGTAGAAGCATTACTTTACATGTTTTGCGGTCTTCTGGTGAGTCATCTGGGAAACAGAACTCCTCTTTTTTAATCAAAGATGGAATGAGCAACGGCAATAATGCCACCAGCTTTGCCCATTCATGTTCATCCCAATCCTAACGTTTTCACAATTCAGCTCTTTAATTTCATCCCAGCTAATAAAAAAATAGTCAGATGGTAATGTAGTCACCCAGAAGATGGGACTTTGTGAAAATTTTGGCAATTCCAACAAATGATATATCATCGTATTGTCAGTGCTTATTCTCCCATATGTTAATTGGATGCTTTCACTAAAAACCTCTAAATAATTATTTTTTTAGTTGATAAAAATGAGAATGTTTGTAAAAATATCAGAGGAAGAAGTGTAGTACACAACTTAAAATTTTAAAAAGTCATCACCAACCCTTCAATTTAAGTCTGAAAGATGTTGCATTGAGAAATTTTCATGATATAGAAGAATTAGTATAGAAATTCACCACTGAAATAAAGGTGCTGTGCAAAGTTCATAAAATTTACAACTCCCATCCTTTGAAAACAAAAGTCTGACTATCTGTAAAACACTGCAGAACAACCACATTTTGGTTCTGTTCTGGTCGTTGAAGCTGCCATCGGATATTTAAGAATAAGAAAGTGTAACAGCAGGAAGAAACCTATTATTTATAAGAATTTGGATAAAAACAGTAATTAGCAGTAGACAGAGCTGAGTTTTGCGAATGTGTAGCTATAAAAACAGCTGTTCCTTTCCACATGTAAAACTGGCAATTGTTTTACATGAGTACTTATGTATTGTCCCTATACTTTAAAATACAAATCTATGCAACTATATTTAAAAATTGCCTTTCACCTAGAACCACACACAAAGAAAAAATACACATATTTTATATTTTTAATATAAAGAACAATGCTGTCTTACCTTCTGTAGCAGAGGGTATGAGCCCCTTTCTGGTGCTCTATTATTATGAATATATACATATCATCTAATTCAATTAAAACATAGATCTCAGAAAATGAAAATTTTATTCTCTGTTAAATTATTACATTCATGGAGAGCCAAGAAGCCACTGCAAAATCAGACTTCTGCTTTTATTATTATTATTTTATTAATTCTGGGGTCTACTTCATTTCATGTGATTGACTCGTTTTACAAGGTCTTCAGGAAAATGTCCATTAAATGGAAAATGGTAAGAAGGAACTTTTCTCATGCCATGCTTTCATCAAAATACATGACCATCGTAACTACTTTGTAATAGCACTTGTCCATTGTCTATGGATATCAAAATATCTGTAGGTATTTTGGGGAATCAAATGTAAAACCAATCAGAAAGATAAGAGCACAGCTCCCCGTGGCACCCAACTCCACGTCTGTTTCTGTAGTGCTGGCTAGCTGACCGCTCACAAGCATCAGCCCCATGATCCTGGCAAGACAACAGTTTAAGGGAGCAGCAACATTACTGAAAAATGTACCATCATTCAGACGTTCATATTCAAACCTCCCAGCCAGCACGTGGCAGGAGCCGAACTGCATCATTTGCACCGCTGTGGCCAAGAAGGAGGGCAAGGGGAGCCAAAAGCATGGTGTTGGGGTGGTACTGACCTTGCTGGAGCAGGGGGTGGTGGAAGGGGGGCACAGGCAGCTGCTCCGTCCTTGCCGGCTCGCAGAAGTAGGCGCGCAGCCAGGCCGTGCACTGCTTCAGCGGCTCCGTCATCCCCTCCGCGCCTTCGCACACCTCGCAGCCCGCCGACGCCTCTGCCCTGCGGACAGAAAGAGAATTGTAAAATTATTAATTATAAAAGTTATAAAAATGAATATTCATACTCCCTGCATTAGCAGAAGAATGAATCATCTCAGAAGCACTCAATCGTGAGTCACAGACTGAAAGTCTTTTTTCTGCTCTGACAAAAGTGGTGATGAGAGTCATAACAGCAGTAACAAAAATTCATCCTCATCACCTCCTGAAATGCAACAATGACACATGGCTGCTTACACCTGCTTAAAAAAAAATAAAGGATCGGTAAGAAGGAAACACCAGACGTAAGTGGGAAACACTGGGGAGCAAGGAGATGAAACCACCCAAGTCCAAGGGGCTGGTAGAGGCCACATCCTCATGCCTCCGTGGAAGTGAGGCTTCTCCACCACATCCCCTACGGGCACAGTCCTGTCTCCCCAGGGACCTTCCCCAGGGAAAGAAGAAAAGGAAACAGATTTCTGCAGAGCCAGCGCTTTCCTCTTCCGCGTTTCCTTCCAGCGACGTTGGCAGGTTTCTGCTTTCCTCCACTTATTGAATTGGAAGGAAGCAATTGAGAACTCATTTGATTTTCAATGGCAGCTCATGCTTTCAGGATACTGAAGAGCAAAGCAAACGAACAGAAAGCACCCGCAAACAAAAATGTCCTTTCTCTCTTGCTGTTTTTTTTTTCTTCTTTTTTTCTGGAAGAGCAATGCCTGTGTGAGAGCACTGGAAATGTGAACACCAGATTTGCAAATATTCAGACATGTTTCCCAAGCCATATGCCCTTGGTTAGGCAAAACAGCGTCAGTTAAGAGATCGTGGCGCTCTGCTGGTGCTTTACAAGACTGTGGTGTGGTGGGTGCAGAGACCAGTTTTAGCAAACCCATAAGCAAACACAGCCCATTGGCAATGAACCCAAGAGAAACCATGAGAAGAGCAATGAGACAACATCAAAAGCGACTGCCAAAACAGCAACCCCTGCCAGCAATCTTCTAGTACCCTGAATCTTAAATACCACCGATACACCATCCTTTCTGATTTCCTGCTTATTGCATTTTATTTTTATTTTTTTTCCCCATCTGGAAATATAGCCAGACCCCAGAACTGTTTCTCAACAGTATGCTGGTAAAACCCAACAGAATAGTCTTCTGGCTATAGGCTGGATTGTCACAAGGGAGTAGAAAGTAGAGAAAATTTTGGAAATATCAAAATACATGAGATCCTGAAACAGAAGAAAAGCAGAGTATTTCTGCCGTACAGTTATGGGGAAAAATCAAACCAAAACAAATTCCCCAGCATGCTCGAGTGTGCTGCAAGTGAGAGAAAATATTTTGTTAGTTACCTCCTAGCAGAAAGCCTAAGAAAATTAAATGCATCATGTACCACTAATGGCATGAAAGACACCGGGTCTGCTTTTGCCACAAGGCACCTTTGCAAAAAGACCTAACACCTTCAAATGCTTGATCCACAAAAGCTCACGAAGCTGAACACAACAGGACACCCGTGTAATCAGACACCAACCTGCCCTGCCTCTGGATAGGATAAATGATCTGCAGTCGGAAGCTGTTTCAGGGTTTCTCTCAGAAGCAAAACCCTCACTTGTCTGGTGCATGATCAAACGCCCCTGCAATTTCTCCCAGCCCCAACTCATTTTTCTGATTAATTGTTAACCATGGAAGGCCACATAATTACTGATTAGAAAGTGGCATAGAAGAAGAGGGACACAGAGGTGGACAATTAAAATTCTCCAGCAGCACAAGAATATGACGAGTTGATGACTTGGAGTGGAAGAAAAGCAAAACGGCAGAATCAGCTTTGGATCCAGTCTGCCAGAAATTAAACGCAATCCCATTTCTCTTTCCATTTACTTACCAAACTACTCACATTTTTTTATTTTGTATTTTTTTTAGTGGAGGGGGAAAGTAGCATCAGTTTATGAAACTGATCTCTACTTTATGTTATTTTGCAGTGCAATAATTTCTTTGCTAAAAAAAAGAAAAAGAAGTCTGAGAATCTGTGCATAAACATTTTCACATGAATATCTGTGTGACACAGACCTCAAACCCAAGCTCTCGACACCAAGGATAATCAGTTATTCTGCACATGTACAACACTCAGCAGAATAGGGCTCAGTTTTACTGTGGATTGTTAGAGCTATGACAATATCATAACTACAGAATATAATAATGCCTTTGAAATCTCCAAGACAAGTTGGGAGACTTTTCTGCTCCATTTATCCAGAAGAGCATAGAAAGCACTCAAAACTACAGTAACCTTATGGTTTTCACATCATCTTGCTTCACATACTTGGGAGTCTGGAAGTGATTTGGGCTATAATATCATAATAAAACCAAAAGAATACATCTCCTCGCTACTCGGTGAGCAGGCAGCCCCGAGTGGCCTCCCACCACCGCGGCCTGAGGCCTGCACCCAGCACCGCCGGTCTGCCCTGGGTGGGGGGCAGCACCCCCAGGTCGGCGAGGTGCAGTGCTTCTGAAATTGATGCTGTGGGCTTCCCGGGGCTTTGCCTAAAGCCACAAGGCAACCTTCAGGCCTTTAACTCCTTATCTAACAGTCAGGAGCAGCGTCAAGGCCCACCACAAGCCCCTCTCTTTGAAAAGACAGGAATTACAGCAGCTGCTTTGCCTATTTGTGTGGCTGGGGGTGCTACAAGAGCCTGCCGTATGCCACAGCACATCCACCCCAACACAAGGATATGTTTTCACCACCATCACATATACTTCTCCCTTCCACCAGGTCTTCCCTGGCACAAAGGTTTGGATGTAAGGCTTAATTGTAATTACCATTTGTAAGGAGAGCCCCTTATCGCTGCTGAACATCTCCAGATATTTTTCTGGGAGGTTCTCCCATCACTTCACGTCTTTTCACATCTCCAATCTCCACTTTCTACCACTGTCAGGAAAAGCAAAGCTCTGCAAGAAGAGGTGGCACTTTCTAAGAACGCATTGATCTCTTCTGCTGTAGAATACAAAGTCGATTCACCAACATACATGCTGAAAGGTTCACACTGGCAGAAAGATAAAAAAAAAATCTTCACCTTAACTTTGCTTGGCTAGAAATGCTAACAACTATTCCCGGGAATTTGATGACATTAATAAAGAAAAAGAAAGAACATAACTAATGCATAGGCGTCTTCTACTGGCCTTCCTCCCCCTCCCTTTTCTCCTCCCCATTCTCTTTCCAAAGTTGCATAGCAGTATTCCTTCTACAAACTACCTCGTCATTAAAAATTCAACTTAAAACACCAGCTGCCTTTAAAAGGCTTTTCTGAGGCTTCAAAGCCACACTTTGGTCCGACTAAACCATACGTCTATTTCAAAAAGCACGGCAGAAGTAGTCTCAAAACATTCATAAGAAGAAAAGGAGAGCAGATGAATTACGTTACGGGAAATTTTTCCCCCTCGTGTGAAATTCCTCTTTCAGTGTTAGGCTTCCTGGGAAGGTTGAATGCCCATTCCAAACATTAGTCTTTCATCATGTCAAACATGAAGATGGACAGGAAAAAGTTTGTGTAATGTTAGAGGCAAATGCCCTTCTTACCTTAACTAATTGTGCCTCATCTTTAGCAATGAACAAGAAAAGGGCTCCCTCTTTTCTCCATGCTCCTTGTCTTGGAGAAGGGCACAGGAAGGGACTCACCGACCTACCTGCAGAAAGCTTAAGTCTCAAATCTGTGGTTCAACAATATATGTATATGTATATATATTTTTTTTATATAGGAAAATAAACCAAGCATGTTCATGTAAAAATGAAAAAAAGGAGGGGGGGGGCAAAAAAAAAAAAAAGAATCTATAAGAAATCCAACTCCTTTATTTTTGCCTTGGAGAGTTGCATTACTTTTTCTTAAAAAGCACCGGCACCTTTTTTTTTTTTTTTTTTTGCAATGTGGCTAGAATAATGAGAAGCATTTATTTAAATGCAGTAGTGTTATTTAAATCACTCACACTTTCACTGGATTCTTTCACTGCAATTGCTTTCATTACTGAACGGTATTAGCCGCTGTCCGGCTTCTCGAAAAATTCCAAGTGGCATTTCTTTTTGTATTTTTACCTGGTCATTAAGTAATAGCTTTGGCTTATTAAACCGAAAGTTTGTTTGCATTAGTGAGGATGATGTGTGTTCAGTAAGTTAGATGCCCTTTTTTAAAGAAACAAACAAACAAACAAGCAAAACAAATAAACAAAAAAAACCCAAACATTTTTCTGTTGATGTTAAATGGCTACTCAGCTGCAAATGACTGACTCTTCTACATGGCTTTACTATGTGATGCCTAACTAAAACTACATAGTCTTTGAATAGAAATAACATGAGTTTTTCAAGCTATAAAAAGCAGACTAAAAATATATATTTTTTTTTCCTAAAGTTTTGGATCTCTCCCAAGAGAATATTCTTTCAAGGTCAGGAGCAACTGCTGCTGCTGCAGACCTCCAGCCCATGCGTTCAGCTCGTGGTGGTGACAAAGTCCAAGAGCAACATAAGGTCTGTCCCAGCATGGGAACCCACCACAGCCTGGGTGCAGACTTACTGCTCCAGTTTACATGTACAATAGCTATTCCACATCACTCTTACTGAAATCCCATGTATTTATTTCAGTTTCAGCTCTTTTTAAGCCTGACCTCCCCACCTAGGGAAGTCACCAGGCTCTTGCAGCTGAGAGGTGTCCTCCTGAGGTTCCTATCCCAGCCGTGTCTCCTCCATGACTTCTTATAAATTTGCATGTGATGAAATAAAGGAAAATATGGTTTGAGCAAAGGAGGAGAAAGTCAGAAACGCCACCTGTTTCAGTTTAACAGGATCCTTCCAAACCATTTGCCAAGAACTGGAAGTTTCTAGCACGCTTCCAAAATAAACATGTAAGCAGCAAATTGGCTTCAGTATCATTCTAAATATCTTAACCATTATGAAAACCAGAGAAATGCTGTGTTTCATGATGAAAAGCCTCAGTGGGTACCCATCTTCTAAACTGGTAGGATTTTAATTATTTATTTTATTTCTGAGCTCCTTTTTGCCCCTGTCCATCACTTATAAAACTGAACTGAAACATTACATGATGGACCTTGAGTTATATGATTTAAAATAAAGAGAATATATAGCTCTGCTGGCAGTTTCCTCAGGGCAAAGGGAGGAAAACATTATGACAATGTCATATCAACACCCACAACATATTTATATATTTATTTGTATATTTATATTAAAGTTACGTTTCTATTAAATATAATTGATTGGTTGAACATAATATACACTGCTAGCTTCTACTGTCTGTAGCTACACACACCTGAACATCTAATCCACTGATACTTACCTCACCCTCTAGTGGCTTGCCTAAGAAGAAGTTTATGAATGGCTACAAATGCTGAACTAATGAAGATTGCCCTCTATTTCAATTCAGTTAAAATACAGAACAAAAAAGCCTCCCAACTAACACAAAAACTGCAACTCCCTATGAAACTAAACTTCAATCACCAAAGGGCCACTGGCTCATATGGGTAAACTCAGATAATTGCATTATTATATTACTTTAACTACAACACTTCCACTCAGATAACAGCAGGGATAAAAACCTAAAATACAAATAAAAATATAAATAAAAAAAGAAAAAAGAAAAAAAGAAAAAAGATATGGAACGTCTGTTTCTATATGCAACTATCCAATGTCCTATCACAGAAATTTGTTTTTTTGCCAGGCTGTTACAAACTGAATTGTGTTTTGACACTGTGGTACACATGGCACTGAAAATCACAGGATTTGCAATATCCTGTTACATTCAGGTAAGTGAAAAATAATGATATTTGGACACTCAGACACATCCATAGGAGATTTTGTTCATTAACAGAAAACTGTATAGTAAAATATAAATGTATTGTTCCTAATTCAGAAGGATTTGGCTCTTGAAACGATCTGAATGCTGTGAAAGCAATCATCAGCAATCATTTTCCTTTCCCCAAAATTCCCCAAAAAATACAACCACAAAAGGGGAAATGATTATAGAAACCTTCCCAAAACACAGACTTTCACATCAGCAAGACCAAGACTGCTGGACCCAAAGGTGTTCGACGTCAGGGTGACCAAAGCTCGGCCGCCGAGGTCCCGATGGTAATTGAAGCCCAACCGAAACAAGTGTTTTGTGAGTGCACGTAAGGAGCTCCATGCGGCTGTCATGCTAATCTTCTTGTTAAGAGAGAAAGACCAGAGGCCCGTTGCTGTAGCAGGCTGGAACTATAACGAATGGGCTCTGACATGACCCGGCAGCCCTGCTCGGCGGCGAGAGCGCGTGATGCGATCTGACAGCAATTTAGACATGGCTCTTGTGGAGACTGCAGACCTACTTAGCGTCAAACGCCACGGCGAGTGTGGGTGGACTTCGGAATGGCTTTTACCCTCCTGCTAGGGGGGTGGGGGGGAAAAAGAAAGCTTTTTGACATCAGGCGTATGGAGATGATCTTACAGAAGGAATCTGCCCATGGGTGGAGAGGAAAACATTTTTGGGAACATTGCCCAATTACAGTAGAGTCCTGTCATCACCTCGGGGAAGAATTTCTGATGGAGCCATAACCCCTCTATGAGTCGTGTGAGAAACAAAACAGTCCACGGAGCATCTGACAGGACCAGAGAGTCTCTAAGTGACCTGAGAACAGTGAGAAAGAGGGCTCCTTGGGTCATTTTCCCCCCTGGAAGGTGCCACACTGCAGCCCAAAGACCACACAAGCCCGTGTGCTTGAACACAGACCCTTCTCCCTCATGCCTCTTGCTCTGGATATTGCCCCTCAGGCTCTGGGTATTGCCCCTCAGACAGCCCCAAGTACCAACCAAAGCTACAATCCATGCAGGATGCCTCCTGGCAGTGAGCTGCCATGGTTAAACTTTGTCCTAGGCACTAATCAGATGGGGCACATCAGGGGGATCAAGCATCTCCACAGCTTAGGGTCATTAGTATAGTTAATTTTGATGAGTCCCTAAATCACACTGCTGATTCTCTAGCATCTGAACAGTAGCTCTTCTGTGAGTAAATACATACAAAAGGCAAGAGTAAGTTAAAAGTTTATGTTGTTTATGTTTTTTTTAATGTATTTTCTTAATGTATTTCACATCTGATTAAAGACAACTCTACACATTCATGCATACCAAGTCAAAAGAAACCAGGCATATATAAACAATTGCAATGCCTGAAAAGCAAAGGCTATCCTACTATCTTCCTTATACCTCTACATCTCTGTAGTAGCATTCAAATGGCTGTCTTACCAAATCATTTTTTTCTTTAGTGAAATAGCTGGTGTGTTACTTTTCAAATGGAAGAATCAGTAATAATTAGAACTCAAAAATTAACATTAAAAAGAGACTCAGTCATGCAGCATTATTCTTTACATAGATTTAACTGGTGTTTTCAATGAAGCCTTCATTGTGGAAACAAATAAAAATGTATTTTATCAACACCTAAATGTCATTTAAATAGTCTTTCTTTGATAGATGAAGGCTAAAGCCACCCCAAAACTGCGGATGAATTATCTGGTCTCTAATGACTCCAAAACAATTACAGGATGCAGAGCAATCTCGTTAAATTTTATTCAAAAGCTTACTACACTCGTGTTTTCTCTTATTTTTCTATCAATGAAACCCAAGAGGTTTAAGAACAATTCATTATGTATGAGACCCAACTTACAGTGCTTGACTGTTGATTAATAGGAAAGTTTGCTGTATGTACATTTGCAACATTAGATGCATACAATATGCTAACTTATTCTTTCACTGAAGCTAATTATTTACAAAAATGACTACTTGAGACTACAATTTATTAAATGCATGCATCCAGTCTCAATTTGGCCCCAAAAGACAGTCTGGAATGAAGATCTTTTACTTGATGTGACAACTTCTAGAAACAGTGTTATTAATATTGTAAATGTGGCAAATAAAGAGTTCAAATAGCCGTATGCCTGTGTTGCATTTTTCCCCACAACTGAATCAATGAACAAAGCAGCTTTTTAAGCTTGAAATTCACGGGGAAGCTCATTCTTACATAGTTTAATTTAGCTTCTTATAAATGAAGTGTCTGTATGACAGTAGTAACAGATTAAAAAAAGGATGAGAGCTGTAATGGAGAGAGACAAAAAAAACACAATTCTTGTTGAACTGTCCCTACTACGGTTCTTTTTAAGACCTGTTAAGAAGAAATTGATGCAGTTATGGAAAGGCATAAGATCTCAGAACTTAGTAAGACATTATTTTTCATACAACCTTTGCAATATTTTCTCCATTCTATTTTTAGTTATTATTAAGGATTAAAATTCTTATGGGTATCATTTAACCTGAAAAAGAAGAACCTGCACACAAAGCTGCAGGTCATATATAAATTTCAAATATACTGATTACCTCTCAAGTAAAATACACAGAAATCCAAGTGGCCTAATCTTTTTTTCTGACTTTTGCAAGTAATGAAGTTTGGGTACCGTATGGAGGTTGTCTATGAAAGTAGTGTGTGCAGCCCATCGTCGTGGCCAGCTGTTGTGCCTGGAAGGATGCTGCCTGCTTATTCTGTGCTACTAGTGTGTACCAGCAAACACTTTAAAGAAGGGAGTGAGACTCCTGTCTTCACATGCCAAGATAAGGAAAATCAATGTCAATGCCCAAAAGACTCAAGTGATAGCACTGAAGGTCATTAAACGCTACTCGCTGCCCTGTACCATTAAAGTTTTGATTGGAATCCTATATAGAGAGACACAGATTTCAAACAAGATCTTGCCCTGGGATACAGCATTGTGAGACCATGGAGGAAACAAAACAATCAGTGAGAGGCAGACTTCTCTAGGAACACAAGAAACAGGTTCAAGGAAAACAATACTACGTGTGGTCTTGGCTTATTTTTCCTGAACATATTTATTGTGTTTCCAAAGAAGTGTATCTCATGGACAAAGATCTATATCAAAACAATGGAAGAGTGCGAAGACAACCACTGGAAAGTTACGGTTCTTCACCCATCTCAATTTTCTGCCCTGTGTTTCAATGCCCAAAGCCCTGATTCATTGCCTACTCAATGCCAGCGTCCTACCCTCTCCTTACTGTCCAGTTTCAATTCTCTGCCCTTTTTCTACACTGGTGACCACCCCACCTCCTGCCTATCACCCTCAACTCACCTTCTTCAGGAGATCCGTTCCCCTCCATGGGGCTGGTTTTATTCCTTACAAGTTTGTCTCCAAGACATAATGCAAAATAAATGGATGGAAACCTGGACTTTCGGAATAAAACAGAAAGGGAATCAAACTGGTGGCATAACATACCCAGGGCTGGCCCAGGGTGGCCAGAAAAACAGCAACTGCAGGAGAAAACACTGCTCTGGTCATCCTTTCTAAAAGTACAGCATCAGCAAAAGACTAAGCTTTTAACAAATGAATACTTTCCAAAGGCCCAACAGCTTGACCATATTGGAGAACAAAAATGTTCCTAGTATCAGAGTAGCCTCTTCATAAGTATTTTCTGTTTCAAATCAGTGGGTTTGGCAGCAGAACAACTAAAAGATTTGTCAAAAAAAAAAAAAAAAAAAAAAAGAAAGAAAAAAAAAAAAAAAGCCACACACAATTTCTGTGTATCTTCTTACTGGAAAGGATCAACCTGCTCTGAATTGAGAATGGGGGAAATCAATCACATGCCCAAAAGACCCTCCACCAGCAACGTTTAAGCAGACATTTCATATGAAATGCTTTAAAGCAAAAAGCAAATATTCTGCAAAGTTATAAGCAGCAGCACACTCTCACCCAGGATGTTAGGCAACATTAAGCATAGGTGATACCATCAGTTCTATCTATAATTAGGTTAAAAGAAAGTCAGTTAATTTTAGCACTTACAAGAAATTGTTACAAAACATTTTTTCCCGTATAAAAGAATTCTCCCATCAGACTTCTGAGGTCGGTTTTATCACAGGCAATTAACTGTGTTAGGGCTGGCTGCTGGGGACCCTTACACCACACACCAGACTTCCTTCGTTTCCCCACTTGGCTCCTCTGGTCCAGGATGTTCACCACTGCTTTCCCCACTTTTTGCCTGCTTTGTGCAGCTGCCAGATGGTATCTGAAGTAAATTTTATATTTTTCTACTTATCTAAGACAGATACAATCCTTGTTATGCATGGATCAAAAAAACACACACACAAAAAAAAAAAAAAAAAAAAAAACACCAAAAAAAAACCCACCACCACACTACCCTTAACAAAACGAAGGCAGTTAAAATACACATGACAATCCTTATAATGCTGCTGCAAGAGCAAGGTCTGTGATCTCCAATGGCACACGGGGAAATTGATGGAAGGGAACTCAAGGCAGACTCTAGATGTCCACCTTGACATGTGCTAATGCACGAATTCAAGATGAAAGTGAGCACCACGAATTATAATCAACAGCACCTGCAAATACTCCAGCCTATTAAAATGAATTAAGATACAGATAAATCAGGAAACTCTTAAGAATTCAGCTCATAAAGCCATTTTTCAAACTAACTTCCCAGAGTGGGTCACAGTCTCTGCCCTCTGAGCATCTCCTGTTAGGACTAAACACAGGCTCATCTTATGCCCGGTGTGCGGGATCCCATCAGATGCGCTGCCCGTGTGCTGCTGCAAAAAAAAAAAATAAAAAACTAATTATGAAAATAGTTTTGCCATGTCACTGAGGCCCTTCAGATGCTCTTCACACAGAGGCAGCTGTAAGGGTGGAAGCGTGGCAGGACAGGGATCAGACAGGTCCCTGAGGCTATCCTGGGCCTCCCGTGTTACTGTGAGGCTTCCAACACCAGTGCAAAGCAATGGCATTTGGTTATTTATTAAAGCCAGGTATTCATACACCAAAACCACAGAAACATTGCCACTTACTGCAGCTCAGCATCAGACTAAACAACCACGAAACTTATGGAAATCTGGGTTCCTAACAGGCACTCAGCAGCCAAGTTTGATGTCACCGTAGGACAGGACGCTTAGACAATACTGTTAATTCACGGCAGTTAAGACTGCACAGTTAATAAATACACTCTATGTCTTTCTCCAAAGGCTTTTTACAGGGCTTTGGGATTTTGTCTCACTGGCAATGGCAGAACCGTTCCTAAAAGGTCATTACCCGATGAAGAATTTGTTTTGCTGCTTACCAATGATGCCTCAAAACCAGAACTTGCATAGAAATACAACCTTATAACAGCAGGAAAATAAACAAACACAATAATAAAAGGAGTATGGTCCTTCTTTTTCATGCTTTAAGGTTTGGTGTATGCCCACCTCCTGTGGGTGCAGAGCCCTCGGGGAGCAGGGGCTGGGGACCTGTGCAGGACACATGGAGCACGAAGCAGGACCCAAAACCAGCTGAATATTGCAGCCTTGGCAGCTGGGAGGTTCCTGCTGTGAAATGACCCATGGTAGGAGAAATGGAGACGACCACCAAAGATCCTTCTGGCCAAAATGAGACAAACAAAAGTGTAATTTACATAACTGTGTCTGGAGTTGTGCAGAAATATTCCTGAAGTATGCTTTCTCTCCTTTTGAAGTGGTGAACAGTGCCTGGAGACTGCCGTCCTCCGAGCTTTAGGTGAATCTGCATTACAACCCCATTAGCTTGTGTACTACGCTCATTAATAAATAAGCTTCCCACTTAAGTGCCTTTCTTGTAAATTGGTTTGTTCTGTTCCATATAAATAATATAAGTTTCTCTTATCAAGCAAGGTGGGGTTTTTTTCTTTACCTACAGGCAGCACGTGACACAGGGCACCATGGCAATTTCACCCAAGGAGCAGTTCGTGCAATGAACTTCTTCAAGAGCTCTTTTTGTCGCTATTTACTACAGCAGCTGGAACATGTTCAATAGTTAGCATAGCATAAAATAATGCCTTTAAAAACTGACATAAGTATATTGACCATATGTCGAAAGTAAAAGAAAAAAATACTAAATGGATAGTTATTGTAATTGTGTTTTAAAACACTGAGGTCATATTTAATTTTGAATCCAAGCTCTTACGATGTGCTTTCTGGCAAGGGCAGCATAATAAAAGCTTTAACAGTAGGAAAAAACACGAACATTATTATTGCAAACCTCTTTTCCAGATTACTAATACTGCAATAAACAAACTGAATAAAACTTTAATTATTTGAATCAGAAATACCGTCACTGGCTTGGAAAGCCATAGCCTGGAGCTGAAGGATGGCACCGCTCGGCTCTTCCTGCCTGCACGGCCTCTTCATCCTCCCCACGGCCGGGCTCTGCCCAGCTCTACAGGTCTGGCCATGGGTTTTGGGCATCCTCACCCTTCCCATGGCTCCAGACATTGTGCCCTGCTACCCTGCAGACAGAGCAGCCCCTTCCCGGCTGCTGTTAGTGCGGAAAGGCAGCCTGCATCCTCCCACCGTGCTACTCCTGCGCCTCCTGACAGCTCTCGCGGGGCAGCCGTGTCTGCATCTGGCGACAGCCAGGCAGAAAAAGTGCTCTGAATCGGTCTATTTTAAAAATTAGTTTGGCAAACACCTATATCCACGTAGCACGGGATACTTACGCACAAACAAATCAAGAAGTCCCTGCAAAAACAGCCCTGACTATCCAAGTGCTGTGCTTAAACAAGTCTCTACATGGGAATGAGCAAAGATAAACGTAGCAATTTACCTTAACCGGGATTTAAGGACTGTTTGCAGGATTTATGCACTCTGAACTCAAATTTTAGAGTTCGTGCTGCTGTATTAGTCTTCAGCCTATGCTAATCTTGTCGAGCTCAGCCCCAGTTGCCTTTCAGAGGGAACTAGTGTTTTCACGATGCCCAGCACACCGAACTGAGAACATCCCCATGTGTAAGGTCTGCCAAGCACTGACGCTCATTATTGCCCATCAGGCAGCACGTGGCGCCACAGCACGAAGCACAGCTTGCAGGAAGATGCTGAACAAGGCAGGTTTCTGTCCCCAGGTGACCAGGTGGTGTTCTCCATCCCGGACACAAGTCCGCATTGAAGCACAACCTGCTCAGCTGTGA
>NC_140302.1:36252307-36262307 GCF_964211825.1 Aythya ferina | reverse complement strand
ATTTACCTGTTGTTCACCTTATTTTTCACAGGAATGCCCCAAGCACTCACCCAAAACTTTCTCTTCCAGAAGTTAAGGATTTTCCCCCTCCTAGCTGCCAGCCTGGGAAAGAATGAGCGCAGTGCGCTCAAAATCCAAAATCAGATTTCAGGTGTCTCAGCTCAAATTTTCAGCCTGTAGCTTAAGTCTAGTCCCAGCACACAAAAATCAACCGCCTGTTTTTGCTGTAGGATATCTGAATTTTCCAACATCAAGATTAATGAATTTGAGGAGAGTTGTTCTTATCTGGCCCTCATCCTATCTCTGTTGACACTGTATTTTTCTTTTCAGGTCTTAGAGAACAACAACAAAAAAAGAGTTGATTCCCCATAAGAAAGAAAGAAAGAAAAAAAGGTTTATGCTGCAGCATAAATCAAAGTAGTTTTAGGGCCTAGTAGAGAGGTCGAGATAGGGAGAAAAACAGAATTACTGCTCGCTGTCTATTCATAACACACACATACACACCAGAAATTTCAGCAGCTCCTTAAAAGACAGAATGAATCCTTCCCTGTAATGCATTTAACCATTCAGAGCCTTAACTTCCTAAAATATTTTTCTGCTTGAAGGAAATGTTTGTTTAGTGGATCAATGGTACCCCAATTAAGGAAATTTATCATACTGTTTATGCTCAATATATGTGGACAGTTTATTTTAATAGTTGTAATGTTTATTAAAGTCATAATCCACTAATAAATGTATTTTCATATGGGAGGAAAATAACTGTATTGTAAATTAATCTCTAAGCATTTTCCTTACAGAAATGAAACAAGCAGACTGACCATGAAAGGCGGGGAACACCCTGGGACAAAATGACTTCCATTTGGCCATGACAGTCATGCCCAGAGCTTAAAGGAGAAAAAAATACAGGTCAGTGCTTATTTCCACAAACTGAAGATCACAATTTGCTTACAAACAGCAATAATGGCAAAGTCTCAAAGAAGTCTTCGTTAAAGTCAAATGATGATGGTACGTAAAGAAACTGTCCGTGTGTTCTTCCACATGACAGTAGCTTTTGCTAAGGTGATAGCCATGAGCCTCCAGAAGATACAAGTCTATTTACGATCATTAAAAGGTTACCGTGAGCATATTTCTTAGATACTTCATGCTTACGCAGTCTTTTGAATGGAAATTTTAAAAATCAGCATAACCTTTTACACAAGCACCGTGACCATATTAAAATACACCGGAAAAATGTACAAAGCTTGGGTTTGGAGGGCACACACAATTAGTGACAAACATTTTTTTTTTTTTTTCATATTTCTGTCAAACAAACCACCAAACCCTTACAATTTGGCTCACGATGAACTAGGTTTTTGTAGGAAATGGTTGGGGAAGCAGAGAGCTGCATCCCAGCCCAGCTGCCAGGTACGGGGTTGATGGTGGCTCGCACTGTGCCTTGCTTGAGAACAGCCACGACAGAGCCCAATGCCCCCCAAGTATTTCCCCAAGTTCAGCTATTCCAAAGGTTAGGCCAGAGTTTTAAATACATTGAATACTCTGAATTATGCATTTAAGCATTCTGAACCAAGCATCTCCTTTTCCGTGCTCTGCACACACCCGATTGGAAAAGCTTTGTGGCTGAAAGCTGCTTTCTGACCGGCATCGAGTCCGCAACATCACCGATCCTGTAATGACAACGAAACTTCTCTATTTTAAACTGGGATTAGAGCTGTGGGAATTGGAAAACATTTTGTGGAAATTGCTAAAATACATATGTGAGAATGGAATGAGGTTTTACTTCTGTAGAGTTCGGAAAATACTTTCTTCCTTCCTCAATTTTAGTAAGTGAATATAAATATTCCTAAATATCTTGTCCATGAGAGATGGAGGAAAAGAAAACCAGGCCTAATCCTGTTAGGAAGCAGGCACTGTACATCCCACAGAAATACTTCAGTTCAAAAATGGGTTGTTCAATGGGAATTGTGAAGAGCAAAAACCAAACCAAGCAAATTCCAGTCTCCAGCCCAGTAACATAAATAAAACCAATTCACAGAGAATAATAAACTCACTTGTGTTTCACTCTGCCTACTCGACGACATCAAGTAGGTCCTTCTAAGTAATTTTAACAGGTAGCACCCTCAAAATATTTCTATCTAATTAAATGAGTAATGTAATAAAAATGCCTGGCACAAAATGAAAAACAAATTGAAAGTTGAAATCCCCTCCTAAATAATAATAAAAAAGACATGACAACCCAGGACATTCTAGCTGGCCACAAGTGTTTCTCAAAGATTTAACATAACATTTTAGAGCCAACTTGAAATTTCCTCGCTTCTGATTACGTAGGTCAGACCGTGAGCATTACTGGAAGTAACTTTTCAGGTTTAACACTCAGCCAAATGAGAGCGGACGGCAGGTCTCTGCTGTGCTCGCAGTGCCCGCTGCTAAAGAGCAGCGAGGTGCTCAGCCCCTGCTAAATAAATCATGCCAGCGGCCCGCGAGCAAACCTGCCTCATGCTGTCCTTTCAGCCCCTTCCCCGTGAACGAGTGCGATCGTTTGGGACCTCCAGGGAGTTCAGGCAGGGATCTAACCCCGTCACGCTGCCAATACGTGGCAAGGCCTCTTCCATCTCCTGGCAAATGGATCTGGAAAACACACCAGGCACTCGGGGCGGCTCTGCCTGAGCATTTTCTGAGGGAGGACCCAAAATGAAAGTGAAGGATTTTACTTGATGGAGCCACAAGATCTAAAGCATATTGAACGCACTCACGTCACAACCATTTAAAATTAAATGGAGATTGCTGGCTACGCAACAGGATGTCTACAGAAAACCTGAATAATAAAAAGAGTCATCCTCAACAAGAAGGTTTATCCCTTAAGATATGGCAAGATAAAAACTGATTTTTAAAAAAAAATTGCTTAAATGTGTGCTTTATTATGTCTGCAAGACCTTAAGACCATAGCTCAGCTCAGTAAGTATGGCACTAAGAAATTAATTAAATCCAAACTTCATACAGAGGGTCTCTCTGAAACATGTCCTTCCAGAGCTCACAGATGCACACCAGAAACTAATAATATAAAACTCCAAGTGATGAATGACGTGCTGTTCACAAGGAGATTCCCCAAACTGGAGGAAGGCAAGTAGCACTAGTGTCTTTGAGAAGGAGGATCTGGAGAACTAGAGGTTGTTCAGCCTCACCTCGAGGTGCTCCCCTAACATTTTAGTCACATTTCCTCAGTCAGATCATCAAGAAACCTGAAATGCTCAGGATGCTCCTGTGTTAAGACCGTTGGAAGGGCAAGGTTTTCTTCCAGTGCCACTGGAGAAGTGACCTTGGCACAAGGGTTGTGATAACACCTCCTTGCTCCGATCACCACTCACAGTGCTGGCTGCCTGTCTGGGTATCGCTTTGCCTACAGCACCACTAACCGAAAACAGCCCCAAAACTATCCAGTGCCAGCAAGTAATGCAGCCTACGTGCTACAACGCAGCCTCCAGATACCAGTCCCCCCTTCAGCAAATGGCCACAAGGTACTTCTCATGGCCTGAGATGCTCTACAAGCATTATGTAGAAAGATGAAAACACACAGTATTTTTTTTTTCTGCTAGAACTAACACATACAAGCCTGTAGTTGCAGTGTACAAATGAAAGATTCATATTTTCAGTTTTATTCTGCAGCAAATAAGCATCATTAGTTCTGCAGCAGATACAAACTCGGATTGCAGGCTATTTAAGACAACCATTTTAGCTAGAAATGTATTTTTTGTATTTACCTTAATATGAATGATGCAGTGTATAATAGGTTAGCCATATCTTGCTCATATTTGCATGACAAACAAAATTTTCCGCTTCAAGTCAAGCATTTTCCATTTCTAAAAACTGTTTTAGCTTAAAAAAACAAACAATTTGTTTCATGTTTCTAATTAGTAGCATGTAAATTGAATAATTGATTTTTCCAGCCATAAAAAAAATTGTACTCAGACTCACCAGATTTAAAGTAGTTGCAATTCCTTGCTGAAATGAAATCTTGTTATTCATTTTTTTTTTCCAAATTAGTTTCAAAATAATGTTTCATCTTGGACCCAGGCTTGCAAGAGAGACAAAAAATTTGACACCACATTCACGTCCTCAGGATGTTTTGCTCTCCATACTATAGAATACCTAAGAAGTCTCTGAACAGGTAACAAAGTGACCACTATTATAACTCAAAGTCTTTTGATAGTTCTGGAATCTCTGTCTCTGAAGATGGGGGACAGAGTTGTACAACCTCCAGGTAGGTTTGCCAAGTCGTGTTACCTGGATATTTTACTAGGAGGAAGGATATGGTTTCAGTCAACCAAGTTCACAAGGACAAAGAATACTAGAAAAGGTCTCAAAAGCATGCAACTGCCTCCTGATAAGAAATTCTAAAACTTGGTGGATATTTTGCATATCAGCATCTCAACTAGGTCTCAAATCTGGATAAAAATAAACAGCTCAGCTCTACTCAACATCCCTTCCCTCTGTATCAAATAGTAATGTTGAAGAATTTTCCTAAGCTTTCCCCAAAGCTAAAACGCTCATTTACCAGCCACAGCCTCCCGTTAGCCATTTGCCAGGTGTCAGTCAATGTAAGCTTTCCTTGCTGAAGGCATTTAAATCCAGAAATATTAAGATCTGTGTAATGAGGAAAAGCAAGAAGAGTGGAATGATGTGCATGTCCTGTGCCCTGTGCATAAGCCCAACATATAGACAGACCAGTATTGTTTGCTCTGAAACGATCTCTGCCTTTGTCCCTTTGAGCATGCAGAACCTTGTATCACTTCTGTGGTCAGATATTTTTGCTATTCTTGATTAAGCATAAACCCGTATTTGGTAATCACTACTTTGAACATGCTAATAATGAAATCTAACTCTTCTTTATGTTCTAACATTTTTCTGTATTAAGTGTGAATTTTTATAGCATTTTTCCCCAACAAGACATCTTGCTTGTAAATAACACAACATTAAGTGTCATGATATAATTGATTTTCTAATGAGGTTTTCAAAAAGGATTATATTTTTGCTTGTCAGAAAATCTTTACAACAGAAATAAGTCCTTCCATATTTATTCCATATAAACTGAACTTTTTATTCCTACAGTGAAGTTGAGATGGATTAAATCACGTGGACTGCCATAAAACAGAGTATTGTATCAGATATTTTTATGGTTCTTCACATTTGTAAGTTGGACTGTGAAACTGGATGGAAAGTGATCCCTGCAAATTCAGGGCACGAAATCAGCCTGTGTCGAGAAAATATAACTCTGAAAGTATTGTGCATTTAGGTACAAACAGAACTGAGGTGAATTTAATGTAGTATACAAGGTGATGAGGTGGATACCAACCCAAAAGGGATCATATCCTTTTCTCTACAAAATAAAATTTGCAAGTTCTGTTAATATGGAAAATGTTGGGGGAAATGCCTGATGAGAAGACAAATCAGTAGTGTAGGTACTGTTTTATGTTCTTTATATAATTTTGCCTGAACTGCTAGATCACTTTGGTTTGCTGGAACTTGTGTATGTGTTCCTGTAAAGTGCAAATACTTAACTTCAATGAACAGAAAACAGCAGTTATGCTACTAATGGAAAATATAACTTCTAAGTCTAATCAGTATATAAAGTAACAGTTTGAGAAGTGTTTACTGGCAACTTCTATTGGAAAAGGGAAAAACCCAATTCTATAGCCAAATGCTCTCTCTGTTGTTTTCTCCGTTGTTTCTCACTGCAGAGCACATTCTGCAAGATCAATCTGAAGAGCTGCTGAAAATTTCCATCGATTCCATCCTAAGTGTTGACTCTGGCAGAGCTGACCCTGCTTGAGCGGGAGCCTGGACAAGAGTCTTCCTGAGGTCCTGAACCATCCCATGATCCTATAATGGTTTTAGAAACGGGTAATATAATATCTGTGCTGTCCAAACACAAGCTACATCATTTCTATTGAGGATTTTTATACAAGTCATCCATTATTTGAAGTGATCTGTAACTGTTTGTGTTATGAAAAGGAGGCTCACACTTCCTGCAGGCCCAAGATTCAGCATCTACTGGTGGCTGAAAAGGAGGCAGAAAGATATAAATACACATGCGGAATGGGGGTAAAACAACAAAAAAAAAAGCTTCTAAAATATCACGATGAAGTGCTGCATTTCAAAACATCTTTCTTGTGAGCCCTTCAGACAGTCTTAGCATAGACAACAAACACAAAATATCATTTAAGGCTTTGAAATACTGTAGGGCAGTTTCACTCGTAGCTCCACTTTAACATTTCCGAGCAATGCGTTATTTATGAAGACAGACACACACGCACACTTAAGCTTGGATTTGCAATTTAGCATGGGATTTATAAAAGCACCAAAAGAGAGGGAGGGTGGTTAAATGAACTGAAGAGCACCACGATGTTTGGTTAGATCATTAACCTGCCACAAAGAGCTTCCAGCAGAGAGAAGCTGGATAAGCCAGAAACTCCTGCATGGTGGACGACAGAATTCCTTCACGATTAGGAAGTTCAAGTACCACAGCTAGCAGATATGTGTCTGTTTGTTAAATTTGACGGCTGCTGTGTGTTTGCCACGGGTCTCCCTCACAGGCCGGGTGTGATGTGGGCTTTGCTGCAGAGGTGGGCGCTGCGGCCTCCTCATGCCCGCTGGCCTGAGCCCGCAGGAGCATCATCACATCACAGCCTAGGCTGACACCATCCATCAAAATGAAACATCACCAAAGGAAAGGAAAGGAGGAAGGACTTAACAGCATGACCACATCTGCCTTATTTTTAAAGGAAGCAAGGAAAAAAAAAAAAAAAAGAAAAAATAATAATATCCAGCACACAGAGAAGCCTTGCCTCTATGGGAAATGTTTACCCAAGCCCCTCACCACATGAACTCTTCTCTGCCTTATCCAGGCTCTCTGCCAGGATGCCCTGGCCCATTTCTGCTGCTATGTTATGTACCGCTGGCTGGTGTGCTCCTTTCCCGGGGCAGCGACGCCTTGGCTGGACACCCCTCGTCCTGCTTCAGATCTCTGCCCCTTACATCTGCCCTTCCAAAGCGTGTCTCTGTGCCAAAAACATTCACGATTCCATGGATGCTTTCACCGTGAAATACAGGAGAGCCGTAAGATGACTTTGTTACAAACCTTAAGCGTTTTTTTTGAAGTGGTGCCTGCTTTTGCCTCAGTCCAATGACGTCTGGCACGTTTGAAGGGCACAAATGTGATGATAAAGGGGTGTAAGTGTAGCACTCCGAGCATGAAGGCAGGATTAAACAACACTCAACCCCTGACTGCCTGTGGCTGTACCTAAACCCAGGCTCCCTCAGATGGAGAGCAGACTCAGCCAGAGTGGAATCTTTGTGCAGCTATTCTGACAGACCAAAGAAATGGGCACCAATAAAAAAAAAAAATAAGTCTCCTTGATTTGGCCACTATCTTCAGCTTTTCCATGACGGCTCTTGCATCTGAGCTTATTGTCACGGCGACCTGGGAAGGCGAGGCGATGCTTACTGCACATGAGGCAGCAGCAGCTCTGAAAAGCAAACACTGCTCACCACCCCCGTCATGCCTCTGCTTCTAACTTGTGCTCTCCAAAACTATTTTTCAGCACATCTGGGACTGGCGAGTCGACCCATCAGGCCCCATTTCCTCTCTCCGGAGGGTGGTTTTGCTCCCTTTCTTCCTCTTCCGAGGAGCCCCTTGGGGACGGCCGGGCGGCAGGCAGCTCACCTGGCTGTCAAAGGCGCTTTTCTACCCACTGTACTGGAACCCGGTCCTCCCTCCTGCACCACTGGGGCCAACACGGAGCCGTCGACATCCAGCCCTCCTCTGTCCCCTCTGCCATGGCTCTCACTGAGTGCTGCATATGAAAGCCACAGTCCATGGCTACAGGGGAAAAGAAAATGCAAAAAAAGAGACAGTAGCTAAAAGCTACCTTTTTTTTTTTTTTTTTTTTTTTTTCTTTTTTGGCCTCCCCCCAGTAATCTTCACAAAACTTTCCTTTTTCTTCTGTCTCACTTTAAAAAGCCTTTTCATTGTGAAACTATCGGTTTGGTGGTATGACAGGTTTTTCATTGTCTATCCCTCATTCTGACCTTTCTGCCTCTCCCAGACAGATGATAGTGTCTGGAAGCTAAAACGTGCTTTTTTCATTTTTGTTTTAATCTGGCCAAGCATTTTTTACCCTTCTTTATTGACATCTGCTTATCCAGTTCTTAAGTACAATCAAACTAGCACTCTTTTCCATTTTTGATTTCATCTTTTTCCTAGGTCTCACCTGAAAATGACTGTAGGAGGAATTCCATACTCAAAGCACCGCTCCCGGAGTGGTACCGTGAGGTTTCCTGCCAAACTGTGGGATGGATCCCGTGCACACAATCCTCAGCTAGCTCCCCATTCTCCTTTTCTTAAAGAAAATGCAATTAAAAATAATAAAAAAAATAAATAAACAGTCACTATTTTTACATGATTTGCGGTATTAACATTAACCAAAACACTGGTTTAATTACAGACACGGAGATACAGTAGGAGGAACCATGCTGCTTGTATTTTAGCATGCAATATGCTTCATATAGGTTAGTGCAATGTAAACAGAAAAATGTTTCCTCAGATGAGAATGTTTGCTACTCAATATTTGTGACTAAGGATATGACTGCATATGGTAATTAATGCATAACTGTTTAGTTTAACCATGCAGTAACAGTCTGTTTTGTTACATTTATCTCTACTGTTAGAGTTTCTTTGAAATGTTTTCTACAAGATTAAATGTGATCAAAATATCTTTTATATATCTTTTATCTTCAACCTTTTCATTTTTTATTTTTATTTTTTTTTTACTTTCCCCCAAAATTATATAAACACATTTAATACAGTTGCTGTAAGCACACTGACATTCCATGCAGGTATTATAAAAATAAACACTTAAAAAGAAAAATTGAGGCCATTAAACATGATGCCTTATCTCAGGGGTAGCCAACCTTTTAGGATCTGGGGACTATTTGACATGGTTTCAAGGGCTGCATGCACATGCTGTCCTGAATCAAGCCCCATGGGATCCTGTGGCCAAGCAAACTTTGCAAACAAGCTATCCAGGCACTGCAAAGAAAATAAGATGGGCATGCAGAAGCGAAATTCGTAGAAAAAATGTGTCTAGAAACACTTCAGAAAGCATATAAAGGGCAGATAAGCATAACAGAAAGGAAATGTTTCAGAAATCCAAGGAATTCAAGCAATGATCATACGACTGGTCCTCGAATATATCGCAAACGCATTAATTCCACAGGAGCCCGGTGGCTGCCCGCCCGCTCGCCGAGGTGAGATCTAACACACAAACACTTTCAGCACTACCACAGCCCTTCAAAAGCCATTGCTTTTTGCCTTTCTTCTAAGCCATCAGCACGTTTTTGTTAACCGTGTGAAAGAACGTCAATGTTGATCTCATTTTTATAACCCGGATGTCAGTGTTTATTTTATTTTTACAACCTATATGCTACCCATAAGAGACAAAAGAAGATGGTTTTACAGAGGAGCAGATACCTGCGACTGCATCACACCCACCTGACAGGAGAGGTGGCGGCTGAGTACACGTAACAAAAGGGATAGCCCTTCACCAAACAAAGGCAGAAAGCACTTTCATGTCATTAGGTGAGTCAGGTTTTGGGCTGACACCAGGAGGGCTATGCACTGAGGAGCTGCCTGATCGATTGAAGACCCACAGAACTGCCCAAGCCCTCCTGGAAGGTCCTGGGCACAGCAAGGACGTGGCCGCCTGTAGGAGCAGAGATCTCCTGCATTAAACCTACCCACAGGAGCTGTGATCTCCTGCATTAAACCTGCCCTCGGGGGCTGTGGCCTCCTGCATTAAACCTATCGTGAGCAGCATGGTGAGGAGCACGATTCAAGGGGCCTGGTGCGTAGCCCTGCATGCGCTGACAGAAGAGGAAGGCACCAGCCCGTGTGGCGTCAGGGCCACCTGAACACAAACTGCCTACAGAAATGCTTGTTTTTATTTTT
>NC_140302.1:36224807-36247307 GCF_964211825.1 Aythya ferina | reverse complement strand
TTTTTCAGCCCTCTAAAGCATGGAGCATCACCACTCACAACATCTTAACCAACAGAAACGCCAGCGGAGGCTGGGGGAGCCCCTGCGAGATGCACCTGCTCACCCCGTCAAAAGTGAATGAAATGGGATTTTTAGAGAGAGAGAGCAAGCAAATTGCCCTGAAATAAAACAAAAGGGCTGCCAGAGCCACCGCCAGCATTGCTGTGCTTTATCCCTCTTGCTCCAAACGCCTCCTCTGCACGCTGTCCTGCATTAGCAGCACGCCGGCTGCTCCCTTGTAAGACAAAAATTTTAAGTCACACAGAAAACAAGCTTGTTTACTTGGCATTAATTAGAGCAAATAAGATAAAGCAGTCAGCTAGTGAGATTCCTTCATTTTATCACTGCTCTTGTTTGACTGTTGACAATCTCTGTGGGGTTATTCTGTATGTCTATTGCAAAATAAATCGTATTTTAAGTTATCACTTCTGGTTCAGGTTTTAATTTGCTGGACTTCATTTGGGAAAAAAACACGCCTTTTCTCCCTCAAACATTTGCAAAGCAATAATTAACGGGATGCCAATATTTCAGTCCTAATGACTATCTAATCTTAGTGGTGCATGTATAGAGAATTTTAATATTTCATAATATTTTATTTCAGTTGCACCAGACTGAAGCTGCAGCTGAGTTTATCCACAGATTAAATTGTTTTAAATCACTGAAGTAAAAATATTACTTCATTTCTCTGTCTTTTCTTGACATTGCAAAATTAAAAGAGTCACTCATTTTTAAAGATCTGTGGGGAAAAAACGCTCTCTCCTATTTTGCTGGGTAGCACAGCATCCTGGCTGAGCCTCCCGCGTTACAAGCAGCAGCTCCCTGTCTAGCAAAGGAAACCCCACAGCAGGTTTCTGCCCGAGTCCTGTCCCCACTGTGATGCCGTGCCAGGACCAGCAGTGCCAAGACCTTGCTGCAGCTGGAAACCTACCCGAAATGAGGGGCCGGAGAGGTGGAAAACTCTTGCACAGGGGTGTTGGAGAGCCTTGGCTGTCCCTCTCCCAAATCCTCACCCTGCGAGGATGGAGAGCTGGGACCGCAGCTCAGTGACAAGCGTGGTTGCACAGGTTCACCTTAAACTGCAGGACAATGAACCCAGCTCTTTTCTGCAGGTTTCTCCAAACGTAGCAGCACCAAATTGAAATTTTCTGAACTGCATGACAACAAACCTTTGTACCCATTAATTTCCAGTTCTGAGATATCTGTTCCGTATGAAAAAACATGTTACTGCATAATAAAGCTTGTTACTAAAAGTATTTAATATTCATAATGTTTTAGTAAGTAGCAAATTCTCATTAAAACAACTGTGGTGCTTGCACCACTGGTTTCTACGAGTCTTCACTTAGCAAGAACAATGCACTGAAATACTACCGCAACGTCTTTGTTTGCAGGAAGAATAAACTCTTGGTAAGGTATTTATTGTGATAAGCGCATTGTTTGCACTTTGGCACCAATGCCACTCCACATTTCTGCGGCACACAAGTAACAGCACAATGGAAATAAAGTCATGTGAATAGCACGCAGGACTGCTAAACGTAAATCTTGCCCCACTCTGGCACCTCCCTCCTTACCCTGCAGCTTCTTGGAACACCTTGTGGCATCCCAGTATGATCTGGCTGAGGCACCAGTGCTGCTGGTGATCCCGTTGTGCCCACACAAGCCCTCCTCATGAGCACTGCTTGAGGCCAGCCCTGAGGACAGCTGCTCCAGGGATGGCCTCTACATCACATACCGCATCGAACAGATTTGGGTCTGCTTCCAAGGGCAAGCAGCAGTAAGGGCTGCATGACATAGACGAAGGTCACCTGGGGGATCAACTGGGCACCACCAGAGGGGCACAATCACCCCAAATTTCAAGTCCACACCTCAACTTTCTCAAGCCTCGATGCATACTTTAGACAGCCAAGACCATCAAAATATAGAGTGAACTTTCAGCAATAAAAATAGTTAAGAGCACTTCTAACAGTGAAACCACAGGATTTTGCATTATGTGTTGACTGCATAAAATCATTAAGATTTAATTTAATTTATACCAATCAGCCCGAGGTGAAGGCGCATGAAATTAACTTCACGGAGTACATTCTGTATTTTATTATGCAATGTACCTTAAAAGCTGTATTAATATATCCATGTAGTTGACAGAGATGA
Source organism: Aythya ferina (assembly GCF_964211825.1). Taxonomy (NCBI): domain Eukaryota; kingdom Metazoa; phylum Chordata; class Aves; order Anseriformes; family Anatidae; genus Aythya; species Aythya ferina. Next base: position 36,245,123 of record NC_140302.1, on the reverse strand, counting down.
GCCAACTCCCTAAATTAAGATTAAAAATTTGTGTTTCTTTATATACATATATACATTTGCGGATTTAACTCTTTCATTCATGTTGCATGAAATCATCTACCAATTATTATTGATCCTAATAGTTTATTAAAGCTTCCCGAATAGTCAGATAATTATCATAAACAAATCTTATCGATGCCTCAGTACTTTATATTGAAACTGGTTCCAAAATCCTAGCTGCCACTACAGCAATTCCTTGCAATACATTAAAACAGCGAACAGTTAGTGACCATCTTTGACAGCTCATGGAGAACAGACGAGATCCCAGAGGATCTGCAAAGATGGGGAAAAAAGAGACAGGAAGAAATTATAGACTAGTCAAACTTTGATATTGGGAGAGATAATGGAACAAATTATTAAAATATTTATAAGCATCTCAGGTTCATAAGGTTATAAACCACCAAACAAATCTAATCTTCTTCTTTGACAAGATAATTGGCCTCATGGATAAGGCGAGAGCAATAGGGGCAATATATACTGACTTTAGGAAGATTTTTATATACCTTTGCTGATGACATTCTCATAAAAGAGAGGGAAATACAATCTAAATTAACAGAGTTTAGGGTCAAGGCCAAGAAAAGTTTTAAAAAATTTAAGCAGAACTACTTATGGCAACAACTGCAAGGGAAACAGAACCTTGGTGTGAAACCTTGTGTTCTGCACTGATGGAAGCTGCAAGTCCCCGGACATGTTTCAGCTGCCATTGGGATACACCCAAATAGACCAGCCACTTCAAGTATTGGTTGTCAGACTGAGATGGCATTGCACCTCTAGATTCTTCAATGTGTAGCTATGTCTGAATTGTAACCTAGTTTTTATTAATGATTTTATTTAATGATTTGATTAGCGACTGTACTTATATAACAACAGATAACAAGCTGGAGTACAATCCAACCAGTTTATGTGAAACAATCAGAAGTTGAAATTATTTTGACAAATAAAAAAAAGTCCAAGCCAGCATGGTAAGAGAGTCATGATCAAGTGGAGAATGCAACCAGTAAGAAGAGAAAATCAATTACACGCACACTAAGAAAGGACTGTTAAACAACTAGGCAGCGGCAATTCAAAACAGCCCTGGGATCTGTATTGGGCTGCAAACTTAATCCAAGCTGACAGTGCCATACCATAAGAAATAAGGTAGGTCTTAGTCTGGGATGTATCAGCAGGAGGATCTCATGCAGAACATAAGCAATTATCCTGTTGTACACAGCGGAGAGGCCCCCCGGAAGCGCTGTGCCCAAATTTTGAAATTGCACACTGTGACAGACCCATCGGAGGCTCCAAAAGAGGAGGAGCAGAATCAACAGGCTGAGTATGCTAAAACAGGAGAGATGATCTGAAAGCAGCATGGGATATCCACAAACACGGCTGAAGCAGCCCTGAGAACTGCAGTCAGATGGGATCTCGCTCCATCTCACGACCACGAGGGCAGGCACGGGGTAAAGACAATGATGATAAAAGGATAGGTGTAGATAAGAAAAATCAACTAACGCTCCTTGCCCGATTTACTTGTAGTTATATGCCTCAAAAACGAGTCTTCCAAGACACTGGTTAGCAATGTTTATACAGGGGACTGATTGATTTCCTGACTCTTCGCTAGCATATGAAGAAATAGGACTGATCTTGAAGGCGAGACTTTATGTGGGCATTAAGACAGTTTTTCAAAGCATTTTATAAACATATGCAGCTTCCTAGGCAAAAGTCAGGGTGAAGTAAGTATGCCAATGCTGAGGTCCACCCAGCTCAAAAGTGTCACTCTGGGTTGAACAAGATGATCTCCAGAGGTCTCTTCCAACTTCAAGTGTTCTGTCATTTTTGTTGTTTTCTAAGATTTTTGCTTATTAACAATTACGAAGGATACAAGCATCATAAAAACAAGAGTATCACAGAATCATGAAAGGGCAGAAAATGTTCTTTGAGGCTGAGATTAGAAAATCAATGGAGGAAGAGCAATGGTGTGCTATCTGCCTCCAGCCAGAGTACAGGCTCAGAGGGAAAACGCCTCTAATGAAATTCAACACAAAGTCCTCCTCTTTAATGCCTTAACTAGGCATAAATGAACCTTTTATTCCTTCCTGGTCACAGTGGAACTTTAGGATAAGGTAATGTTCCAGTATTAATAAAATTATGAATGGAATTAGCTATTTTCATATTTTTGGCATCTGCACCTATTAACCTACCACCAACACTGCCTATTGTTTCTGAAGATATTTTCAATTGTTTTATATTGGTACTTAACATTTTTTTTCCAGAGAAGGTGGTAACTCCTGCATAAGAACTTGAGCCCACTGAAAATAGGCATGTTTTTCTAGTTAACTCTCAAAACCTTTGGTAGCCTGTAGACTTGAAAAAATCTGTGCATCCTATTCAGAAAAATCACCAAGCTCCTATAGGGAACTTCTTTATAGTTGAGGTCTGTGGAGGCAGCATCTTAAGAAAACTTTTGCTGTTGACAAGCAATTACTTTGTTAAGATTGCTTATCATAGTAACAGGACATTAAAATACACACACAAAAACCAAAGGCTAACGAGATACTTATTTTCACTTCACCTGAAAATGCCCAAGGCTTCCTCACAAAAATAAGCTTTATTTTTAATTTAATTTAATTTAATTTAATTTATTTTATTCTGATAAGAGAAAATCAGTATCAGAAAGGAAACATCTCAGTGGTCCTCCGATTCATCCGACTCCTGATCAGTTTCTGAACTAGTGAACAGTTTTGGAATATTTGCCAATGGAATCCATCCTGATTCATCCAAAATTGACCTTGTGCAATAAATATTAGAAATACTGCCCTATAAACATGTTTTTGAAACTGCTTGGACAGAAGGAAATCAGTGACATTACTCTTCAGTGACAAAGGACTTTGCTCCAAAATGATTAGCTATAACTGAAAAAAGTAAATAAAAAAACATACATGAAAAGCCAGAACTTAACCATTTCCAGCAACATTATTCCAATCAGCAGGTGCAGCAGGGACGGGAAAAAAGCTGTTTTGAATTAAAACACTATGCTTTTTGGTACAAGCTGTATGCGAGGTTCGAGTCAGGCCCCGTGTCTCAGCACAGAGACTTTGGAAGGTGCAATGAAGTGCGAGTCCTGTCCTCACCACACAGAGTAAAATGTCAGCAGGATGGGAGGGGTCTTGAAGTACCATAAATAAGCAATGTGCCCCAGAGGTGATAAATATTCAAGGTTTTTCCCCCCTGAAATCTCTGCTCCAGACCTACAAAGCACTGCCAGCCCTGATCGCGGCATGGACCAACCTCTGAGCTCCTGCTGCCTACAAAGGAGAACGCGGTAAATAGTCATGGACCCACACTGCCCGTGCCCCCAGATGCACGAGGAATCCCTTTTTCATATTTTAACGCCGGGAAGATCAGTGCTGACTGCACTGCTATATCCAGACGAAATACACCAGGTAAGTTTTGCATAGGCCACGCTTGGAAGTTGGGTGCCAGCTGCCAGGGCTTGCACGGAGGTGGCCAAGGATGCGCTACGGCTCACCCACGGCACACGTTAGGAAGGTCTGTTCTTATTTAATGCTGACTGTTAATAAAACATACAAAAAAAACAAAAACAAACATGTTTGTAAGAGCATTGCAAATAGAATATTAGATATTTAAGGAGATTCAGAGGGGTGTTTTTTCCTTTCTGGCTGAGGCAGTGGAGGCATGATGGGCATACATTGCATCTCCAAAGCAAGTCCTGCTCACTCAGCTGCCAAGGGGACTTTTGCATATGCTTGGGGGGAGCATATGGGGGACCCGCGGGTGCCAGGCTGCAGCCCCCAGCTCTCAGAAAAAAACAAATAGCTGGTTGTAATTACAAACTAGGATCCTCACAAAGAGCAGTGGGGCTAAGAGTGGTGTAAGCAGCCACCAAGGCCACGTCAACACCAACCCTGACAGGTAATAGGGTAATTCACAGGAACACATTACGCTTCATGAGAGCACTTTATTTAGTAATGGATATCTACTGGTCTCTGCATGGATCGTATTACCCTGGCTCACAAGAAGCTTCTCTAGTCTATCAACCATGTTTTCGCACATACCATGAAATATTTCTACTTTATATGGTCCATACTTGCACTTTATATTTAATACTGAACAGTCCAGTAAATCCATACTGCAAACGTACGGTCTTTTTACAGTGTGTTCCGAGAGGGAGAAGACAAACAAACAGTAAAACAAATTAACCTTTACGGGCTTGACGGTTCGAGTAAAGCCAAAAATATGTAGTATTAAAGGCAGACTCGCTGTGCAGGCACCGAGGGGGCTTCGGATCCCGAATTTGCCGTGTTTCATCTGGGAGGACGGGCTGGTGTCTCTCCTCCCTGCTACCCACGCCGTACACCAAAGAGCTCCGCGCTGCATGAGCCGTGCAGCCGTTCCACTTGATGTTGCACAAATGCAACTTTTAAATTGCTCTTCAGAGCAGTCCCCCGGCAGCCGCTGACCTGCTGCAGCAGATCAAAGCCCCACGCCCGCGCGGGTCAGCCCCTTTCATCCGGGCTGCCAGCACCGGTGCCGATGTACCTGCAGCTCCTGAGGAGGGCAGATGAAAGCGCTCTGCAGCCACCCCAGCAGCTACACGGGGTGCATATAGAATTAACGATGGTTAATTAACGCTCGTATGGATATGCTATGGCAACGAAGATGCACGGGAACAGCTCATTAGACACGTAAGACGCAAACTATAGTAATGCATAAATTAAGGCAATGCCTTGAATAAAAGACTTTCTTTCCCATTTGATGTTGCACTTCTTCCTGATAAGCAAATGGACTTCTGTACAAAACTGTGGGCCAATTTCCTGACCACTACCTTCATAGTTTAAAGGAATTAAAAACACTGACAAAAAAAAACAACAAAACAACAACAACAACAAACAATAACCCCCCAGCAACTACAACTGCTTTATTCCCATGCTTGCACTGGCATGAGAAAGCATATAGCATCTGTTCCTTGTGCAATTACAACTGAAAAACAAAAACTTCAGTCCTTCCTTGTTAACAAATTCTGCTACTTCTACCAACACATCCTCACCTCGACCTGAATCGCTGTCCCCATCTCCTGAGTGCATCTGCCTCTTGAGAAAAGGTGGGTGCACGGCACCACACTGCTGCGAGGGGAAGGAACACAGTGCCTAGCACATGAATCCGCAATAAAAGCTGTTATATTTACTATTAAAAAGCTCCTGAAGTCTGAAAACTCAATTTAACACATTTAAATTTCTACGGAGTTTAAAAAAAAAAAAACAACTGTTTTAAATAAGAAGTTTTTACTACAACTTCGTGCTAGCTGCTAGCAACATGTATTTGTTCTTGTCCACAACAATTCAAGGAAAGAACTGCTCGTGTTAATAATCCTCATTTTATCTGCATAAGCTGTTAAGACCATTTCAATTGTTTTCCAATCAGAGAAATTATATGAGCTAGATATCAACTGACATTTTAATTTTGTGGTTAAAAAAATGTTTTCATATTTCCTCCTTTCTAGTCGTCTGTTCAATACACCTAGGCATAAAATACATCAAATATACTAATGATAAATTCCGCCCCAGAGCGTAGATTTCTGTGATTCAGGAAGAGAGGAGGAGCACTTCTGCACTGCCTGGATTTGCTTGTTTGTTTTTTTTTTTTGCAAGAGTTAGCCTTTAAGTCATTTTTTTTTTTTTTGCAGACGCAGAGGCTAAAGCATTTTCTGAAAAGGAGAACACGGTAACAAGCCTCTGCAAACCGGCTCGTATGAAGTGCCTGAGAGCACATCACAGGGCGCCATGTGCCGGTGAGATAAATATCAGTGCGTATGGACGCGCAGAGATCTGTGCACGCACACGCCGAGGCGCTTCAGGCTGCCGCGGCGCGGAGGTGAGAGCCTGGCGTCCCCGGGGAGGCGCGAAGGCTGCGTCAATCACAGCCAGCCTCCTGCCAGAAAAGCCACTTAGTGGCAGCTGGAAAGGTCACATCAGAAACACAACTTCCATCTCCACCAAAACCCATCCCGTAAGGCTTTACAAATATTTGGAGTGTGATTCTCCAAATATGATTTGTCAAAACAACACAGTGTAACAACAATACGCCTAAAGAAAGCCTCTCTATAAATAGCCTGCTAGGGAGAAAAATGTTTACTTTATTTGCTGCATTTGAGAGCGAGGTAAAACCTAAACAAACTTTCAACACGAGCTGAGTTTACATATTTAAACTTCAACCGTGCCAAAGTTGCAGCCTAACTGGCACCAAAAAAACTAACAGAAAAGTCATATATTGACAAAACACACAGTCATAATAAAACCACATCCAGTTAATAACTTTGAAAACTAATGTTAACTCCTAGCACAATAGAAAAGTCTTCTTAAACGCAATAAAGCAGTGATATAATTTACTCTTAGCTCCTTTTCAAAACATTACTCTCTGCCCACAATCACATTCAGATTACAAAATTCCTTTTGTAGTTTTCTCCTAGCTGTGGGAATAAAATAAACCACTTAGATGACAGTAAAGTGTCTGTAAAATATATAACAGCAATAACTCCTGGTGGAAATGTGGCAGATATTTATACAAGAGCTAAAGCATGAAGCATTGTAAAAAAGGCTAACATGAAGGGTGTTTATTTTTAGAGGCCTCTTCCGGATGAGATCATGCGGTTTGAGGAAGCCTTTTGTAAGAACCCTGGTTTCACAGGTTTGTTCTTATATTCAATATGAGGTGTCAAGCGCTAAGTGCTGGGTGAAGACTTAACAGCCCCGTACCACCAGCACACGTGCTTGCTTAAAAATTTGGCTCGTAATGTATGCCTGATTGGGATATACCTATTCTATTGAAGAAAAAAATCCGAGGAAGGTATTTGACATGGCCTCACACGGACACACATACACATTTTGTTCCTGGCCTGCAGCGAATTCCATCTTGGTGGAAGCGAATAGGTAAGGAACTGGGCAAGATTTTGGTAACAACAGCTAAAATGTCTCGCAAGAAAGCAAATTTGGCAGCCTGGAAGCAAGATGCAAAATGCTTCTCTCTTTTGCTAAGAAAAGGGAGGACAACAGCAGCTAACAATAACCTGCCTTAATGGCAACTTATTTCCAGGTTATTTTCGTCAGTTGTTTAACATGTAAATTAAGATAACAAATAATAACGTAAGGAATGGTATTTATGAAACATGATGTCCATCATGCTTGAGTAAGTTCAATGTGGTTGAGGTATCATGGAGAGAAGGATGCTTAACAGTTTACCTCCTCAAAAAAATCTGATTAAAAAGAGAACAATCAATTTTTTTTTTCTACTAATTTAAAAGATCTCTACAGAAGGCTACACCAGTATGGCTATTATGACCATGAATGACTACATGGGGAGTTAATCTAAGTGAGAAGATATGTTAAGACCATGAAAAAAAAAAAAAAAAAGTAAAAAAACAAACAAGTAACAGCAAGTCCTCCAGCACGAACATGGGAGCTGGCTAACTAGTGCAACGCAAGGACCATCGCCGTGGCCATGTGAAACCATGCTGTTCCTTCATCCCACCTCACTAAAATCAGCCTTCACCTGGAGACCGCAGTCAGATCCTTCTCAGTGACAGGAATTAGCAGGGTTTTTCTATGACTGGAGAACAAATGCATTAATTTGGATATATAAAATGTTACATGAAATTTAAGGTAGGCCAATGTAAATCAAATGCCCTAATGAACGGAGCCCTGGATGGCCACATTATTATGGGCGTTATGGGGAATGTACCCTTTAGCGTGTCACTGGTTACATCTTTTCAATATGTTTAAGTATGTTCTCACAGAATTTAACCAATTGTTTAATTCCTTGACAAAAGAAATTAATCTAGATCAAAAAGCTACATTTTTAAAGGTGAAAAAAGAGAAAACGTTGCTGTATCCCCTACTGCAAATGCACACCTTCCTGCAAAATCAATGGCAATTCATTTTGTTTAGAGCTTTTCTTTTTTTTTTTTTTTTTTTTTTTTTGAAGTGTTTGTTTTACAAAGCAACATCGTTTTCAATGTTAAATCCACAGGGTCATTGAAAAACATGTCAAAATGTTTTTAATACCACGAAATTTTATCACTCTGGTCAGGAATACGTGCGGGGCTTTGGCACACTCCAGCCCTGATTCATGGCATCATCCCTGCACGAAATGCCCCATCTTCCTGACAGCATTGCTTGCCTCAAACCTAGCAATCATGTCTCTCTCCTGCCCTTACCTGCTTCACTCCAACATGAGTGAACTCATGCACACATCTGTGTCAGCCCTAGAAGATTGGTTTAGCACAAGTAAATCACAAGTAATTCAGAAGGAATGAAATAGTGTGAGCTACTCTGCTAAGCTTGACAATGTACAGCGTGTTAAGCTTCTTTATTGCGTTTAGAAGTTCTAAAAAGCATTTGGTGTAAAGTGATTCAGGAAGAGTTTAAGTTTATATAACGTAGTAAATATACCCCGTGACAATTATCAGAGTAAAATCAAGGTTTATCTGCAAGAACGGGTCATGGACAATCAAAAAAGCAGTTCCTTTAGATTTCTATAAGCAAGGGGTTAAGTAGCAGAGCAAGCCTTCATCCTCTGCACACCACTTGGTGACAACATGATACATAATCTTAGATGCTAACAGATGTAAAAAGCCCTAAGGATCTTTATTATTGCAATTGTTGAAAAAAAGTAAATCTTAAGTTAATTTCTAAGAAAAAAAAAAAAAGAATGTTTTCCATACTCAAAATTATTTGGCAGACTTGACTGTAGATTATGAATACTTCTAGTTGACCTGATATATTTCAATGAATGAAGTGCTTGAGGAAATCGTCTGGCAGAATCTAATTACAGCACTTCTTTGTTTATCTGTATACAAGTCTTTGAATTCGAATGAGAAGTTATTACTAGGTTTACTGCCTAGGACCAGTTGACATTATAAAAAGCTAAAAAAAAAAACAAACTGAAAACATCCATGGTGGTTGACAACACATTCAGATTTAGTTTAGCTGAGAACAAACTGCTCTAGTTTCAGGAGAAACAGAAATTAACGTCAGGTCCCTTGTGGAATGCTTTGGGCCAGGAGATGCTTCAGCTCTGAGAGTCTTACACGAAGAAACATAGGTGTCTCAGCATTAACACAGTATGCTAATCGAAAAGGTTACTGTAATTGAATATACACATATTCTATACATAATCAGACTGCTGAGCATTTTTTCAGTTACAACTATTCACGAGTAGAAGTTGCACCCCAACTTCTTATACCTCCTCATACCAAGGACACTGATACACCAATGTGATCTGAAATCAAATACATCAAAAGATCTGAAATCTTTTCTTAGGGTCAATCCCGTGCCCTGTCCCGTTGCAGAACTAACTAACTGCCTCTACTAACAGCACTAGCAGGAATGAAAATTTGTAATAACTTTCAAAAGGTTTGAAAAGCAAGATATGGGCAAGACCGCGGTTCTTAATTTAATGGCAGAATACCTCTCATAAAATGCCTGTTTTTCTGCAACACGTTGATAACCATTCCTGAAACACTGAGGGGGGAAGGAGGGGCTCGGGAGGGCACATTTGCAGCAGTACCTACAGCGATTCAAGGTGCAATTCCAGTTAACAGTAATTGGAGCTGTAGATACAATCTGAATAGCGCTGGGTAAAAACATACCCCGAGGAGCCGTAAGTCTAGCAGCCAAATGTAAATACTGAGGGAGTAACTTCAGCCCCCGAAGACTTTACACCTACAAAATGTTCTACCACAAGTTCTCCGTGGCCAAAAAACACCATTAGGCTTTTCAAGCATAATGACACCTCACAACAAAAGCAATGTGTGGCAAAAGAAATGAAGGAAGCTATTGGTAGGGAACAATACAGACACAATCCCCTAATTAAAGCAAAGGAAAGTGGATATTTAAAAATATAGCTGAATTAGTCACCTCATAAGTTTCAGTGCACACGTTTTACAATCTGCAAAAATAATTTTCTTTAACTTTTTCTGCACGTTATTTTCAAAGTCATTTTACTGTATTTAAACCATCATGCTTTGGAACCACACATAAGCTTTCTGCATAAAATATCACCTTATCTCTGTATACGCAAACTATTTTAACTCCCTAGAGCTATTTAGCTAACCACTTGCTGTGACCTCTGAATTCTTATCCTGAATTATATTTTTATGTGCTATATAAAGGTACTGTTATGTTACTGTTTTTATTCCAGGTGCCAAAAAGGACAAGTTTATTGCCAACTGCTTGCTCTATGTCTTTTTTTTTTTTTTTTTCTTAATACTTAACTCACCCAGCAGTCTAATTTGTTTTTAATTCACACGTGAATGGCTTATGAAAAAAAAAGCACATCTAGTATGAAGGAAAAAAAATAAACAAATCAGTAATATTTAGAGGGGGGGGAAAAATCAACACCAGAAGCATTGCCCTGCTGGCTTGACTGAAAAGCACTGTATCAGCACACAGAGGTGCTCTTCTTTACGTGTTGTGGACATGCTATTTGTATGTCCTCTGAAGGGCTCTGTCAGAGCATGGTGCCTATCGCAGGGGCTCTGCGGCACGAGCATGGGGCTGCTGAAAGCCCATCCCTGGGCAGAGGAAGGTGTGCAGGCCCCTGGGAAGGCACTGGTGACAGCAAGAATCCCTCTGACTCCTTCGGGCTGGCAGAAGGATTGCCCCTGAAGACGCAGCCGCTCTCCTTTCCCTTACAGACCGACCCTGGCATGCTGCAAAACCACAGAGGTTTTTGGTGGCTTGTCCCCAGATGTGTGGCAGGTGGCACGCAGACACGGGGCCCTGAAACAGAATGACTGGGCCTCTGACGTGCCTCCAGACATGAGAGCTCTCTTGGCAGCAAGGCCCTGAGGAAGGCATCTCCCCCATCCCCACCCTCCAGTTTCCTAGGACTGGAAGCAAAGACAAAATGCCCATCCCTGGAATAAATGCCCTTCCAGAGCACTTCACGGTTTATTGGGAACCTGTAATTAAAGAAACCAAAAGGCTTATTTAATCCCCATCTTTTCGTAAATGCTTAACATTATAAAACAATCTACTCATATCCAGCTACCACACAACTGGGAGCCGCACCAAAACTGAAGGAAATCTGAAATCTCTGCTGAACTCACCTCAACTGCTACAAAAACTTAGCCCTGACAACAGACAGAAGAAAGGGATTCATCTAATAACCATTTAGACAGCCTAAAAAAACAAGAAAGCATGCTGAGCAATGGACGTGTGTGCAGTGAACATTCCAGTACCAAAATCTCACCAATTACTGTGTGTATGTTTGTAAGAAAACCTAAAAGCAGGACTGTATGGGCTTATGGTGGGTGATGAGGCTGTGTGGTGGTTGTGTGCTCGGGCTGTGTGGTGGAAGGAAACGTTCCTGCCTGGAAGTCTGTGCGGTGCTGTGCAAGCCAGAGAAAGCCATCTAGTTGTGCAATCACCGACATCTTCACGGCTCCCCTTAAGTCAACAGAGTGAAGATTATTATTCATGTCATTACCAGCATTAGGACAAAAAGAAGATATTGTTGGCTGCTGAATTAGGCATAAACCTGAATAATCTTTCAGGAGAAATTCCAGCTGCCTTTATCAGCATGATATATATATATAGCACTCCAAAACCAAGTAAGAGGAAGGCACGAATGAGCTTTGTAGAAGCTGGAGTGAGAAATTTGACGCTGTGCTTGGTTAACACAAAGGGCCTACACCACAAGGCCATCAGGAGGTGGCTCCGGCATCCCGCGGGATTGCTCTCACCATGCGGGGACCAGCCCAAGGGGGCCACAAGGTGCCCTTAGGGGAGCCTCCACCAAGAGGCTGCTGGCAGGGTCGAATCTCTTTTGACCACGGGCTGTCCCAGTAAGACCTCAGGAGGCAGAAGCCATTTTCACTCAGTCTGGAGGTTATGGGAGCACCCCGGCCCCAGAGGCAGGCACCCTGTGAAGGCATGAAGCAGTTCCTCACCGGTGGAGTCACGGTGGGCACTGATGGGGACGAGGGGCAACGTGCTTGGCAGCACATGGGCACCTCGGCCTGGCAGCGCACAGGCACTCACAGAGCAGCAGGGACTTCAAGAGCCACTGCTAGTGAAGCACTTTGGACTAATGCATCCGTGTTTGCTGTATGCATGCTTCAAGAGCAAATACTCCATTGTGGACTTGAAAATTGAAAGCTGAGAGGAAGAGCAGATAACTTTTGACACTGTCATTTGCAGGAGAAAACTGTACTTCACTGATTAAAAAGATGAGTAAGCCAGCTCAGAGCGTTACGCACAAAGCTACAGGGCCTGCGGTCCAAAAACACAATGCAGTTAACCAAGTAGCACTGTGTTGTATGGCCATTGTATTTCATTAACGGTTGAGGAAAAAAAGAAAATCTACTTTTTTTTTTGTATAGGCTATACGAGACATTTGTCATGTTACATGACCAGACAGTCTTGTGTTCACAGTTTCTCCCTGAGTAATTAATACAGCCCAAAGATGAGCCTCCACTCTTCTTTCCCCCACCTAAAAAAACACAGGCTTCTTCCTGAGAAATGTAAACCCTCCCTTTACTTTTTTTGATATTGTTTCTGTGCTTTTGATAGAGACAACTGGTTCCTACAGTGAGGTTGCACGCTACAGCCCAACCTACCTGTCCTCAGAAGCGTTTATTTTGTCCATGAAGTCCTACAATATGGGCCACATCAGAGCTCCTCCTTACACAGAATACCTCCTTTCCAATATTCTCCTGATGCTTGAACTGTATTATAGATCATAGTCTGGAAGACAGTAGAGATGTCTTCCGGATATCCATACCAAAAAACACGTTTTGTGAAATCCCACCTGAAATTTCAAATAATTCTGCTACTGTCATAACACAAGCTTTAAACAGCCAGTCTCATATGTGTCATCTTACTTGTGGGTAAAATGGAAGAGGTTTAGTTTTCTAAACAACAACAACAAAAAAGTATTAAAGGAGAAATACCTACAATTTTGAGATTTTTCTTCTTTCCTGCGTAATATCTAATATTCTATGGCATTAAATGGTTTAACTCATTTCTTCATAGAGAATCAAGAAAAGCACAAGTGAGCAGAACATCTGCACATGCACACAGGCCACCACAGCTAACTCTGTGCTGAGTAAGAAACTTATTTCCCCCACAGGTAAATGCTAACCTTTTGGAGTCTCATGTGAACATAGCTGTCTTTTTAGACAGGCAATCAAATGATCCTTGAGATACTTGAAGAGTCTAAAAGCAGTTAACATTCTCCACAAGCCAGGACCTACAAAACTTTTCAAAGACCAATGGATAAAAGAGATGGACAACAAAGAAAGAAGGGATACAGCCATACATCTGAGTCAATATCCATGAAAGAATCACTCATTTATCAATAACATACATGTCTTTAAAATTCTTCATATTACATGTCTTTTAAAGGGTTTGGGAGATGAAGAAACAAAGATGTGGAGATTATTTTTCTAAATACCTCTGGAAATATCAGGGAAGTAGAGAACAGTCAGAGAAAGACGACAGCATCTTCCCCTGCTTTGTTGGGCAGGCAGAGGAGGAAGCTTTGAAAAGTGAGGAATTGTTATTTGCTCACGGCAAGAAGGAACCTTTATTCTTATGAGTGACGGATTATTTAATTAATTGTGATTTAAGGGGAATTAAAATGCTAGGGAGAAGGCTGGCAAGGACTTCAGTGATTAAAGAGATGGCCCAGTTGCAGCCACTCTGTACAAGTTAACATTTTTGGTAAAAATTTCTGTGAAGATAAACTGAACCGTTATTTCCAAATTGTGTGTTTTCCTGCATGGCATTCCAAAAATGCACTGAAAACCAGAACCAGTGTGAGTCTTGAATCTTCTTCCAGAAGCTTGTGGGTCAAGTCTTTACGAAAATAGAAAGAGAAACCAAGAGTTGCTACAGTTCAGCGAGTCACAGAAAGTTAAATGCTATTAAGTTCTTTCTCTAAGTACAATTATGGATCAGTTTTCAAAACCAGCTTGAGTAGGGATGCTAAAAAAGTCCTGATTGCCCGTACTTGCAGCTGAACAAAATGAGTATTTTCTGCGGTCGAGATTTAACACAGGTCAGAAAAAAGGGCCAAAGATTCATTTCAGTAAGTTGTATCATTTTCATCTTTGGGCAATCTAAGTACTAATCAGGGAGCTAAAAAGGGCAAGAGGACGATGAAGAGTATGGTTTGGCAGTGACAGGAGAACAAATATGCATTTTACTTCCAAGAAGCAGGGTACAAAGCAGAGGGCTGTCAAACAGATCATCCGGTTGGGACAAACCAGCTGGAAATCCACAGACCCACGAGCCAACATTTTTATGTGATACCAGGGGGAAAAGAAAAAAAAAAAAAAGGGAAAAAAAAAAAGGCAGAAATAAGACAGCAGACAGGAAAATGAAGGTATCGCTTAGGAGGAGAGGCTGGAGTGGAATGGGGCATCTGAAAGGTAATTTCTCGTAATTTATTGCTGCTGCCCATCAGTGTGCTGTATTGATCTGAGCGGGAGGTGGGAGAGCTGCGGAGTTCTGCCAGGAAGGCAGGCAGCAGGCAGGGCTCAGGGCGCTCACGGAAGGTAAGGGAAAGTGGAAATGCAGACAGCCTGATCACCAGCTCTGATAGACTTTGGGTTTCAATAGACTACCGGGGAGTACGTTATCTGTTAGCTTTTCACATCCATAATGAGAATTAATTTAAATAAAAGTGGAACTACATATCACAACCCATTAATGAAGGAATATAATAAGATCTCGACTGAAGCCTATGTAACATTGCAGAAAATGTGCTTCCTACAAAAGTTCTACTATCAACATTTCTGAATAATTAATTCAGAAATAAAAGCAGTTTCAAGGTTAACAAGGTTCCTTTGATGCCTTTTGAATAATTCGCAATATTCCACAACTTCCAGCGGAACCACGCGCTTGGAGCCGTCTCTCACCGCACACCGGGATGACCTCGGGATCCACAGGCATAAACAGAACAGTAAAACAACTTCCTACAAGAAAATAAAAATCAAATAGGCTCATAACTGTATGATGAAAACTAAATTCAGCGCATGTTCCTGAGGGAGGGAAGGCTAGGAACACAGAGAGGTGCATATTGTGGAGGGCTGGTGGCACGATATGCAAAATGCATGTGAGATGCTTACATCTCGGCTCTTAAATCCGCACGCTCTGGAAATGCACACACACAGCGCGGGCTCGGAGGCGAACAACACTGAGGTCTGGTGTCAATTTAAATGCACTGAACACCAGAAAAATGCCCCCAACTAAGGCTTCAAACTTGTACAGCACATTTCCACTCAACCCAACTAGATTGCCTGTCACATCTGACATGGCTTGTCAAAAGTTATCCTTCACTGCTCATGGGCAACATGGAGGGTCAAAAGACCAAATACAATGGTCCAACCCATCCCATTTTTTTTCCTTCAGAGCAGCAGATATTGAACTCTAAGATGACAAGACAGAGCAGGTTGAAGCGGCTGCCAGAGAAACAGAAGCTGTCCAGAGCCGCTGATCTGAAGGAGAAAAACCAGCCGATCTGTGCATGTCAGGGCCAGGGCTCAGGCGCTGACAATCTCACACAAAAGGAAGTAAAAAGCCGAGAAACTTAAAGTGGCCTTTGTAAACCACTGCAGCCATTAAAAAGAAAAGAGGCGGTCACCGGGTAATGTGAAACACGCAACGTAAGTGATTAAAGGGGAAAAGGACGTCCTCCATCTCTTTCTTCTTAATCTGCATTAACGAGAGGTGATTTTTTCAGACTCTAAAACCAACTGAATTTTGAGAGTAGTTTTCTAAAAATAAGCTGGGAGTAGGAAATAAAACCTTGAAATGAATATCTGAAAAAAGTAACACCTTTCAAAAGCAGCTCAAAATCTTTATCGATATTTTCAGTTGAGAAACTTGCTCATTCTGGCAGTGGAAGACGTTAGGTGATAATTTACGGAAAAGCAATTTATTAGTAGCGGTAAATATAAAAGGTGCCACGAACTTGTTAGAGCCAGTAGCCTGGTGCCTATTTGAATGTGCAACTCCAGGATTTTCCACAATGTCACCAGAGAAGATGCAGCCACATGCTCTGGTGAAACAAATTTCAGTGCATTCATTACTTCCAGATGCTCAGGACCATCCTTACCTTTCCAGTATCACAATACTAAAAGCCTATCTATTTCTAATTCTTTCTGTACCTACAAGAATCCAAGACTTTTGTTTCCTTCCTCTGTAACACTTCAAATTTCACCTTTTCTCCTAAATTTATAAACTCTGGGAAAACCTTTCTGTAGGCAGGGAGAAATCACAGAGCAAATGTGCACCCAGTTCCCTACAGCAGAGGAGGGAAGGGGGTAACATGGGATCCTTCCTGATGGCATGGTTGTTGGACACTTCTGCAGCCAGTCGACTCCTGGCTGCCCTGACGGGGACATAGGTGACCACCAAGGGGTCAGGGGACACCCACCCCATCCCCAAGGTGACCACAGAGCTTGCTGAGACCTTCAGCACTGCCTGGACCCTTGGCATGCACACACAAGCAGGCAGTGAATGAATGCCCTGAGAAGCAGCTGAATCCAGGCACATGTTAACAGCACTTTGCTGGTATCATTCCTTTTTTTAATGTCATCCCTTTTGTGTTTTAATTACCTCAAAAGCAACATCCACTTAGATTAATGAGGGAATCCAGAGTTAACACCACTTAACAGGTACAAAAAATTTGCTTTTGGGGCAGTACTCAGAGCTAGCTGTACCCACAGTGTTAGGTTACAGAGTGACATTTTTAATACATGGACGGCTAAAAATTAGGGTTTAAACATGAAAGCTTGTTTTGTATTCTTTTTGGACTGCGTTCAGTTTTGTTGGATAACCTTTTCATCTAATCTACCACACATCTCACAGAACTTCAGCACATTATTTTCTTTTGCAGATTTTTATTTGTAGTGGACGCTTTCATATGGAAGGTTCTTCGGATCGCGTAAATGTATTTATACATTGCTACAGCTATGTAAGCTCATATATTTTACCTCGTTTGCATAAATGATTCTCAGGAATGAAAAAAAGCTGTTATTTTAGATTTTTTTTTTCTTTTTTATTTCCTAACTGAAGATTAAAATCCTAAACAAGTTCCTTGTCTCAGTTCCCATCCTTTCCAGTTTTCTCCCGTCCCCCCTCCCGGGGTTAGGGTGGCTGTGGAGGCGCCCGGCTCCCAGCGGCCGTCGCCTGCCAGCGGGGTGCCCGACCTGCCAGCCTTGCTTCCCTTCCACATCCCGACGCTCCCGTCTTATTCATGAGCTGCAATTTAATTCAAGAGCACTCAAGTTCCAGCAAACACAAAGCGGCCGAGAACGCGGTGTTGTGTGTTAGGCTCCATTTGAGGAGGGGGAGATGGGTAAATATCACCACGGCGGCCTGCGTGAGAGGATAACCTGCCCACACATACGCCAGCCCAATTAGCCAAGGCAAAAAGAGCTTTTATTCCCCAGGGACACCAGGGAAGTCTTAGCAATGCTCCCCGTCATCCTGCCCAAGCTGAAGCTACTGCACAGTCCAGCATGGAAAAGCAGGGTCTGTGCAGCCACAGCACGTGCTAAAACTACTCCCTTTTCCACCTCCAACCTGGAAACTTGGAAGAGATTTTGCAGAAGAGAGCTTGTTTGTAAAGAAGTTTGTCTTTCCATCAGCTGAAATAGAGTCGATTTGTAGTGCTTCTACCTAACACTGAAAAACATGCAAGGGAACAGTCCTCCATGAGCAGAGGCAGCAGCACCTGGGTGCAGCTGAAAAACTGCTGCCAGACCATGGGGTAACCACCTCTGCCTCCTCGAAACAGTGACAAGAAGTCTTTAGAGTAGACAGTCTAAAAAAAGGCCTAGAGAAAAGGGGAACTTCAAATGTAAAAATAGTTACAGTAATACAGAAAGCATATTAAACTAATCTGATTAGCACACTTTCTTGAGAACTGGTGCACAGGCTCCTTGTTATCAAATACAGCCCTACAGTGCAAACCTACAAGAAATCCCATGCATTTTAGATAGGTAGATATGTGTCTGCTGACAGACTCCATCCCCAGTTTCCATGCCTTACAAAAGCATGCTGACAGTGCTCCTTCAGAACTTTCTGAAAACAAAAATAATAAAAAAAAAACACACAAGGAAACCCTAGGAGGAATGTAACGTATGAATGTGCAATATCAAGTAAAGGAAAACACGAGCAGTGAAGAAATTAAGAGGTAAGGAATACTTAATATGAGAGTGGAGAAAACAACCGTACTCCATAAAACTACTTCTTTACATAGAAATAAAATCCTAACTGGGTGTACAGTCAGACGCCGTAACACCTAAGGTTTCAAGAAAACACTCCGGTCCAAAGACTTTCAAAACCAAAATTATCTGGTTTAAGAGCAAGAGAATGTGCATTTTTATGGTGTGCGCGATTAAAGGGGCTCAGTGAACCAACAGAGCTTGCATAAACCCCCGGCCCCCTAATCCCGCCGCAGTGCCCCCCTGCCACCCCCTACCGCCGCCTAAGCCCCCGACCAACTCCAGCGACCACCTCTGCGAGCGCGCCATTCCTGCGCTGTGCTCCAGGCTAAACATTCGCTGTGTATATACTAGTAAATTCAACAGCCTCTTTAACATCCCAGAACGAATTACTGACAAGTCATTTTTTGCTCCATATTGCAAGTCAATGTGGCAACCCTGTTTTTTTTCCTATTATAAACATGTACTGTACCTCAGCTCAGAGCCGTTTGGATGCTGATACAAGATTCATAATGGCTGTCAGAATCTGCAATTTTTCCTTTTGTTTTATGAGGTCAGGCAATATTACCTGCACTGATGTATTCCATTTTCCCAGCTGAAAACCTTCTCATTTGAGCACGACAGGTTGAAGGAGTCATGATTTTGCAACCTAGCATGTGAAACACAGTGCGAGGGGGCAGGTGGCTAACCCCACATTCTCCTTTTGCTCTTGTCCACTGGCAACAGTAAATTAAACTGTCAAAAACGGAATTGTCCTGTCATCAACAAAGCTATAGCTTCACAAGTATTGCAACATCAGATATATTTCTAATTCTGCATTTCCCTGCACCTGTAATTTCATCAGAAACTCGCACTGGACCATGGTGAGAAGCTGTCCAAGGGACACTGGCACTGCGAATTCCTTGGGACGCTTGACATGGCATTTCAGAGACAGAAATTAATGAACAATACCAGCAATTTGTTATATATAAAAAAAAGTGTTCAGCGTGGGGTCCTGACCTTCTGCAGAGCTTTGAACCCCAGGAAAAGGGCAGAAATGCTAACGTGGGTGTGACAGGACACGGCGCGACCACGCGCATGCTCTGCGAAATGGCGCACGAGAAACTAGGATGAGGGAGAAAAAATTAAGCATATCCAAAAGCATTAATTGCATAGTGAAACCGGACTTGCTCTTCAAAACCTCACCTCTTTCCCTTTTAGCCTCTTCAGAGATTAAAGGTGCTTCCGTGAAGTTCTCTCTCCCACTGAAGGAGCTTTACTCCAACATGCACCGCTTCACACGCCAGCAGCAGAAGCAACAGATTTTGGAAAGTAAATCGAGGTCACTTCATTTTAAACTTGAAATATTCAAAACAATGTTTCCTTTTATGATACAATTCTTCAGGGGTCATTTTAAAAGAAGAGAATTAATTAAAAACTTCATTCCAGGATTTAAATTTTCAATTTTCACTTGGAGATGACCGACTTCTACTTTTTGTTTGTTTAACCGTCTTTAGGTGTGTTTGAGTAAGTTACTACCTTCACATTACACACAGGTAGAAACAGTCCAGAGAAGATATATGCTTAGTAAAGCAAATAAAACGTGAACATATTGTTTAAAACCATACGTAACCAAGTAGAATACCCAACTAAAGTATCCTGCCACGTCTGACTGCTGAAGTGAGAGGAAGCGTCTCTTCCAATGTGCTGATAAACAAGAAAAAAGGGCTTGTTGTTATTAATTCAACATAGCAATCAAATATTGTTTTAGATTATCTCTATAAAAATGCAAAGCTTATCAATCATTAAACTGTGGACAGAAAGTTAAATTGAGATAAGAAATCATTTCACACAGCTTAATACAGTCAAAGTGACTCAATATTCCTTTATTAATTCTCATTTAATATCACTTTAAATTGCCGCCATTATTATCCGACGGTATACGGAAGGCTCGGCGTAATTAGTCTGTATTAAGCCCTTTTTATTTATAAGGAGCCAAATAAACAAACCCACTTTAATTACCTGGGTGCCACAATATTGATCTGAGCATCAAATTTTAATAT
>NC_140302.1:36069807-36219807 GCF_964211825.1 Aythya ferina | reverse complement strand
ACAACGTTAGGATATGTTCTTCATGCAGTCCCCAGAGATTTCTTTCACTCATTTTAGACTAGATTAATCCAAGTTTGAAAGGAAAAAAAAATAAACAAACAAAGAAAAGACAGCAGAAAACTCCCTTTCCCCTTAAAAAAAGATGAGGAGTACTGTATTGTCTTGATAGGTCACCAGCTACCAGAAAATCAAATTACAACTGTATAATTTGGGGCAAATGGAGGGAAGCAAGGCTGCCTTTTCTTTTCTTTCCCTTTTTTTTTTTTTTTTTTTTTTTTTCCTCCTCTGGATTAGCAAATTGAATTAACTGGCCACGTGGTTAAACACCACCATAAATACAAGAGAAGAGAGGAATGCACAGCACAAAGCCGTGCCTCGTTGGCAGCAGGCATTAACCCAGCCCTACACTGTGTCACTGCATTTGAAAACTAAGGCTGCAGAATGAAATAAGCACTCCTTAAACACATCTCAGCACAGAAGATGGATAGCAATAGATCAATCCAGGCAACATCTGAAGAATATCACATTGGATAAATTACAAGATTTTCTCAGAATTTCCAGAAGCAATAAACTGGTCCTTCAGAATACAAAGTGCTAACAGTACTGGATCTCATTTCAATGCAAAAGCAAGAAAACCACTGACTTAAAAATTAAGAGCAGCCTCAACTCCCATGATAAATATCAGGTTATATTTACTTTGAGTTAAAAGAACATGGCACCAGCATCCAGTGCAACCCCTCAGAGTTGTAAAATGGAGACTATGCTGAAGCTTAAACCAGCTGTGAAGCTATGGTCTGCTCAAATTTGTCAGCCCAACAGAAAGGCTAATGGAAACTATTGAGGGGAAAGAGAAAAACAGGAGCTCTAATATCCACAGCAAAACGAATTAAAAAAGCCTTTCTAGTCAAGATAGTTTTGTGGACGAGAGCTCAACTGTTAAGTAAATCTGGAGACTCTTTGAAGGACAATCCAGTTGATGATCTCGCCCAGACACTTGACCGAACGTCATCGGAAAGTCACTGAAGACCAGTTCGCGTGACACAGAATTACTGGGGCGTATGCGGTGGAAGTTGGCTGACAGATAATACTTGAAAAATCATGTTGAACACACGAATGGATGAGCCTAAGATTGGTGGGGTCGTTATGATTCAGTTTTCTGTCCAGCACTTTTTACGCTTTTACAGAATATAACAAAATCTATGACAATTAAGTATGTGGATGAAGCAATGTTGGACATGGTAATAAATTAAGAGAACGCTGCAGAATGAAGTGCTTGGCCTGGCATGGGGTACAGCAGCACAAATAAAGACTCTTAAGCCTCAGGCTATACAAAGAGAATCTCTCTTATTTTAGACAGAACCATCACGGATTTTTCTTTGGTTTAAACAATACAGTAGATGTGCAGCAGATCAAGTTGCAGTACAGGAAACAAAGGCCCTCAAGCTCGGAACAAGGTAAAAATCAACTAAAAGGTACAAAGATGTAAATAATTTATTTCTAAATAAGGCAACATTAGACTGGACTAAAGAAGGATGATGTCCACTGCCAATCCCCCTGAAGAGGCAGCAGGAAAAATGGCTGGGTTTGGGAGAAGCAATACAGATGTTTACCTCATTTGGTTAATTTCATTTAAAAACATGTATCCTAATTACAGCAATGAATAGTTTTCCAATTGGCTCAACAAGCAGAAAAGGAGGCTCAGAAGGCACCTAAACACAACCCATGAAGGCAGATGCACATCTGTCTTTGCCTTGCCCCCACACCTCTGCCTTCCCTGGTTTCTTTGCATTTTCTGCCCAGGGCAGATGTAAAACTTACCTATAGGAACAGAGGAGCTGTTTATCATTCTTTGCAGAACATTTTTTCGTAGCTTCCAAAACACCACGATGCTGACCAATACTAGATTATGCGTGCATATAGTCTCTCCCAGTACTCCCTATCACAATTATAACTGCTGCTACCTTTACTTGCGGTTGAACCAACTCAAGACTCTGCCTGTGTGGAACTTCACTGCAACAGTAAGTAGTATTATTGGGCTGGATGATCAACCAGATAAACCAAAGACACTGGTAAGACTGTTAAAAGCCTTAAAAGTCAAATTCTTTCAGTGACAGTATGGAAATCACAAGGCATTTAATACTGATGATAAAGAAAGGCAGAGTATTTATTTGTGCTAGGCTCCATAATTCTACATAGAACACACTTTCTATGCACTTCACTTTATGACAGCATTATCTACTACTAGTATATATGCACAGTAACTCCAGAAAGTAAACTAGTTATCCAGTGATGTATGTAGTAATCTATCATAAAGTATACATTCCTAATTTTAAGTATAACTCTGCATGATCCTAAACACCAGATACTTTACAGTTGCGTTGCCTACACTTCAAGTCACATTTCCTAAGTTGTATGTAGTAAGTAATCACTAGCACTATAACCTCATAAAACAATTTCTCTTACAGTGTCTCCTTGATTTTTTTTTATGTTACTTAAAACTTTTGAGCTTCCTTGCAGAGGGGTTAACAGCTAGGAAATTGAATTCCAAATGTAATTGCAGCCTAGTCAAAAAATTGCACTTTTGGTTCAGAAAAATGTTATCTCAATGATAAAAAAAATAAAAATCAAAGCAATTCCAACTAACTAACCCCTGGATGACACTGATCCAAACAATTAAGTAAACACAGCAAACACTCAATTACAGAAAACTAAGGCTTTTGGAAAAATGGCTCCAGAGTCTTCTGCCAAAGCAGCCATCCCAGTGCAGAATCAAATGCACTTATGCCTTTCCCGGCAGACTTGTTCGGCTTCTTTCCATAAGCTTCCCTTGGCTTTACAATCTTTTTGGACAATTTGCTTCAGAACTTCAGCAAAGGTTTTTGTGAAAGCCTGTCAGGAGCTCTCTTGCTGCACTTTAAATCCTTCTTACTGTCCTCTTTGGCACAGACATCTCAAGAGGTGATTTCTTCCACTTTATACACAACAGATTCTAGTCCTGATCGTGGCTTTAACAGAAACCACTACTGATTTAATTTCAATTTGATTCATTTGAGCATATTTCTCTGTATATGTCTCAGGACAGAGCACCCTACTGTAAGGCCAGCAGGATTTCACTGACTCACGTTTGGCTTTTCGTATGCCCACACTGACCGCCCGCATGCCCCTTCCCACTGGCATCCTACCGGGGAGCTGCCTGTCTTGCACTTGGCACTGATTAGTCCCGATACAGCCTTGATTGTTATTTGACAACGTTCAACTGCCTCACCTTTATTTATTATCTCACCTGTGAGAATTATTTTGGACACCAACTCTATCCTGTATTACACCTGCATTCCCTCCCAGCTTGATGCCACCTGCAAATTTAGCAGCTGTGCTACCTCAAGACATTTCTCCAGGCGATGGCAAGAATGCCATCTGAGGATGTCTAAAGTCCAACTAAAAATCAAAACATCTTCTCACTTATTGTGAAAAGCCCGATATGCAAATAGTATACTGATACCACCAGAATTTGCCAGCCCAATGAAGGTTGCTGCACCCTTCCTCATCGCCATCCCAGTGCTTAAATATATTTAGAACAAAGGAAAAGAAACATCTATCGTTTCCCAGATAGTTTTACACTCGACCCAAGCCTCTCTGCTAAAGTGAAAGGCTATGTGCTTCTCCCTTTTGATCAGAGATCTGATTCCAGCCTCTGTGAATTTTCAAAACTCTCTGCTAGTGTGACTGCAAGTGCTTTAGCCAGTCCCTTAAGTATCCTCAGATTAAAATCATCAGGCCTTTAAAAACATGCAGGACTCTAGATCAACTAGGCTGAGATCTTATCCCTTTTCGGCTAGTATTAATTGTGCTAACCATCTGCTCACTTTTGATTTTTTTTTTTTAATTGAAAACAAATGCAAAAAGTCATTGAACACTTCAGTCTCATTTGCTAATAGCTCCCTGCTTCCCTCAAGTAGCAGACCAAACACTTTACTTGGTCTTCCTCCTATTACTAATGTACTTACCAATCGATTTCTGTACATCTCGTGCTAGTTCCAGCTTATTTGTGCCTTACTTCCTTATTTTGTCCTTCTATGTCAGTACTGTTCCTGGTTCCCATTTCATTCTCGTGTAGAGTTTTCTGCATTCAGAGCCTTGCAGCTCTCGCTGAACTTCTGCCCCTCCTTACGCTGAAACTTCCCCTCCTCTTTGATTAGGGTGATGGACCTTAACAGCATTGCCTTAAATCATCTCTGCATATTAAAGCGTATTTTCTTGAAGGGCCCTGCTTTCATTTTGCAGATTTTCCTGCTGCTTCTTTAGGATCATACACCATCACTTCCATAGCCCCTCATGCTTATTGTATCTTACAGCTCTGTGTCATGACCCAGTACCACTACAACAGAGTAAAAATCTGAGAGCTTCTCCCTTCCCTGTTCCACATCACAAAAATGTCAGCTTGTTGGAACTCCGTTTTGCTGTATTTGTCCCCAAACAGGTGCCTGAGGAGTTCAGGCGTCCTTATCCACTGATGCTTTACTCTGCCCACTGCTGGGAATGCCCTGTCCTAGAGGGACTTGCTACCCGGGTTTGAAGTCTAATGATTTTTTTTAATGAAAAAAATCAGATTTATGACAAAGCTCTTAATCGGCTGTTAGCAAGAAGAGAATTAAAAGTGCCAGTGTGCAAACCCTCTGACTTTTCATTTGAGGTGATCAGAACACGTATTCAAAATGAGTAAGGCTTACAAAACCTTGGCAGCTCCTGGAACCCACCAACCCGGCAGCCCTCGTCAGGCAGGACGGCCAGCTTCCAAAGGGGCCAACACATTTCTGTGACTGATGGTTTCCCCACATCAGAACAAGATTTTTGAAGCACATTCAGTGTTACACCATTATAGGGAAGTAGGAAATTTCCAGGAAGTATTTCAGCTCAACAACTGCACGCATCGGTATTTTATCAGTCTTCAGTCATGCTCAACCACTGCTCTATCTTGGCTCTACCTATATGATACATGGCTTTATACGTACAGCATGGTACAAGAGATTAACCTTAGTTACTGGAAATATCAGATTTAGTAATTAATCTGAACACTATTATGGTATTTCTTATATCTGAAGCTCTTACATAGCCACCATAATAAAAACAAATTCACTTCATTGCTCTGACATTTAAAGGTGGAACTCTCCTTTTGCCTTACACAAGTTTAAATGAAAAAACAAACCCCTAATACTACAAATCCTCTCCTATTAAATAATGTTGGGAGGAAAGGAGTGATTTGTTTCTTTAAATTCCCATGTTCAATGCAGATAGAAATTTATTACTACTCCACGAATATTCTAAGCATATAGTATTCCTTCTTTTTATGTAAGTGGGATTAGGGCAAAGGAAGTCAAAATAATTTTCTGTAATGAATCTTTGAGAATTGCCACGTGAAGATAAGCTTATTTCATGCCCAGAAATCAGGAAATAGCAATCGTCAATCCACATAAAAATGAGTTTACCTTGGGAAAAGTTTCTTACATGTAGTGAGTTTCTTCCCAATTATTATACATTCAAAATACTTTTATAAAAAACATAAAAATAGATGCATGAAGCCAGAAGTCAGAACAGCAAAGGTATACAAATACATTAAGAACATAGAAGGTCTGTACAGACAGCTTTTGTGAGATGACTTTAGGACTGAGGAATAGAGACAAGGATCTGTAAATTTGGGTGTCTTTTTGTATCCTGGTTATACCATTTCCTTGAGGATCTTTTTGAGGATATTGAGGAACTGCTAAGCATC
This sequence comes from Aythya ferina, assembly GCF_964211825.1. Classification (NCBI taxonomy): domain Eukaryota; kingdom Metazoa; phylum Chordata; class Aves; order Anseriformes; family Anatidae; genus Aythya; species Aythya ferina. Next base: position 36,214,040 of record NC_140302.1, on the reverse strand, counting down.
AGACCTCTACAAATAATTCAATTAGACTTGCTACATTTGGGCAAGCTGTAGCAATATCTGAATCTGTATGATAAACCTGAATTACAGGTTAATCTATTTTACAAAGCCTAAAAAGACATGAATTTTCTCCTTAAAACTGAAACCACAGGAAGATTTAACAGTATTTCTAACTTTTATAGCAGTTAGAAGTTTTAGGATGGATTAATCAATGTTATTCAGTTATACCGAACCCATCTAACTGTCCTGAAGTGCAAACCCAACATTTCGGTACCTTTCCTATGGAGACAAAGGAAAACTTCCTTCCTTCAAGAAACAGAATTTATTATTTGACACTGGAATACACCTATTTGATACTGGAATGAATAGATCTGGAAAACACAGCAATTGCTTTATCAACGCTGAAAGGTGCTGATGTACTTTAAGTCTTCCAACCTCCCCCTGGCCCCCAAAACCAAAAATGGCTAAAACTATTTGATAGCTGGTGAGAAGCACAAATCCTTCATACTGTGAAAAAACCACACATATTCACAAAGGAACTGTGGGATTTAAATCTCAGACTCTCAAAATAAAGCAAACCAAAGCATACTGGAGATTTTATTTAATATACAGCCTCCATCTAACATACCAAGGAAGAGACGCTCAGTCTGTTGGATTTATTACAACTTTACGAAGTGTTTTTTTAACAGTAATTTTTTCTGTGAATAACAACACTGGTGTTTGGAGCAGCTTGCGAAGCAGAGGCACAGGGTCCTTGGCCTCTCTGTTTACAGTTATGCTGCCACTTCTCATGTTGCCTGTGCAGGTCATATGGGAATAGTCCAAAATGCACCAATACATATTTTTGTCTCCTCAGAACAGTGTTTTTCACACTATTATAGTTAAGAGCATGCCAGGTTTTACACTTGGATTTTATTTTTCAGAGGTGCATAATTATAAAAATTTACTTTAGATTCAGCTGTCTATACACAACTGTAAATATAGACACTTCCAGCTATTAAAAATACTTGGTTCATTGCTTTTTATGTCTGATATTCTGCTCTATTTATGATGTAGGCTTACAGCAGCACAGGATACCGAGCTTTCCAGTTCTATATCTGTACATGGTCATAGCAAAATTGGAAAGAAAACATTACTTCCTATTCTTGAAAGCTGGGTTTTTTAAAACCACCTTCCTCGCACAAAAGAGTATTGGAAAAACCATTTACACTCTTTCTTTGTTGCCATCAGATTCCAACATCACATTATCTTCCAACATTTATCTGTTTGAGGAGCAGGGGAAGCCTAGGATGGTATTTTTTGTCCAACACAGCTAATCAGACATTTCTATTATTTGTGATCGTAGCCCAAGTGATTATGGGATCACAGATCAGAATTTTAATGAAGCTGCTTGCAGGAAAAGCCAGAGTTCTTCCTACAGACTTGTAATGTTAGTTACTATGACTTGCACCAGCAGCCAACACCCCGGAACAACTGGAGCTTCCTCTTCAGATGCCACCACCAGCTAGCACAGCTGGGACACAGTTGTATTACGTAGCATGGCTTTTACTGAAGAGATAGATACCCATAACCCATTCTTTGATAAACCTTGAACTTGGAAATTCTCTCCTTTCACCTTCATTGCATTGGTTCTTGCCTACCAGAGGTCAGAGTTAAGCACATACTTCAGGGGGAAATATTTTCTGACAGCCTGAAGAGGAGTTTCTGCCTGTGGAGGAGATTAGGAGACTTTTGCGTCTTATTATTACTACAGCACTCATTTTAACCAAAATAAATATCAAAGTTTAATTACAGGAAGTCATTAATATTGCTGGAGTGTATATGAAATAAATCTTGTTTATAGATTTGAATAATCTTTTCTAAACTAAAACTGTTCTGGCCAAAGAGACTTAAGGGTTATTAGTGGTCAACAGATGTAACTTAAAGATCTAAAGGGTAAGAGAGTTTTGCTCTCTTGGGAAGGTAAAGCTTTAATTCAATGCCTCTCTAAGAGAAAGGATCCAACAACGCAAAGCTATGGGGACCCAGCTGCGTGCTGAAGAATGTGGCCATTTGACTTAGAAAACAAACTTTTTGTCTGGTATCAGATACTTCTGTAGTTTCAGTTATTTATCTAAAAACACCTCATTTGTTGGAGGAAATAAATCTCTACTGAATCTCATGCTCAATGCTGGTCTCAAATGGCAGAAATAAAAGAAGCTCAAGCACGAACTGCAGACCGTGCGAACAGTGTGCACAAGTGCAGTTACCATTAACCAAGCGTCTACGGAAGGAACTGGAACTAAATTCACACATTAGATGTATAGACGGGGTTATACTGTCCATCAGATACTTTACAGAAAAATCTAGGACTAAGAGGTGATATAAAAAAAATTGAACTCTTGTGGTTGTTTCGTATCAACTGAATAGTGGGAAAAACTGAGGACTGTGCTACAATTGTGCATTCGGGAGGGTGGACGATTCCTTGTCGGTTCCTCAGCCGAGGACAGCAGTAATTCACGTGGAATACTTAGTCAACAAGCCTCATACCAGAGGATAACGCCTCTAGTTATTTTTAGTCAATAAAAAGGAGAAAAATACCCAAGTGTGTCTGACAAAGAGGGACTGGAAGTACTGGAGGATTTTGAAATGTTAAGACAGAAAGCTTCTTATTTCATTCAATTTGAGAGGTGAAGAGGGAACTGTGCCACAGTTTGGAGGCAAGAATAAAAATTCCATGAAACAGTCTCATGAGACAACTGATAGCACTCATCCATAGTTGGTGACACTCTGACTCTTTCATGAAAAAGGCAATTTTGCTTCCCAGAAAAATATTCTGGCACTGGGGATTCAAGAGGACAAGACTCTCACAGCGATTTCTGACTTCCTAACCCATATTAATATCTGCAGTTATCAAATCCAGAACTTCAAACTGTGACTTTGTTACAAAGAGGATTCTCCAAAAATGCAAAGGGCTTTTTCTTATATCATGTATTTACAGCTGAAGAAAACTCATCTGTTTAGCCATTTCCCCCAGTAAAATCTGTTATTGTAATACAGCTTAGCAGAGAATTCTTATCAGGAATGAGGTTGTATTATACATCTCAAACCTAGGATAACAGTTGGAGATGTTGAAAATATTCTGAAAATCATTTAAAATAACATTTGATTTTATTGGAACAGTAATCACTTGTGTAAGACCAAAACCTTCATTTAGCAGAGTGGACAAAAGATTTAGAGCATTTTTTTTTTTTTTTTAATTGAGTTTAACAGAGTATCTAAATTCTTCCTTTTTTTTTTTGGCAGATTTTTGTTCATTTAATCCAGTCCTGTTTCAATGTATAGAAAATTGACCTTCTGCATGCAAGGATATTCTGCTTACCTGAAATCCCTTTTTGAAAAGCAACCATGTGGTGTACTGTAGCTAGATAAAAATATCTCCCTAACGATTAAGTTAGAGCAGAACACAGGGGAGATGCTTTCAGAAAGAACAGCCTCGTTCAAGAAAACTTGCAATGCAAAGCATTGGTTTCTTGGACAAGTTGTTGGAAAAGACGGGTCAGCAGAGCAAGTCAGTGGCACAGCTCTCCTCTTTTAACAATGTCGGGTACCAAACACATTGGAATTTTCCCATTTCAAATAAGGAACAAATGTAATCAAACCTGGGAAACCATCATTTTATAAGATGTGTGGCTTTTGATTTTTGTTTTTATCCTGTAGGATAGAGATAGTAAACAATTGCAGAAAATTCAGGATGAATATTTCTAAAAAGAGCGGAACATGACTGGCAAATGCAAACATTTAGTGTGGATTGAATTAATTTTGCATTGTAGCCTTTTGCACTTCTTAGGAAATTAATTCTGGGAACTACAAGATGAGAAGTCACTGGCTTGTTTCCAGTACCTCCTCAAAGTCATCTGGTTGAAAATAGGCTTCAAAATTGTGTATTTATTTTGGATGAATTACATATTTCTAGCGTTTTGAACGGCAAAGACAGACAGTTAAAATATTTACATTATGGCCTAGACACCAGTAGAAGAACTGGTGATTGTTTGCATACAAAATCATTTTTCCTAAAAAGAATAAATAAAAAAAAAAGGTGGTTGACATTTTGGAAATCATTCAAACTTCTGTCCAAAGAAATGGTTATACTTTCTAAACAAAACTACTGTCCATTCATTGCCAATAAATTACTCTTAATTAGGTATTAAATAAAGTATTTGACTTTACAAACTGATTTAAAATTACTAAGCATATGGTTCAGGTCACTTGTATGAAGTGACCATTTTTCTGAAATTCACACAACTGTACTTCTTAACTGTAAATTGATCTTTAAACAGGAGTACAGTCTGATGATCCCAAGGCCCAAATTTTCAACAGATACTTACACAGAACCCACAAAATAAATGTTTTCCGTACATGAAAATCACGTACACAAAACCTGAACAGTTGCTTGCTGTCAAGTCTGCTTGCTCACGCCAAACAAACCTTTCCTAAATGTCAGCATTGTAAGATACAGTTGGTGCCTTCAAGGAAATAAAATGTTATTTATATCTACATCCTCAACCATCATCACCAAAGATTACAACACATGAACTGTTAACAACGGCATCATATTTATATTATTAGATGTACTTACTGCTGTGCTGCAATATGAATTAAGTTGGTAAAATATCAGGACTCAGACTGACATTTCCTACTCATTCCTAGACAATCAAACTGTACTTTCTTGTGTATAAGTTACATTTGTTATAAATGTAATGTTTAGCACTATGCTATGGTTCAAGAATTTGTAATCTGTACAGTAACATTTTGTCTGCATGGCAATAGGAACTATTTCTATTTGCATGGTAATGAGATTTTACTTGGCAAGGTGTTCAAGGAAAAGATGCAATAATTTTAACAGTTGGGTGTTAGACTTTAAAACACGTTCAATGAAACTGGGCAAAAGCATTGCTTAAACACCAAACTTTGAGCAGACCATAGAGTAGGAAAAGGAATTCAAGACTACTGAAAAATAACCAGAAAGCCACCCAGGTTTGTTGAAATATTCAAGTATATAGGACAAAGAAAAACCTTCTGCCCTGTTTTACTGTAGACTTGTCTCCTGTGAAGTAATGAGGGTCCCACAGACAGACAGTCTGGCAGCAGCACAGAGACGGACAAGGTGAGATTTTCATCTCGCTTAACCCCTGCAACCAAAATGAACTTGGACTCTGCCTTTGCTCTAACCAAAAGCCCTGATGTTAACTTTAAATAATCTAATTAACTTTAAGTTTGCTATCTTCTCCCATTTTTGCCTTATAAAAAATAAACTTTGCTTTTACTTTAGAAAAACTGGTGCTCACATTGGATCATCCACTGCTGTACTGCTGAAAATGTGATACTATCTTTGACCTCAGACGTGTAGCTTGAATAATGATATAGGCATTTGAGTAGATGATAAACAGATCTTATTTCCTCTGCAAGGAAGTACTGAGGAATTTAACTAAGGCCAGTGGAGTAGAGGTGTTCGGACAGGTTTAAAAAATAAAAATTGCATGGCTTCACCATCAAACCACTAAATCAGTTAAGCACACTGGCATCAGAGAAAATGAGTAAATAATGATTATGATGAAATACTTTCACAAATTCTAATTAAAAAAAAAATATATTTAGTTATTAGGTAACTAGTTAATTTCTTGGTGTTTAGTGGGCACCCATCAAATGGGTGCTGTAGTTGTTGTTGCTCCATGATGGGACGCTGAGCCAACCCGGTGCAGTACCCAGAAGAACACTCATGTAGAAATTTCAGACCTGCTTTGTGAACAAAGATATGCTGCCATTTCACTACTTCTTTTTAAGACAGCTAAGCTCACCCGAACTATTCACAGCATAATTCTGAAAGAGGTCACTAAGAGACCTCGGGAGACCTCCTTTCAGAGCTCCACCCGATAAGCTCCTGCTGCCCACCAGCAGTGCGTGTTGTCTCCTTGTCAGAGCCCACCTTGGACCTTCTGCCAGCAGACCCACATGTGGTACAACCTACAGTTCACTACCTGCACGATGGAAGCAGAACCTGGCCTCTGAAGAGCTCTGAAGATGGCTCCATACCTACAGCCCAGCTGCTTGTGGGGTTACACCACAAGTGGCTGCGGTCCCAGGCTGCCCCTGGGTACAAGTCTGGGGACAGAGAGGGAGATAAGGGCAGTAAACACCACACTCTTCCCCTTATCGTGCTTTACTGTGAAATATTTGGGATTTTTATATTTAGTGTAATTTGGAAAATATAATCAAGAAACAGATCTTCGGCACCTCTCCATCAGTCAGACCAACTGTATCTCCTGGCATCCAGATCCTGTGGGCTGGGACTCTACTGAACACTGGTGCCATGCCCAGGCATAAACAAGGAGGCAGCTGGATCCTGGCTGTGGAAGCAATGGGCACAAACCCGGCCCCGCTGCTGCTCCTGCCTGCTCCAGCCCCACTTCTGCCCTCCTGCAGGAGCTGGGACAACAATACTTCCCCAAAGCAAGCAGCAAGCACTGCATGGCTTTTCTGACAAGTCATCTCTACACCTTTTTTTCTCAGAAATTTTCAGGTTTTGTTTGCATGTATTTAGGAAAATGCTACCAGTGTTTTTCAGCTTTGTAGATTCAAACCCCAAACCACATTTGCTTCAATTAGATTACAGGTCCACTTCAAGTCACAGAAACCAGAGAGGCACGGTGCCTGCCTGCAAAATGGTATTCACTTTGTGTTTTGTAACACGCTGGTTTTGTTTTGCTGCTGGAGAATTCATGTTATTCTATTCCACCCGTAAAGCTTTCAAGCAAGTTCGCCTATGATGGTAATGGCATTTTTCCTTCTTACCCCATGTATACGAAACACCAAGCTCTTCAATCTAGGTTGTCACGTTAAACAATCCAGCTTTGAAATTACTGCCTACTAAGCTTTGATGGCAAAGGTCACCAAACCTTTTGGACACTGCAGGAGTACGACCAAGGCATGTTCCCCCAGCCCAGTGCCTCTTCTGACTGCAGCCTCTGCCAAGTGCTCTGGGGGCAAAAGACAAAATCCATACCAGACGAAGGTGCTACAGCCTGTCCATGTGAATTCTTCTTCAATGCCCATCAGAACAGGGGGTGCTTCATTCTCTGCAGCACAGGGTTTACACATCTGTGAAACGTTACATCTAACGCATCTGTACACGTCATTACCTGCATAAACATCCTTGTTCTGCCAAAGATGATATGAATGTTGCCATTTAGTGGCAGAATCCATGAAGCCATATTATTGTTCTTAGTCTCCTTTTGCCCTTTCTTCCATCAAAATCTTATATTCTCAGAGTGAATAAACTTCATGACAGCCCACTGAGGGATCGGAGCAGGACTGCATACAAACGCACTTGGAAGCTGCAGCAGGAAGAGAACCGGGGTCACGACGTGATTAGGGAAATTTAACAAAATAAAGAATCACCGCGCTGGAGCCCATATTTTCCTGCATCACGAGCATCGTTATTTTGATTCATATGCTTCAACTGAAGCAAATACCAAAAGCAATTTGTGTAATAACACATCAGAAAGTTAAACCAGAGTAAGCAAACCGTAGGAAATTCATCACCGGAGAACACAATATCAAACAAGTGTATCCCAAGGAAGAAAAGCAAGAGGTGAAGACAACAATGAAACAGCAAGAATGCATCGAATGTATACAAGAGGGAAAGCAGAGCGAGGGCAAGAAGCCAGACACATTACACATGACATAAGTAAATAAATCAAAGGAAGTGAGATTAAAACCCGAATTAACTGGAGGAGGGGGAGAGCTATAGCACCTGCATAGAGGTGTCCACCCCATGGAGATTAATATCACACAGTCTATGAAAAGTCTGATTTGTGGTGGCTGAGCAGGGAAAGTAAGAAAAAGATTCACATTTCACAATCAGAGAGCTGAAAAAAATAATCAGTGTCGCTATACCCTGGTTTTCAAACTGCAGCACCCATCTGTAAACACAGCAGGATTGCTTGAAGCAGCTCATGGTAATTTTGATTTATATTACAATAAAGTGATACTGCAGTTTTATTTTAAACTGTCATTAAATGAGGCAAATTTAAAAGCAGTTTGAAAATTGCATTTTTTCACATATTTGTCTCACAAAGTTTTAATTCTTTTCCAGCACATTTCAGTACATGATGGGTCAGTTTCGCTTTTCAAATCTTTCTGTACACTTACTGAAAAAGCAAAACAGCAAACCTTTAGTTTCACTTTTTTCTCTCTCTCTTTTTTTTTTTTTCCTTCTTTTCTTTCCTTTCTGATTCCACACAGAGCAACTTGAAGCTGCAGATAAATATCAACTGTTCTTCAGCTGGGTGAGTATTTTGAGAAGTATCAATATCACAAAGTCTTTGAATGCAAATCACGCTCACTTCAAGACTTTGAGCATCACAGCCTTATTCTAAACAGGAACAGCAGGAGCATGAAAAAAACTTATATAATGTGGTGTTTTCAAAAATGTTTAAGAAAGGCAGTGATATTTGCCTGTAGAACAGTTCTGCCACTTGGAGCTGTGGTGTGAGGGGGGGGAAAGGGCAAGGACGGGTCAAAGCCTGAGCCAAGGCATGATGCTGCCCCAGCACCAAGGGCTGCGGGGTACAGCCTGCAACCACCCAAAACACAGGTTTCCCAGACCCCTCGCCTTCTTCGGAGGGTAAAAAGAATTGGGAACAGAGACACTTCCCTCCTCCTCCTCCCCTGGCTCAGCTCTTGCTGCAGTCCCGTTAAGAGAAGGAAAAATAACCTCGGAGCAGTGAGGAGAACAAAGACCTTCCCAGCAGTTATTAATTGGTACGAATATGCAGAAAGATGTGGGAGTGACTTGCAGCAACTTATTTTTAGAAAATAGTTAATGGTGGGAATGGTCATACTGCTTAAAAATATTTGGAAGTTCTGGCCTTTTCATGAGAAATTCTTTTTGATTTACCCCTAATGTTAACCATAGAATGAAAGTGAATGAGGCAATTCTGAATCATGGAAAAACCCATACAGTCTCCAACGGCTTGGAGCAGAGCTAAAAACAAAGTCCAGCCTGGTGCCTTTCTGTGCACTGAAATGTTGAAGGCTAACGCAAAGGAAGGCGACCCACAGACACAACCGCACGACTTCCATATCTGCTCTGGGGAAGCGCCGGCAGAGCTCCCTGTCCCTGGACACCCACCCAGCACCACCATGGCCCTGCCCAGCTGCCAGTTGCATTCAGCTCACTGCAAGCTGCCAAGTGGTCCTCTTCCTCACTGGAAGTCCACCTTGTGAATTTCTTAACTTGGATTCCCTCATCCTAAGGCACGTGCATCACACAACGGCAAGGAGGAGCAGCTGCAGAGGCAAGCAACCTCATGAATAGACATGCACACAACACTGACTGCATTACCTTGCAACTGCTCCAGCCTCTTGCCTTTAAAATAGCTTCTTTTTGGCTTTAAAATCACACACATATATACATATATATATATATATATATATAAATAATGTTAAGTGTGATATGGTGGGATCTTACGTTGGCAGGATCACAGCATCATCAAGGAGGCTAGTACGCGGGTGGATAAAACTGCTGACTTTTCGTAATTTCGTATGAAACAAATTCCATGCCACTAAAGTAATAGTAAAAACAGTCAAGAGAATAATGGTATGGAAAAATATAAAAACTGACAATCCTCCTCTCCCTCAGGTTTTCCAACCACCTGCTGGCAAACTGCATTATATGGGTTTTCTTTTTTAAATATAAAAGCCCCATGAGAAATAAATTAAATAAAATCAAAGTATCCTCAACACTTTCTACAGCATTTATTGATTACGGTATTTTCACATTAAAAAGTTGCTCACGTGCTTCTGCAACCTATTTGCCCCCTCTGTAAGTACAATGTTGCAGAGGGGCACAAGCACACAAAGCAGCAAATAATGTGTGGAAGTTTCAATTTTAGATATGCGAGACCACAAAATTAATGAGCGTCTTTGGAGTAATAATTTGTAGACTTCACAGAGAACCAGGGAAGATTATAAATGCTGTTGACCTAGAAGAAGTAATAGAGAATTCACTATTCAGTACTGAGGAACAATTTATAAGTGAATAAAGTCTAGCGTGCAATATGACTGCTTTCTGTTGACAGATGGCAGAGAAGTGTCTTCTCCATTCTCTCTCATTAAAATAATTATGGCAATGTATGTTAGTCTCTCTTCAAGCCTGGCATTTTCGCAGCACATACAGGGGCATCATCATTGTAGGAATAAGGTTAAATAATAATGGAAACACATTTCTGGCATGCAAAGGGCATTTGATATTAAACTTACCTGCTTCCAGAAATAACAGCAGGGAGAAATTTGTTAGCTCGGAGTAAATGAAATGATTTAACTTATTTTAACAGGAGGTTAATTAGAGCTCTCTGCTAACTTGAGAAACACGTACCAAAACCAGGTCAAGCCACAGTCACACTGATGAGCCTTTGCGTTATGCAACTCCTCCAGAACTGGGCTTGTTTCTCGTTTTTATCTTTGCTGCCAATTGCTCACTGTAAAACTGCAAATCAGATGCAGTCCAGTGTGAAACTTCTTCTACAGCTGTCATATAATAAAGTCTGTGTAACTGCGGAGAGAAAATTTAGGTTACTAGAAACCATGTAAAAAATACTCCACGTTCAAGTGTATTCCCTGCATGGGCAGTGCTTTTGTGTCTGCTGCGTGAGCAAACCACCCCGGGAGGCTACGTGGTACGCGGGGAGGCACAGAGCGCTAGCCTAGTTATCCCCTGCACTGCTAATTACTCCGATGGGTAGTTAGAGGGACACAAGTTAATCACCACCATGCCACAGAGTTTCAGGGCTGTAAGTCAAAGTCCCCACTGTAATGCATGACATTAACACCACATGATGTCATGGCTGCACAAAAATTATCCGGTGTCAGCACTGTACACTCCGCTGTTTCTCACCGCTGTTCTCCCCAATATGATTCACTTTCATTATTTATGAGACTTGTCTCACTAACCCTCAGCAACGGTTCCAAATAATGATAGGAATCTGTCAGTGTAGGATTGTATTTCTCAAAACAATAACCACAGTTCCTGGAAATGTCAATATGTCAATTGAGGGTAACACATCTCTCAATAAACCAATATTTTGTAAAAACAAAACAAAATCTAAAAAAAAAAAAAAAAAAAAAAAAACACAAACCAAACAACACAACCAAAAAAGAACATGCACAGAAAACGGAAATTTGAGCTACACCGAACTCTTCTCTTACGGTGCTGGGCAGAAAAATTCATCCTTCCTGCCAGGTGGTGGAGACAGAAAAACACATTTGTATTTCCCAATTGCCAATCTTGAAACACTCAATATTAAGTACTTAACATTCATGAAACACCATGAGAAAGGAAATGAGGGCCTGGACAAAAGTCAGAGAGTTTACGCTATGGTAGAAATCGAACTGAAATTCAAAGTCATCCCAGGTATAGAAGAGTAAATAGGAGCTGTATTTGAGAATTATTGGAAAAATTGAAAGCTAAAAAATTGAAAATTGAAATTGGTATTATTAGGAATAGCCACTTTGGTTGCTAAAAATTGGTTTTAGCAACTGTGTCACTGTAGAAACTTGCAGAATGATGATATCTTACTTCTAACAGCAGAGAAGGCTGCAGGCCCCGCGTTCCTCTCCTTTAAATAAAGCTCAGTAATACAGCACGAAAAAAAATGCGCTAAGCCAAACCCTCAATAGTTCCATTCTGAGCCTCGTGATTCAGAAATTCAAGAACTACCTGAGTGAATTTCTATACCACTCGAGAAATGGATTGAATATACCCGCATTTTAACCTAAGCCAACAAGAATAAAGGTAATGATCAATCCCTTCCATCAGTTGTAGATAACTATAATTTAGCTTTAAGTTTCCATCCAAGTATCCATTCTCTCACACTCCCAGAGGCCAGTGTTAATCAAAGAAAATATTTTTTACATGAACTAACCAGTTCTGAAAGCATTTCTGCAGCTATAGTTGAGACATATTACATTCATTGACTAAATACACAGCTACAGAAGTGATACGAAAAACTATTTTGGTGCTACAAAGCAAGCCCTAAAAACCAGTACAGCCACACCATTTTTTACATTACAGGCTTTTAAAAGCAAAGGTTTTTCCACAAAGGCGGCCTTACCCCATCCAAGTTTTTACTATACTGGTTTTGCTTCATGGGCAAATGCTACAAAGGAACAGTCTCACCACATTACAAAACTAAATGAGGGAAGGATTTTCTCAGGACTCCATCAGTACTTCTAACACATAGTCAGTAAAAACCTGAAGGTGTTTCAGATGTTTAAATGATCAGAAAAATTTAACGAATATTTTCTGCTTCTGAAGCTTGAGGATCTTGAGATTTCTTATACCAGAAGCATAAACACACACATGCACACAAACAATCAAAGGCAAGCAGAAGCAAGCTCCACAAGACTGGAGGTCGACAGAAAAATGTATTAATTTGTTAGTGGAATGTTCAAGTAAAAAGCAGAACTGTTCTAAAACACAGTATGAGGAATATTAAAAGCACTAAAATTTCTGTTCCCCATTGCAAGACTCACATCTGTGTGCTGGGAATAAGGGAAAATAAACCATATCTATTTGGGAGAGTATAAATTTATCTGAACAGCAATAAATTCCTACTCATGACACACACTACAAATAATTACACAACTGACTTCCCTAGCAAATCATCTTGAATTTAATCTTTCCAAACTCAAAGGCTGTCGTATCCGGCTAATACAGCACATCATTTTCTACCAGTTCCATGTGAATTGGTCTGGTGTGACACTTTTATTTCCAACTTTTCCAGAAAATTCCGATTTCTAGAATTCACGGGGCAAAAATTATCAAAACTGAGATTTGGTTTGAGAGAAAATTAAATAAACTAGCTTCACATGACAACATGTAGCATGCAATCTTAATAAACAGTAGGTAAAAGTGGTAATTAAACAGCTTATCAATTTCAAAATGAATAATCTCTAATTATCAAGGAGCATTATTCAGGTAAGTAAATATAACGGAATAATAGCACGAAATTACAAGAAACATCTGCTGTGAACAGCACAGGAGCTACAAGCACTTGGATTCGTTATGCCAGAGTAGAGTTTCTCCAAGGAAACAGCAGAAACCTTTACTCTTGAGAAAACGAAAGACTGGATCAAACAGGCGTGTTTTGTGCATGAAGGAGGAGATGGGCGCTCTCCACCCCTAGCATCGCAAGCCTCTGGTCATAAGGCACGAGTAATAATTGGATGATTTCTCAGCTACAATCTTTACTACACAGCCATGAGAGCCATCGACGTTAAGCATCTCCTTCAGAGGTAGCAAAACCTGACCAAGGATATAAATATCAGGAGGTTGTGGAGCCTGAGAAATTAAGGGCTATAAAGAAGCAGAAGGTGAGGGGATGATCTGAGATACAAAACACAATCAAAAAAGCTAAGCCATTAACGAGTACTTATGTTGTCCTACAAAAAGCCACGAGCATCTAAGGACCTGAAAGCACCAAGTGCTGCTCTCATCTTTAAGAGACGGAACAAAGCATACCTCTTTTTTATTGTATCTTCCATTAAAAACAGGACAATGCATTTCTGCTCAGTAAGAGGCATGCATGACTTAGCTGTTTCATAGAAACCACCTTATGCCTTCAGAAGGACAATCCTGATTCATCATTTGTTCCTCATATAAATGAAAGAAAATTTTAAAACATACTTTTTCCTCAAATATCTGTTAGCATTCCAGAGGAAATCAATGCCACCAAGTTCCTTTCTTCAATCAGCAAGCAAACACTCACGTAGAAATGCAGTTAACTTTGGGTTTTCTCACTGTCATGGCCTTCAGGACTATCCTTCCATTTGCCCAGTGAATGCAGTTTTCTACCTCTGCCTTACTGATAACAATTATCCTGATTTTTTTAATTTCCTAACCTCCTTTTTTTATTTTTTTATTTTATTTTTTTAATTTTTTTTCCCTTTTCTTTAGGTTTGTTTGCTCCCCTCATCTGCTTGCCCACTCTCTGTGCACTCTTCTATACCATGATCTGGTCATTGCTTTGTAGAAGAACCTCACAAAGACATGACTACTAGATACCATGTTGCCTTCTGATCTCTTGTTGCTTCCTCCATTTCAAAGCAGTTCTACAGCTTTCCCCTAAAATCTTTTTTCCTTTATAGCAGGGTGATAATCTGCATCATCCTCCAGTAGTGGGAAAATGTCACCTGGCCTCCTGTTTACTTTTATTTTACTTCTCAAGCTACTGACAAAATCACTTTCCTTCCCCCACGTCTCCACTGTTGCTTCCAAAACCCACAAGGTTCTCCATCTCACTTGCTGAAACTCTCCAAAGCTCTCTCATCACTCAAATTTTTCTAATTTTCTCCACCTCGTCCTCCCCTCATGATCAACCCAACCTAGTTCCCAACCCTCATGGTTCCCAACCCTCATGGTCAACCCAACCCAACCTAGTCCCCTCAACAGCCAACCCCACAGTGACCATTTGTTTGTCTCAAAGAGTCATTTCTGGTTAAAGAGCATCTGAAGCACCCAGCCTTTGATTTGCTCATTGATGTGTTGCTTCCAATGACTACCCGTGCACCTCTTGCAGGTCTGTGGAAACCACCTTCCCCAATTTTCTTCCAAAAAGGCAGACGGACACCAGTGTAGGATTGCAGTGAAAGGCAGACAGCTGTGAAGTCCAGCTTTGGGCCACATCACCAATGCTATTCTCCCTTGCTTTTTGCTGTCTCCATTACAAAAGGCTATTCCTGTTTGCACAGTCAACAACATTCACATTTTTCAAAGCTTTCTATGCATCCTTCAGCATCTGCGCATGTATTTATCCCTATAAACGTACTCAGACATATACAAAAATAATCACAAGCCACTTAATATAAGGTGACAGCTCTGATTTTTATTCTCTAAGGCCCTAGTAAATTAATGATAAACTGTTTGTTATGGAAGTATTACCAATTTTCCAAATCCTTCTGGTTTACCAAAATGAAAATTTCATCACCTGCATTAAACAAACTTTCCCTGCATCATTTTGTGACATGGTGACACTTTGGCACAAGCGAAGCACAATGGCCATGGGACTGAACAAAATTTGCTGTTTGCCACCATGCTCGTCGTTCGCAGCCCATACACACCAGCTCACTAGTGACAGGATCCGTATTTATCACACTAACAAACACCCCCCCTCCCAAACGAGAGAATTAATCTCTCTCCTGCACATGTTGTCTTGCACAGCTACATGCACACGCGGAGCATGTCGAGTTTAAACATCAGTTGGCACACCTATCAATCCACAGCAAACTTATCATAAAGCAATCATGGCTTAATTAATGCCACAGAGAGGTCAATATGTTCATATGCAAGATGATTCAGTATGATGTCACTTGGGTACAATCAATTAAAATGCACGGTATATTTTTTAAATGGGAAAACCTGAGTAGGGAGCCTGTTGTCTACCCAAAGGTTTTCCTATGCTTTAAAAGCTTCATTTAAATATTTTCTCCTTATTTATATGCACAAAAGTAATAGTTATATCAGATATTCATAGGTGATTTAGATGATTGATACCAATTTCTCTTCATAATATGACTAGCAAATAAAAAACACAGCAGTTCTAATATAAAAAAATAACATGTGACAAGGTTTCCTAAAACATTTCTATTTTGGACCTCACAAGCTAAATTGCTTTTGCTGGCCCCTTCCACCTCTCAGCATGGTTGACAGACAAATTGATCGAAACATCGGAAAATAATATGCTTGCAAAATTTCTCTGGGTGAGTTTTCAGTCTTTTGAATTTTTCATACAAGAACAAAATGAAAGATTGCCTCCTTGATTTTTCCTCCATTATGCGTCCCCATCTTATGTACTACAGGAACATACAATACTTCAAATAGCAGCAATACATTGTAAACAAAATGTATAACATTTTTCATAGAACACCCAAGCTGTACGAAGTTAAAAGACTGGGTAGCAGGCATCTTTGCCCTGCAGATTATGTTGTTCAATTATAATGAATTCATACATTTGAAGTTGCCTTAGGGCCTCTCATTAGACTTAGGGGTGTTTATTACAGGAAATATTGCTTGTATCATTTAAGAAGCAAGAAGGCTAGATGATTTGATTAGAAATGTTGACAGTTGAGGTGTGTAAAAAATATGTCATTCACCCACATTTTCCCCCACTTTAATATTAGGATCCTTCATTTTTTATGAATTCTTTAACCCGTTCTTCCCTCCGCACGAAGCCCATGGTTTGTACAGCAAAGTCCACTGTTAGTGCTGCGTATCCCTCACCGTGAACTACTATTCTGACACCAGCCGCGACGCTTTTTACCTGGCAACCAGAGCAAAATATAAATGGCACATTTCAGTCGCTATTTTTCTCCCTGTTTCCCCTGTGCACGCATGCGTGCGGCAGAGCAGAGCCATGCTCCCTTCCTCAAGTAGCTCCACTTTTTGTAGTGCAAACACCACAGACCCCCAGGCTCCTACAGAATTGTTAAATTAACTTTTATGATGTTACAGAAAAGGCAGAATCTCATGCATTCAAATTTACACCTCATGAAATTTAACCAAATTATTTTCCTCCATATTGTATAGGGAAACCTGATAAATAGTTTGTCAGGTTTTGGTCCAAATTAAACAAGCCCTGAGAGATTATCTTGAATTTAAGCAGTCAGCAATGCTGATTAAGTTTAACATATGGATCAGAAAGCTAGGGAGAAAGAATAATTTTGTTTGCGGATTTCTTGTTACATTTGCCACATTAAATAAATATATAAATTATTACTGTTGAAGGCTAATACTACTTTTAATTCCTATACTACATAAACTGACCTTTAATTGTGCTGTAGATGATCTGCAATTCAGAGAAAAATAATTTGCACTAAATCTTCTGACACCTAGTAGCCTCCCCCCTGCTTTCTATTAGTAGCCAACAGCCATTTTTACAACATCTTGAATTCACTGACTCATTACTATTTTTTTTTAAGTGAGACTCCACTCCATGTCACCAAAACCAGAAGCATACATTTAAAAAAAAACCTGTTTCTAAAATAATTCAGCAAAAAGCATTAGGTAATTACAAGGACTGAAAAAATAGGTAAGGAATCTCAACTTCTGGTTCTCACATTTATTATTACATAGGGCTTGTCTAGCTCGAATCGGGCTTCCATTTTCTATGTTATGTTTAGCCAGAGAAATTTAAATGAACCCAATGGCTTTACTTTGAGAAATTTATGTAACTTAGAGGAAACATGTATTTGAGCAAAGAAAACTATCAGATCTTTTACGATTCAGACTGAGTCGTAGCACCATTTAAAAAGGAGCAGAAAAAACTTGAAGTTATTAAGAATAACACATTTTCATTTTTACAATGGAAATGTTTCCTCTGTGCTGAGGCAGCCTGTAAAGGAAGATATGTATTTAAATTAAACCTTAGTGATTGCACTGATACGGACGTTCTTGTTAACAGAGCAAAAGAAACAGCAATGGTGTTCAGAGCAATTAGGCCAAAATGTGTTGTATAATGATAATAATCTTGGAAAATTTTCTAACATGACTTGTCAGTAACTGCTTTTCTCCTCTGAGGACCTGGTATTTGCCATTTCATCCTTCCTGCAAAATATCACAAAACGTTGGTAGCTTGCAGCCAAATTTTATTTTCCTGCATCAGGCCAACAGAAATCAGACTTAAAAACTAATTTCAGCACTGAATTCGCATTTTTTTTTGTTTAGTTTATGTTATTTATTAAAAAGGTGCTAATTATAAACACATAAAAACTAATTACATTGAAGTAGAGGATATTTCTACTTTTATTGCCTTTATATCCCCTAACATCTATCAACCAAATAAAATTTAATCAGGTGTCTAAATGCTTATGATGAAATCTCCATTTGTGATGACTGTTTGATACTCAGTTGTGGAACAGGGTCAGAAATTTGTTTTCAAAGGGTGTATCAGAACTATGTGGCACTCATACCCCGTGCAGTAACCAGTTCCTTCCTTTCCCCTAGGTCCCAGGGAGCTCTGCATAATGCACCATTTCCTTAAGCGAGCTGTCCTGATGGAATCGCATCCGGCTGAAAAGCACGGAGCACCAAACGCGCCATGCGAGGCCATTTGGTGCTCAGCTATGCTATTGCCAACCGCACATTGAAAAGTCCAAAATGGCAGTACTGGCTCAGTGCAAAACCTGCGTTTCATTTTACACTGCTCGCTCTAAAATTCGGTTAATAACAACACATTCAGTTATCAAATATTTTTAAACTCTTCCACACAACACCAGCTACGTTTTCATGGGATTTGTATGCAGCATCGGCAACAAATCAGCTCTGCATTTACTATACAGAATCAATGTGTAGCCCTTCAGAATTTGCTAATCTGCATTTACAGATGCTTACATCTCTTAAAATACTTAACTAAATATGTTAGGGTGTTTAAGCTGCAAGCTGCCTACTATCTTCAAATATCTAGAGAACTAACAGTAGCATTCTTAAGTTAGGAGTGACAAATACTAGAAAACCTCCACAATTTGGCTTCCATATCTCTGAATTGGTATTTCAGTGACAGATGTTTGTTGCGGCAAAAACCTCTGTCAGAACAAAATTAGGTGATCTATCATTTTAAGATATGGTCTTCATATACTGTTTACTCGAAGATATCACTTGCCTCAAGCCAATTTTGACCAAGAACATTTTGTGATATGGAAGTGATTTGTATATCATCATTTTTGTGATAAATGTAGCTCTTGAACACAAAATAACCTACTATTCCACAGTATTACAGTTAAAACTCCTTCACCAGTAAATCTGTACTACTGCTTTTATTACTACAAAGATACTGTATCTAGACTCCAATGTATTTCCCATTTTTATTCACTGAATAGGGTTGCCTGTTTTCTTGCCTTCAGATCAGGGAGTCTGGCACCCCTGCCTCACCAGCTTTGTATCACAGTTTTGGGGGGCATGGGAGGTCCCCAATGTCCACCACAAGGCGTACCTGCATATTTGTTCCTGCAAACAGGCTAATGGAAAGACAAAGCCATGCAAAACAACAATGCTGAGGCAGGGACTGCCCCACTTGTTCTGCAGCCCGCCACCTCCAAAATTAACAGCTCAGTCCCACCACTACCACTACTTTAGGAGCAACATCTCTCTGCTGGCAATGTAAAGCCGCCTGTTCCATGGATGATGGGAACAAAGTGCCTCACCTCCTCATCTTCTGCAGCTGCAGGGGGGGAGAATGTGGACGTGATGCCATCAGCCAGCCACGAAGGACTGCAAACTGCCACAAAGCACAGAAGTTGGACAAATAACAAGTAAAGGGGGATGAGAGAACAAGAGAGACATCTCAGGAGGCCAAATAAACATGAGATGCATGCATCGCTTGACCTGAGCAAACCATCTTAAATGGCAGAGTTGAGGAGCTTCCACCACCTATTTAAAATTGGACACCTCTTCAGAGACCACTGGTTGCAGGAACACCTGTGAAGTAGAAAATTAATTGGGTCCATAAATTACTATATAAGCCACTGAATAACCATAATACAGTAATGAGCTCCAGCCATTACTAGCCTTGGGTTAATCTAAAACAAAGTCCTAGAGATAAGGGGCTCTAGTTTTGCCTCCTTCCCAAAGTAACAGCTGACCTAGAATAAATTGGACCCAGTGGACAAGTAAGAGAGCAACACCATCGCACACGAAGGGCTGTCCCTCGGCCAGTGAGTCACTGGATTTGCAGTCGGCATGGAGCAGAAGGAAACTCACGTCAAGAGCTGCCCTCACTCAGTGCCCACTCCTTTATGGGAAACACAGCCCACCGAGGCTTTTGTTCATTTCTGCTTAAAACGCAGTTTTCTTCGCATAAATGGTGCTGATGTTTTTCCATGGTGCTAGTCCATTTGTACCCTGAGTAAAAATGACCAAATTAGCTCAGAAACACAGGCAAAGAAAAGCACTGGCATTTGACAGATGAATCAACACGAGTGTTGCGTGTGAGTCAGGAATGCTCCGCAGCCGAGCAGATGTGGGATTCTCCCACGAAAGGGTATCAGGGTATTTGCATACCTATGGGACTAAACTGGGCCAAGAGGCAGAAAGGCTGCACTGCTTTCCACATGGCTCCAATGCCAAGTTGTGTAGAACCACTTCAAGAATTTTTTTGTTTTCCTGCTAGAACTGAAAAAAATAGTGCAAGTCCTTATTAAAGGGTAGGATCGGGCAATACCCACAGAAGCTTCCTTACCAGTGCATGAGGCATGGTATTGTACAACCTCAGCCCAGGAGAGCTGGTTGGAGTTTCTGCTCCACTCTTGCTCAGCTCCTCACTCTTCTTGACTGCCCACACATCTGTAATGAACCCCAGCACTATGCCTGTTCTATTTTTTTGTCCATCGACTGCCAGAATGGGATAACCCAGCACTGCGACCTGCTAGGCACCATTTCTGCAGTAAGATGGTTTTATTCTAGTTATAGTGCAAAGACACAAATTTTACTGGTGGACGGTGGGAACACAAGTCTTACCACCAGGCTCACAAAGTTGGAGAAAACACTAAGGTTCAGAGGTACAAGCACTAAGCTAAGAAAACTTAAAAGAACCACGAGCACTATGGCCTTTGTTTCACAGGCTGAGATTTAAAATAGCACAGGTCTAGCTGCAGAGCTAAAAATAGGACACGGCAGTCTACACGGCTTATTAAAAAAAAAAAAGCTATGCTTCAACAGATGTTAATTTTGCTGCACATGTAACAGCAGTTTTCAAACAAAATATCTTTTATGCTGGGAATTGTGAGCAGAATTTTGTGCTGTTTGATGACAATTGCCCAACGTGGTGCTCGGTAAAGGAAAACTGGAGAGTTATTCACATGACATTCTCCTATTGCACAGAGAGCAGCTCAAGTATAAGTTTGTGCTGTCACTGATTATACATCTAGAAAGTGTAGTGATATACCAGGACTCGACTCTACTAGCTTCAGTACTAAGAGATAAGAACCTGTGCCTGAAGGATAGGAAGTCATTAGTATCTGCATCAAATCCAGGTTAGGTTAGCAATGACAAAACAGTTCCATAACAGCTGTCCTGAACAAGGTAGCATGAAGACTGTGTGCACAGAGGAGTGAGTAAGCTTTTTGTGGGTCTCTTTCAGAAAAAAAGACTGCCTTTACTGAGCTTTACACTTCAGTGCCACTGGAAGAGATTGCCTATCAGGTGAAAACACCAAAAACCTTAACCCACATACAAAGAAAAACATGAAAACCTAATTCTCCTCTTCGTAGCATCTTATTTGTGATCATCTCCAGTTATCTCGTATACTACAGGATTAGTCTAGAAAGATCCCTCTTCTCTGTAGCAGATCAGATGATCCTCTTGGTCCCAGCACACTGTCCCTGTTCACCCACTGTGCGCAGTGGGTGCAGTCCGGGCTCTAATCAGCTATCCTGGCTGAGATTATTAATCATTTTATTTGGACAAACTAAAAGGTAGGTTTTGTCTTCTCTGGTTGCTATCATACATCTCCTTCTCTTCTTCCCCATCAAAAGAAAGCAGGTAAACCACCAGAGGGTGGGGCTCTGTCAGCATGCTGGGGCATAAATTAAAATAAATAAATAAATACAAGAATTAAAAATAATGATTCTGTGTATTTTTGTAAAGAGGGGAAAAATAGTATCATAAATGGGGGCTCTACTTCAAAGTCTTGCTCCATTCTGGAGGACTAGCAACAAGAATACTGTAAGAGGATTCCTTACAATTTCACAACTGCTAATACAGTATGTTCAAATTTTGCTTTTTTAAAGCCAGAAGAAAAACGTGTATATTACATCCTCTGATCTTTTCAATTGTTCAGATCAATATGTTCAAGTCCTCACAAAAGGGAAATTCTCATTTACAGCTGCTTCACAACTTAAATGAGAAAAATCTTAAGCATGTTTCTAAAAAATCTGGAATGAAGTGAAAAAATGACAGATGTTGAAATTAAATATCAAAACATTAGTTAAAGTCATGAAAGAAAATCTAACTCTTTCAATAAAGAAAAAGGGTTGTATTTTTCCTTCTGGGGAGGAGAGTTTTGACCATGACTAGTTTGCATCTGTCACGACTATCTATAAACAACAATTATTTCCTTCTGTTATTACATAAAAAAAAAACGAAAACAAGACACCATCATTTGGCCTACAGCAACATAACCACTGAAAGAAAATTCTGCTAGGGTTCAATTTGCATGATAAACTGTTGTTAACAGATACCATCTGTTTTTAAATTTAGTAAAAGGACCCATATTATACAGCTCATTACAAATATTACTAACTCTTAGACAATGACTCTTGTAAAGTGTACATTGCAGCTAATGAAGTAGAAAGCTTAAACAACAAATCATTTACAAGTTTTTGTACAGTGTTTCTAATGGAGGGAGTTTATAATCATAGGAAAATGTAATCACTTATGTTAAGCAATCCATGGACCTAGTCAATGTAGCACAAACAGCCATTATGCAAAATTATGACATTAAAGGAAAAAGACTATTGCAGACTTCGCATTTTACAGAATATGCCACACAAACTAATAACTTTGAAAGAATTAATCAGGTGAGATCCCTCACTTCCAAAACAGTATTTTCCATCAAATATAAAAAGCAGGTTCAACCTGGACTGAGATTTGCTGTCCTGAATTAAACCTGACACCAGTAACAAAGGGGATTCTGTAATGGACATCGGATCTTACAATACAGTGCATTAATGGGCATCACGGTGAACATAATCTGTCAGGAACAGTCACAATAAAGATGTTCCACTGATTAATGTTCCACTAGGCCTGGATTTAATAATTTATATAATTTGTATTAACTTTAAAATTGCTATCACTACGGTGGACAAGGATAAAACACAAACAATACAATACAATAATTTCATACAAGAAAACATTATACACCGCAATTAAAACTGTTGTTTTCATACAAGAGTAATTGTTCAAGATTTACAGAGATGAATTAATGTGAAACAAAGCTGCACATTCAAACAATATAATAAGAAAATACTTCTAAGAGGTCATAAATACTTTATAAATTACATTAATATTGGTGTTTGGTATTATTGCATTTTTATTCTTTTAAGATGTATTTTTAAATATGATTCCCATATGAATACATGCTTCTATAAAACAAACAAACTTTTAAAATAATGACAGTGTGTCTTATACAAAACACCCCCATTATTTTTTCTGTACTTTGTATTGAGAAATAGCGATGTTACAGCACTAAAAATGGCCATTGTGCATTCATTCAAATAATCCTTGTTTTTATACAAAGAATTAAGCACCACTTCCTGAACCATTATATTGTAAGGTTCGTGGGTATTGGTCAAGAATATCCTATGCTATCCTATCAGGATGATTAATGAAGGCACCTTTTTCACAGAATGTCAGACTCTGCCTTTTTAACAACTGACCTTTCATAGAATACTACTGAACTCATAATTCCACTTTTGTTCAGTTTCTTATTAGTGGAGTTAAAATTAATACTTATGGGAATGATGGCTAAGGTGATGCACAGTAAATCTTATAGCACATCAACCTTCTACACCGACTACCAAAGGAATAGTACCTGCATTTGTCTAGTTCAATAGCATAAGTATTCTAGTAAAACTCTGTGTCCTTTTAAAAGACAAATTAGGTCAATATTCAACCCTCTTTCAAGTACAAAGCTGTACATATAGAGAAACACTTCCAAAGTTCATATATCCCAGCGAAATAGTTAATGCCTACTGTACATTACAGAATTTTGAGTCCTGCTGCACTGTTGGAAACTTCAAGCTGACAGCGATGCTGTACAGCCTGAAACAGGCCGTAACCCACATTTCTCTTCAGGGTGAGACGTTTTAACAGCCTGGGATGCTGCAGCCATTTACTCCCCAGTATGGCCACACACATCTCCATGTCCTAAAAGCCACGTCTCCCAAACGGGTAGTAACAGCACTAATTTGCCACCATGAAGGTTTTGGAAGTCAGTGATGCTGCAAAGATCAAAGGTTTTGGAAACCACTATGTTGAAAAGCTGTCTGAGATAAACAGAGAACCCTTATTTCTTCAAGGTATTTAAAGCCCAACGAGCTGTTAGCAGACCTCTAGGGGAAGGGAACACCAAAATCCCAGATGCCACGTGTGCGTTGGTGTGGACCCAGCAGTGCTGCAGTCACTGTGTGACATGCTGCCTTCCTACAGGGATGCCTCAGATTGTGTAGATCCCTTCTCCCAGGAGGATTAAAATGACCTGTGGCTGAACACAGCCTTGCCCTGACTCTCTGGAGGCATCTCAGCCTTTCCGGCTGCCAGCGTTCAGCAGAGGTGCTTTCCAGCTCGCTTGTCACAGACCACCTCTGCCATCTCCTCCTTCACTTAAACATCAATGCCTCATCTCAACTGCCCACGTTCTCCTCCCTGCCCAGTCTGCAGTACTGGGGTTTCGCCTCTTACCCTTGGCCCCAGCAGCACAGCGAGGAGCCTGACTGGACAACGGAGCCCTGAGGTGAACATGCAAGGAGCCAGAGCCACGAAGCCTGCTAACACCTCCACGTACCACGTACAGCAGTCCAAAAACATTTACTATGAGGAATTAAGAACATGCAATTCCACAAAAGCAGCTCAAGCAGAATACGCTGGGATCTCCTTAGTTATAGGAAGAAAAGAAAAAGATGAGGTTGATTTAAGTAATTAGTTCTCTGGTAAAGATATTCATTACCATACCTGCCTATAATTTTGTCATTTAAATCAGAACAATGGCATCAACTCTCTTCCTCACTTTTATATACTAATATTCTCAAACCCTGAAGAGATCTTTCTAGCCTTAAAGACATTTTAAGATGATAAAGATGTGAAACTTTTTATTGGTACATGAAGATCAAAATACATGCTCTGGCAGTGTTGTATCTGATGTCAAACACTTGAGACATCACACAACTGGTAGCAATTCTGTTGTAAAACGTGCAATAATACAAGCAAAATGCAGCTAAATTTTTCTCTATGCGTTCATTCACATTCATATGAAGTCCATTCACATTCATTATGAGATAAGGCATCTGCATTATGGCTAAATATTGTATCTTGCAAACACAGTGGCATTTGCACAGTTTCAACCCTTGCAAATCAAAGAGACCGTGAGGATTTCACCCAAAATGAGGTTTTCTAGAACAAAGCTAGAGGACATTGGAATGCATTTCCACCTCTCCTTAGATCTTAGTATTTTTCGTAAGGTCAGCTGGGCTGTAACTTTGCTGTTCCATAATGGGAGACCTGAGACCAATGGAGATGTCCAGCTCCTCGGTAGAAAACCAGTTCGTCTAATGCAACCTAAAGAACTGACAGTACCTTGCTTTCTGAGCAGCATTTGTGATCCTTCTGCCAACCATTACTACAGTAATAGGTATTGCTCAAGAAATAAAGCTGCACAAAACTAAAAGACTCATGTTCTGGAATCAATTTTACTCCTGTACCAAAAGTAAGAAAAGCATTTCCTTGCTCTTTCGTTTTTAGAAATGCTGTCATACTGGGAGAAGATAGGGCATTTTTCCCTGCACAAGAACAAAAAAGATTTTACAACTTTGTCGAGATTGAATTTTCAGAAGTTACATGAGAGAGTAATCATATTCAAAAATATGAAAAAAAATGTACTGAAATGGCGGGTCTTCTCATAAATTTTGAAAATAAAAGTTTGCAGATTCTAGCTCATAACTTCAGCTTTATGCCACTATCTTGTGGCAAGTTATGTCCTTTCTATTGATGATGAAAAATTAACGTTTAAATTGCATTTTTACATGAAACACTTTGATAAGTTTTTGTTCATAAATCTTACATACACTTGTACAATTAAGACAGACACGAGGTACATATAATCTCCTAGAAAAATATCTAAATGTGATGGGATTGCATACCAACGCACATAACTGCAACTGTTTATTTCACCTGCTTGTCTAGAGCAGTTATGAACTATGATTTCTTCTGATTAATTCATGTTAAAGAAATCATAAGCCACAAACCTTATTTGGTCTAAATGCATTTTAGAATGAAGATAAAGAAGATAGGAAATCTGAGTTGTGCCAGATTACAAAAGAGAAATGAAAATCTTTTCCTGCAGTTCTGAGGACAAGGAATCAGGGTCAGAGCAACTCTCATGTGCAATATTAAGAGTTCACACTATCAAAAACTTACTGTTAGATACAGCCAGGTATCTTTCCTTCAAATATAACAACTAGACCCACATAAAACACAGGAACCTGGAACCCTACCCAGTATCTCTGATTTTATCTGTGTGACAAAAAGAAATGGTCAAGGTACAAGTAGAAAGAGTGCTTTACTAAACAGATTGCTCAAGACTTTGCCTTACACCGAGAGGAAAAGACTACGAATGGGTAAGTAGAGCAGAGATACAATAGCAAATGTATTCCCTCAAGTATGAAAGATGAGACAATAACTACAAAGACACAGAATTTTTATGGAGCAATTTACAATGAAAGTGCAACAAGAAGCGCAGTTCCATATTTATCCCAGACCCAGAAATGAGGGAAACTATGTGCAAGAAAAGAAAGCAGCCAAACAAGCTGATGAAACTCGGGCAGCAGTGGTCAAGTGTCATTGCAAAAGCAAAATAGCAACAGCAAAATCCTGAAGCACTACCATAAAACAGCCTCTATGACAACAAACTCAGCAAGTACAGGATGAACATCGCAGATGAAGCCCTCAATTTGCGTCGGCGGCACTGGTGCTAAGCTCTTGGCTCGCTGCAGTATCAGCATCAGTGGCGGGGGCTGAGAAAGGGGGGTTCAGTAACCACTGCCAAGGAAAGCCCATCGTCCTGTTCTCAGCATCTATTATCAGATGAACAGATACAAATGTGCAGTACTCATCCACCTTCCAATTCAAAAAGAAATATTCAAGAGCTTCGGAAAGACTGCTGTGCTATTTAATGCAGCTCCAACAAACCCAAGTCTCCAACTCTTCCCCACGCAAGCGGTGAAGTAGTTAAAAAAAATCTTTAGGGATTTTTTTTTTTTTAAGGTGGATACAAAAATATTTTGCAAGCCTAATTGAACCAGTAAGGCTCCTTCTATGTACAGTAACAAATGTCATTACTTAAACGATCCATTGAAACAGATTCTTCACTGTTCAACTGATGATCCATTCTGTGGACTAAAACTTAATCTGGGAGTTTCTGGTGGGCAGAGAAGTCGTTGTATCATATAATAATGTCCATAATATATAGACTAAATGCTGCCACCTGAGTTATTGGATAAAGGTGTTGGGAATGCCACTTTCATAGGTATTTGACAAATGAACAAGGGCATCATATGCTGGATTACTCAGAAGCAATAGCATGACCATTTCTTTTAAATGACGGAACAATATTAAGAAAAATATGACTATTTTAAATATTCAGTTCATTAGCAGTTGAAAAGTTTACTCCAGATGGAAAGTTAGTACTTAACAGGACTCCCAATTTAGAAGTGCTGGATGAATGAAAAAGATGTATCCCAATTAATGTACCCAGATGTCTCTCCTGGAGTCCAAAACAAAGCAGACCTTTCAATTTGGTAAGTGCTAGCCTGACAGAGCCTGTAGTTAAGTTGTGTGAGTTAGAGTTGTGTGGTGATAAATAATCCTAATTATTATGGATTTTTGATAACAAAGTGACAGACCCAAAAGAAAAGAATTGAGTGAAGACAAAGTAACAATGTGAACTGAGACAAAACAAAAATGTAATATGCAAGTGTCACAACTGTCTTTGTTTTATTATTTCAGCAAGGCTACTGTTTAATAAATTAGTAAATATATGTCCATTCAGATAGTTCTATTAAAGATTTCAATTAAACTAAGAATTAAGATGGGGCATGCTTTTGGCATGAATATCAGTAAGTAGTCAGCCATAACTCAGAAATACCTGCAGTTATCCAAATGCTAAATCCAACCTGAAGCAGCCCTACATTGCCTCTTGGAAATACAAAGAATCCAACAACAACAAGAACAGAATTTTTAGCCCTAGCAAGCTGGGCTAAAAGTAACTGTGTAGATAACACTGCTTTCAAAACAAGACATTTTACTTTACATACTGAAGCCTATAAAAGGCTGCAAGATTCCAGATCTACATCATAGACAAAGTTAAAAGTCTGACTCATTCAAGATGTGAACATGCAGCACTATCATCAGGTAAGAAACATTGACAAGAATGTGTATGTGTACTGCTACTTTTTATTTTCCTTCAGCTTCATTATACCTGGAGGTTGTTTTTTGACCATTTGGCATTTCTTTACTTTGATTTATCGTTAGTTCAGGCAGAAGATTCTTTGTTCATTTCCAAGTTACCTACATACACTGGAATTCATATGCATCATGAATGTATTTTTGTTCCTGTATTCTTTTGTTGCCTGCTTTTGTTATTGCTATAAGTTCTATGAAGAAAAAAAAAAAAAGTATTAAAAAAAGTATTTCCCAGAACAGACAGGAAACGAGACATGCTATCACAACTCTGAGGATATCCTCTGTTTCACACTGAAGCATAAATCTTAAAACCCAGAGGATATCTGCATAAATGAAGAGCATCTGGACAAGCTCAGAGTCACAAGCAATATTACCCAGCACACAGAAAACTCCTGACCTACAGGAGTTGATAGGTGATCCCAACCATGACCAACAGAAATTGCAACCAACACTGAAGCCAAGTAAAATGGGGATCTGGTTTAACAGACAAGCACACCACCAGGGCAGCAAAAGCAGAAAACCTCTACAAACTTTAAAGTGGAAAAAGCCTGAAAAAGAAAGCTACAAGTCCTCCCCTGCCAAAGACGACATCCATGTTGGGTGGTGGTACTTGCCACCGTCGACAGAAGAAATATGATTGTTCCCAAGAATTCAAAGAGAGGTGGCGAGAACCAAGGCAGGCTCTGGCACTCTGTCTGGGGGAGAGGGAAAGGGTTCAACACAGAGATCAGGTCAGTCCAGACTTTTGAATTTTAGATACATAAACACGAGACATTTTCTACATTCAAGTGTTCATGTCAGTGTTTAAAATTAGAACAAACTATTTTCAGAGGTGAAGAACATTCATGAGCTGTGAAAAATGACTACTTTCAAATTATTCAGGTAGTACATTTCAAATTGCCTTAATATAAGCTGATTTATATTTATGACCAACTCTTTCATACAGTGGTTAAACTTTCTGTAACTCCTCCCAAGTCTGATCATTGAACGTGAAGAGTTTAAAATGTTGAGGGAGGAAATATTCTCTTTCTCCCTTATATCTAGGCCTCTGTATCCCAGGCTGTTCAGGGCAGCTAGCCATCACAAGACGAGGTTTTCCAAAGGCTGCCTTTCGATCAGCATGGTTGTATTAGTCTACTGTAGCACCATGTACCACAAGAGGTCTGGGTCTAATAGAACAGCCATCAATGTCTTGGTGTATTTCCATATTGCTTTTTAATAATGCAGTGATTGCCCGATGGCCATACCTGTTTCTACACACGAGCATGTTTTTTGCAATAGCATGGGTTGATCCACCCGTGAACCCAACAGCCACTCTTTCAGGGAGACTCATTCTTCTTAACAGCAACCTGTGATGAAACCTTCATTTCACTTTTAGGAAAGTTTAGAGATTTCTCATTGAAACACAAAACAAAAATATTTATCTTATTAAAGGAGACTTTCAAGGCCTTTCATATGAGCAACTTCAGTGCCACAGGTTGGTTGGGGCAGGATGAAAACAAACAGCCTGCCATTACGTGGTAAATAAAGATTTAAGAAGCATTTCAGTGTCACATCACTTTGTCCTTGTGGAACGGTCCGTATGGCAGCTAAACCACAGCCCCTATCCTGCATCTTTGCAGTGCATGTGGCTGAAGTAAAAAAAACTTGAAAAATAAGCTAATTGCCCAGACTCTCCATAGTACAAATATATATATATATACATATATTTTGAATCCTAAATGTCTGTAAGACAGGCAGCTTTCCAACATAGTTCTCATATGTGATAAATATGTCTAGCTGTCCAGTTATATGGTGCAATGAATGTGGTAAAAAAAATAACCTTTTGGAATGTTTTCTTTCCAGCCCTGGAGAGGCTTTCCATGAGGACCAGAACATGCTCACCATTTGTGCTGCTGGAACTCTTAGTGCTAGATGCCTCTCCTCCTCCCAGGAGCATCTCCAGCATCTCCAGGATAAGATAAT
This sequence comes from Aythya ferina, assembly GCF_964211825.1. Lineage (NCBI taxonomy): Eukaryota > Metazoa > Chordata > Aves > Anseriformes > Anatidae > Aythya > Aythya ferina. The sequence continues at coordinate 36,183,814 of NC_140302.1, read as the reverse complement.
TTTGTCTGTGTGTGTGTCTGCGTATTAAATCAGTGGAGGTACCACACACATCTGTATCATGAAAAAATCACAACACAAAGAGCACATAACATGAACAAAACACAGGCAGAAGCAGGATGGTTACAGTACAGAGAGACTACGTTAATCATAATAGCCTGAACACGAGGAAAACCTAACTGTGGGATGACCAAATCAGGGGCATGCATCACTAACGATGAGGAGAGATAAATGAAAACAAAAATCGACTGATAGTCTGAGACAAACTTATTTTAATTCCACCTCGTTGTTTTACTGCTTCCTGCCCTTAACTAGCACAAGAAGAAATATCCTCTACAATAGTCTTCTTTCACACCAGACAATCTGTAAAATCATGCTTAAATCTACAATATTATGAAGTTCCTTAGCAAAATAAAATGCAATTAAAAAAAATCTATTAGTATGAATGACAATTCATAAATAGACTACAACAGTAAGCCTCCCAAATGTCAAAATTAACTAAAGAAATTGATAGCTGTTCAAAACCTAATTTGATTAAATGATCACCAGGATTTCACATTTGCTGTTTATGACATAATACGTTCACTCAGAAGTTTAGAAGCAATCAAAAAAGCTTTTATCACCAACAAGCACTCATTTTAATAAGCAAAGAGGCAATTTTGAGTATTTATCACTTGAAGGATTGCATGTACTAAACAACTTTAAATTCTTCAGAATCCAATAGGAACTTATTTCTACTGAATCAGGACTTCTGAGAACTAGCAGCGACGGATGCTGGGTGTCTGTCTCTGATACATCAATCCCTAGAATTCTTTTCATTTAATAGTTTAACTCTTTTAAGGAATTTGGGGAAGTTTGACTTAAAGATGATGTAGTTAGGCAATTGCTGACAATGTCAGCGATGAAATCATCCTAACAGTGGAATGGTCATTTTCTTTTCACCAGAAAAAATAATGCAAAATCCTTTGACAATGGATTTAAAAAATGCCAATTAAGTCTTTTCTAATTTGAGGAGGATGCAGCTCTGTTCCACACTACTAGATGGACATTTCCATTCCTCTCTCAACACTATGGTCTGCAGCGAACTCCTACCATTATCAGCCTTACTGGCCTCTGGCATATAATGCCAGCAGCATGGAAGAGCTCAGTTACTGCCTATTGATGTGTTTTGCTAACATAAGTCTTATGCATTTAAGATTTTAAAACTTTCAGAAATGTTTATAAGAACTGCAAGGCACCACTCAGTCCCTCCTGCTGAAGTGACAGTTCCCAGACTTCAATGGGACTTGGATTTGAGTCTATGTAAATCACACTTAGATTTAATATGCAGAAAGTACATGCAGAAAATATAAATCACCATGTTTCTAGGAACAGCTTTGTACCTGCTGATATTGACAGCAAAAGGCAAAACCAGAAGCTTGAGGCTTTCAAAAAAAGCCTGAGGTGTGGGCTGTACAGTGGGGTCCTCCTGCAGCCTCCAGCCATCCCAGCTGATGTGGCACCCACTCTGTGTGCCAGTGCCAGGTCGAGGTCCTTCACTACTGGCAGGAGCACTTTGTGTCAGAATTTGAAAACCCTGATACTGAAGGAAAATGAGATGAGATGTGATATGGAAAGCAGTACTAAATGTTTAATATGATCAGCAATTCACAATTATTTCTTAAGTGTCTTTTTCTGGATAACTTTTTCCACTGCATGATCTCGGTGAGAAGATAATACGAGATGCTGCTTTTGAATAAGTTATACATTTGCCTTGCTTTACTTGAACATAACAATGCTACCATTATTAATATTTTTAGTCTACAAAACAGCACTAGCCTTCCAAAGAAAAAGTCCTTGACCAAAATATCAGAGGATATTAAACTGAGAAGTGATCTACTGATGCAAATCATTAAATCTATTTGCATTTGCTTACTGAACCCTAACACAGAAATTAAACTACATAGTGTAGGAAAAAGAGCTGGTTTTGCATGGTTAAAAGGAGACATCTTGGAAGATCCAAGCTCTATGTCATTAATTTTCCTTCTTCCCCTCATTAACAAGTAAAATGTTTTCACTGCTTGAAAAGTTTTAATAAATAGGAAAAAGCAGGGCAGCTGACATAAGTTTTTAATGTAATATACAAGAGCTTTTAATATTTTTACATATATTAATGCAAAAGCTAAAAATAAATGTTAAAAGGTTACATTTGTGAAGAAAGAAAAATGGCATTTACAGTTACAGGATAAGATTTTAGAATTTAACTCTTTCTCTTCCGACACGGTTTTCTGAAGATCATTTGCATTTAACTGAAATTGGTGTAATTGCACAGGCGAACCCACTGCAGCAGTAGTATGAGGGCTAAGGGCACTGATACCTCGCAGCTCTGCATTCCAGTATCATTCACTGGGTTTTGTCCTACCCAGTTAGGAGTGTTAAGTTTTCTTTAGAGAATGAATCAAGGTAGGGTTTTTTATAATAACTGTGATTAGCACACGCATGATGTATGTGATCTTTGTGAGCTTTACTGCAAGTGCACGAACCAAAGGAGCAAATGATGACCGGCTGTTGCTGTGACATCTCCAGCTACAAACGGGCAAAACCAGAACACAGCAGATAAATCCCAAACAACCCCGACACTCTTCTAGCAGTATATAATGCTCTGATCATGGCATTGGCATACTCAAGGCTCTTCAGGTAGACATCACAGCCTGCTCAGCAAAACACTGGTTTTGGATTCAGTTCCCTCATGGGTCTGCAGGAAGGGGACCTATTATCCAGGTGGGCCTCTCAAAACAACTCTGTGGCTATAAACTATCCTTGGCACTATCTGTCTATGTATTTAGATTTTTATTATTACTATTATTATTATTTTTGGAGAACTAGAGAAGTCTGGGAAGAAAACCAAGACGAAGATTTGCTATATTTAAGAATACCCACTAATTCTGATCTATAATAGAAACATAATCCATGGCATTATGCAGTCCATTCGCCCATCTTTATAGCAAGGATTTGCAATGGAAAACTGCTCCACTGCATTAATCTACCTCTGGCATGAGAAGTGGAAAGGTTCTGCTCATGGCCTGAATTACAGAAGGGGTTAGTAAAGATACACCAGGCATAATATCTGTGGCATAGTATAGGGCAGGGTGTCAAGAAAAGATTTCTTTCCTAAGAAATTTTGTGAAAACATGAGGCTGCATAGACAAATTCTCACAATCCTCTTTGGCGAAATTATTTTTCATAACTACTATGGCTCTATATCTTCTGCACTAGAAATAAACCCATCATATTTGTGGTATTTTCAAGTGGGTGCCTGCACAAGTTATATTATCTAATACAGTTTGTTGTTATTTTTGCCATTTTAAAATATCATCACTGTAAAATGTGATCACTGCGTTGTTGTAACATTTCCTGCTTAGAAGTCTTGGCCAGCCACCCAGCTTTACAAATACACACAAGTCTAGCAGCTAAGCTGTTCTTCTGTACACTAGAATAGATCTTTGACTATTTTGACAGGACATTGCCTATGTTAACATTAAAGATTTTAAAACATCAGATTATTAGCATGAATAATAATTAGTACACTAGAATTTATTTATTTATTTATTTATTTTAAAGTAGAGTCCTCAAAGGCTTCTCCAGTTAGATTTATGGGAAAAAAACACAACTGTGAAGACTTGCAAAAAGCACTCCTATTTGAATCTTGAAATACTATCTTTGACAGATGAATAGAAATGCAGCAGTGCTGTCAGGAAAAATAACACATCTAAAGTACAGTATTGATTACAGACGAGTTGCTTGAGATTCACTTCATTTTAAGTGAAAAAGGAATTTTTTATTTTTTTTCCACTCATGCAAAATAAAGTTTACCATCCACGCCTGCCAGTAAAGCAAACCATTTCAAAAAAGATATGAAACTAAGTATTTGAGCTGTACTATGCGTAAGGGTTTGTTTGACAAAGTCTAAACTTTCTAGATGTTTTTACACTTTATTTTGCTTAAGTTTTTGAAGCACCATTTCCAATAAAAAGTTTTCTTATCTTGATGCAGCATAAACAATCTGTAGCATCTCCACAAGAAACTGAGAAAAAAACTAGCCCAGTTTATTTTTAATAAAAGGAGGACTATGCTATATAATAACTCTTCCTGCCACATCCATTGAATCTGCTGAAATAAAGATTGATGCCTGGATATTTGTAGACACTTCTTCCAGAGAAGGTAATATTTCTTTTTTTCTTTTTTTCTTTTAAATATACCTCCTCCTGGTATTTTGCAATAATTTGAAAAAAGTAACAAGCATCATCACCCTATTATCTAGAAAGAAAAGATGCAGATGCTTAAGTCAAGCAGCAGAACACTCAATGAGGTTTGTGGCAGCCTAAGTGCCACAAGTTAAACAACATGCAGAAATGAAAGACTAAAAAATAGACAGATGTATGAGGTAAGACTGACCTTCTCCTTTTGGTGATCATTCTACACAGACACCCAAAATCTACTTTCAATTTGTGCATCAATATATACATGAACATTGTTAGGATGGTGAAGGGTTAAAATGCAAGAGAAAAGCAGACCAAAGAACAGCCCAACACAGAGCACCGGTACCTTGCTGCACGGGCTCACATTTAGGGCATTCCTTTCATTTTCAAGCAAACTAAAGGTCTAAAAACCTGTCTGGATTTTGCCCAAAAGGTTGGACTGCGCTGCGGTCCTTTTACCAGGCGAGCAGTAAATTACATCCCTTTTGGCTTTCTAACCTAAAATGCTCAAGAATGACAAAATACAGGCAGGAATCCTTGAAGCACTCAGGTTACTAGCTATAATCATACTCAGAGGTTTATTCTGAAACAGCCAGGTGTCCAACAGCTAAAAATCTAACACGGCAGCACCACACACGCTGAAGTTGCAACCATACTTTTGGCACTTACACAGCAGCCCGACAGCGTCGTGTCCTGGCTGGATTTATTTGTGAAGACCTCTGTGGCACAAGCCAAGTGCTTGCTTCACTAGCTAAAAGTTTAAATGCTGCTTGTTCACGGCTGCTGCAGGCTCCCCGGTGTCACGGACAAGGTGATCTGGAGTGAAAGAGCTTTCTAAATGCTTCAGCTGCTCCAACTGGCTGGGGAGGGGAAGATGACTTTCTGGAAGAAGGCACAGGAAAAGGAGCTTTAAAAGTAATAACAGGGATCCCATCAGGAAGAGGCACGGCTGGAAGACTTTTAATCCCGGGGCCTTTAAAGAACACCACACAAGATATTCAACTCAGAATGGTTTAATGGAAAGAGAAGAAAAGCTGTACCGCAGAAGGATGACACTCTCAAGTCAGCCATAGCTGTATCTTGAAGCTTTTGGGAACAAAGTACAGAAGCCAAGAGCACGTGCAGCAGTCCAAGCCTTTCACCTAGCCTCTACCAAGGGACTTAATACATTCAGATTCACATCAAATGCAGACTGTATCCCAAACCTAATCTGTTTATATTAATGCCTACAAAAGATCCATCTAATGAACCATTTTCCAGTCACTGTAAACAGTAATTAAATACATTAAACTATAAAAAAGGAAAGTGCCATGCAAAACATACTTTGATCATTGATAAATGCCATCAGCTTGGATGATTATGGTATTTACAATAGTAAGAGCTCCGTTTCAGCTGGCAGGAAAGCGATGCATCTGGACTTGTCCACAGTCAATGTTTTAACATCTTCCCCTGTGGGGGCAGGACTATGACCTTACAGAGGACAAACACTGCAACAGAACTTGCTGGTAAGAAAACCAACCAAAAATAAACATAATTTTGCAAGAAGTGGAGAGATTTCTTATGATTTTCTTTTTTAATGTTGTGTGTGGACCATAGGATGCTTCCATATGGACAGTGGTCTTGGCCTTATGAAATAAGCAGCTACACAGCTCTACTTGCACAAGAATAATGGCTGCAAATACCATCTCCAGTAGGAAAACAACCCAGTGGTTCCTTCCAGATACACCATGCCTTTCCTGAAGAAATGCCATTAAGTGTATAGAGCTGATGCTACAACTAGCTGAAGTTTCAGAGAAGTATCTAGTACACCTTTTTTCCCCTGCTCTACGTTTAGAGATCATCACAAAATCATTAGCTATTTTTCCCCCAAGTGTGTACTTTGTCTCCATCAGGTTTTCTCCAATTCCACTTCAATTATAAAATCTCTACTGTCACACAACAATTTTAAGGAAGAACTGAACGGGGAATAATCACACCTCTTCCACATTACTGCCAATAACCCTCTGTACACTTAACTCGCTTAACTTCAGGTGTTTGTGGTAAAACAGACATTTATTCAAAACAGCTAAGTGGAGTAGTTGCATACCTATCTCCTTCAGCTGGTTTTTAGTATGCCCCTGAGCTCCACTAAGTTTCTTAGCCTTGGCTGATGCTTATTGGAAAAATAGGAGGAGTGGCACTCTCCCAAATGCCTCCCACTTGTGGCATCAAAGTGAGATATCACTCACAGTAAATTTTACAGTATGAGGAATGAAACAGTTAGCAAAGTTGACATTTAAACCATCATCACTGGCTATGATTAAATACCTCGGAGATGAACGGAGTGGTTCGCACCTCTCCAAGTTATTGTTCTAGGCTCTTATCAGACTCCCATACACCGCTGCGTTAGCTGCATTTTGACACACCTGAGATTTTCTTTGAATCTGAAATGGCTGGAAACCTGTTTAGAAAGATTCCAGAGAGTTTCTGATAATGTTAATCTGGCAGAGAGACTGAAACACCGGCTAACTTTCTGAACTGTAGATTCACCCTTGAAAGGTGTGGGCAGATTACTGATCGAGGAATGGCCAAAAAGGTTCCTCATTCCTCCTCCTCCTCTGACTGTCAGTAAGATAGGGGGAAACGAGAAATTGCAGTACACTAGTGACTTCTCTGCAGTCTTGAGTTCAAATCCACATCCACGCTGACAAGTACCCAATTCCCCAGGTCCATGTGAGAGGGCGCTGGCAGGAACCCCGGCACGACTTCCACCCATGGCACAGGGAATTCCTGCAGGAATCTGCACTACTGCAACACAGCCAAAAACTGTTCCTGCCCTGGCATCCTAACTGCTACGTTCACATCCCCACCTTCCCAAAGCATGTTCTGCTGCAAATATTTAGTGGAGGAAGATACCAGCATGCTTCCTGCTATTGTTGACAGAAGTCACAAATGTGGCACTAACCACCAAGCTGCTGATTTACCACTGCAGTTCAGGAGTAAAAAAATTCCAAACAACCATCCCAGGGTGAGAACACTGCAGGATAAAGTAGAAGAATGAGAAAACTAAATCTGAAACTTTGAAGCTGCTAAAGACACTTAGAAGTGGAAAAAAACAGTGGAAAAAAGAAACCACAAGTTTTTCTTTTGGACGTGAGCAAATAGAGTTAAACACTGGCAGTATTTCAGGCAGGAACGGTGGAGGAAAGAGGCATTACTTTTGATCAAGAAGGCAATATTTGTATACACTGAAAGAAAGAAATACAATGGCTGATACAGTACTAAAAATATATATATACTTTTAGCTTTTTATAAAAATGTGAACTGTGAACCTGAAGTTCCTAGAGAAGGGAGAAATTTATAAAAACAAGCTTCACCTTAAGTATACTTCTTCCACACCTCACAATCCTGAAGCAATACATAGCAACTTGCTTCGGAAACAACCCAATAACAAATACGTGGTCCTTTAGTCGGGCTGTGAACCCAAAGCCCGCACCTCCATATGGGGCTGTGTGTGGAATAAAATACCACAGCCAGCAACGTACCACATATTGGCATCAAACCCTGAGAAGCTGGCTGTTCCAGCCAACCCACTGGTTATGATACCAACATAATCGCTCCTGGTTCTGATTCGGGTATCTTAGACCTAATTAATCTTAGATTAATTCACAATGCCAAATTAAATGGCCAGTGAACAAGTCAATCCACGACTTAATACTCAAACTAAAATAGGAACAGGTGCTTTCAGGTTACTGGTTTAGGACAACGAAGTGTTAGCACTGCACTTAGATTGCAAAACTGTTAGAAACATTTTTAGTCCACATTCAGAAAATTAAAACTTTAAAGATTATTTTTAGCTGAAATTCCTTTTATTTTAAAAAAATCTATCTACCTACCTATCTACCTACCTATCTATATTTTCCCTTACATATATATGAAGCTTGAATAGAAATTCCTCCTCCCCAAACAGAAATCATTATGCCATTACATGCCTTGACTTTTAAACCCTGCTAGTTTCACAAGGAGCAGAATAACCTCAGGTTATTACAATTAGTTTCATCTCATTAATAGATCAATTTCTTTCAAGCATACTGAAAGCTGAATTTTACTTTGTTGCTTCTCCTTTTAGTCTACATTACAGTCTGTGTTCTTAAGTTTTAAGGAGAGCCATCACAGAATAGGTTGTAATCTCAGGTGATTAATTGCAGAGCATTTTACAAGCTGTAAAACAGAGGAAGATCTCCACAACCCGATTATGCCATTAACCAGGTGCTCTTATCAGATTTTTCTACAACTAGCAGGTTTGTCTGACAGATTGCAAGTCTTAAGTATTTATATATTTCAAAGGTTTACTTATTTTTGTTGTTAAAAAACCCTAAAATCTATATTGATTGTTACATGCAATTCTACATTAAAAGTCTCAGCAACTGTGGTGCTGAATACCAATATTTATTACTAGACTTGCGCTCATTATGGTTCTCTCTGACAGGGGTCCATTAAAATCAATTTTTATGGTTTTTTGTTTTTTGTTTTTTTTTTTTTTTTTTTTTTTTTTTTTTTTCTTCCTACCCAATCTCCTTACCATGGTGTTTATTAGCCAGTTAGGAGAAACACTGGGCACTGCTTTGTTTTTATTTTATTCTGTCAAAAATAATGAGGCCAGATTTAACAGCTATTCACTAGCGATGAGTAGAAGAGATTAAATGTTATACTTCAGCACAAACATTTACAGACAGCTTTAAAATTTTTAGAACTTTATCATCAGGTAAGACAAAAGAAAGTCCCACCTTCCACCCATTTTTCAGATTTAAGTTCCTGAAGTAATTGTAAGAATAACCTACATACTTTTAACTACTGGATCACTCTCCAGTAATATTCCCTCTGCAATATAACAATTTTTGCAAAAAAAATCCTGCAAGCTGATAAGCTAAGTGTTATCAAGATGCTACTAAAGCCTCAACGCTTCTGGGAGACTGGGAAATTAAGTCAGCTCAGTGCAGAAAAAAATGGATGCATCAAGTTCAAACAAAAAATTAAAGAAAGAGGAAAAGAATCTACGTTCCTGACTTCTGCCTGAAGAACAAAGTCACGAGATCCTTCTTCAACCAACCAACCTGGCCATAGTACATGTCAGCAAGTGGCAAATCCTGCCACAATGGAAAACAGAAGCTCTCTGTATCCAATAAATAGATCTGGCCTTATAGCTAGACTTATTTAAGGATGGGAGTAACACACAGTTTGTAAGTAGCACCATCTTTCATTTGTGCAAAAATGGGTAAAAAAAAAAATGTAGTTTGGGGCACACAAGTGTATTTTTGTGGAGAACAGCTTGTGTCTGAAAGACCAATTTCTCTACTCTGTCCCCCCCACCCCCACTTGCTCTAATAATATTCTACTGTCCCTGAAAACATTGTTCAAAAAAAAAAAGATAGATGGCAAGTTATTAAGTGAAACATTTAAAAACTCAGCATTAAAGATAGAAGTCATAACAATAGATCTTTGCTCTTACCTTTTGCTCTTACCTCTTACTCGTATAACAATACTTCCCCACCTGCCTTCTTGGCCTTTACCAATTAATAGTCTTGAATTACTTTCTTCCAATAATGTAATTTCAAGTCAAGCCTGTATTTGTTAATACCTCTAACTTCATGACTGTTTTTTTCTTCAGCTTTTGTTTTCATACAAAAGAAAATACTATTTCTTGTATTCACCATCTTCCAGGGTATTTAGAGATTCATCTTACTATTCCTCCACCCACTCACTGATGTGTTCTCTTCTCAAAGGTAAAGAGTCATCACCTGCTTTAGTTGTGCTCCATCCAGAAGCTGTTCTGTAGCAAAGGCAACCTTCAGCCTTATCCTAAATACTGTTTTACTTTCATTCCTCATCAGCAGAAATCCAATACCACAATCAGCGTATGAAGGAAACTGAAGTACTTATTTCCATATCACTAGAGTTGGCAAAACTGTCAAATCCAAGGGCTTGAAGGTTTTAGAATTAGAGGCAAAAACATATTTCAACCATACACATTATGCTTCATATTTGTGATTAATGTTATGCACACTTAAAAAACTACAAGGGTAATAAAATTGAAAAAGGGAAAAGGGAGAATCCCACAAGTCAAAGGAAATTTTTAAAAAGAGAAAAGCAGAGTGGGAAAGGACAATATGGAGGGAAGAAAATGAAACCTGTTTGAGTCGTATCAGAAAAACAAAACAAAACAAAACACTGTTGTAAGACTGTGGCAAAGGCTGCAACTTCATTACCAGAAAATGGCTGAGGAAACAGGCCTTCATAATTAATGTTAGTAGCTTTAATTTTGGCTGAAGATTTGGAAGAGAACTTTGGCATATAGCAATTTTGGCAAAGGAAAATCCATACCAGGAAAGAACATGACAAAGAAAAGAATTTGGTATTTCTTCTAAAAATATCAGCTTTTTGTCACAAATAAGGAAAAAAAAATATACAGAAAAAAGGATCCAAACAGGACAGTACTTCAGTAGACTGAAAAGCATTTCCATCAACCATAAAAAATACCAGTACCTCCTCAATCAGTCCTACATTTGAGACACTACCTCCCCTTTCATATATACCCTCTGAACTCCAGAAGACATTATAAATTATAAAAACAAACCAAAGATATCATTAGTAGTTTGCAGTAATGACTTATTCAAACCTAATTCTGCCTGTTGGAGTATATCTATCTATATAAAGCTTTACAAAACACACCGGGAAGTGTCACTTGTCAGTGGCAGATTCACAGGTATGTCCAAAATTATGGGGCAGGACATACATTCAAAACCTCTTTTAAGAATGCTTGTCTTTTAGGACATTTTTTTAGCTAATATTAAAGATGTAGAGAATAGTGCATTCTGCAACTGCCATTCCTTAAAGGTGCTCAGGGCTGCTTTGCCTCTCACAGGAGAAAGTGTGTTTTCGATACGGCTGGTAGAAACAAGCACACACAGACTGCCTTAGATCCTCTGGGCAATCTGTTTCCTCTGCTACACACTCAAACATAGGATCAATAGGACATGAACTTACCCATTTGGCAGCACACTCATTTTTGGAAGTTTTATTTCATGTAAGCCTGTTTCACACCCAGATATCTCCAGTTTTCCCACGGGGCTAAGCAGAACTGCATGCTTCTCCTTGCACTGAGATGCTCCTTCTTTGGAAGTTACCTGTTCATAAAAACAAACAACTCTAATTGTGTGCATTGTCACCAAGGGACAGTCATCTCAATGTATTTTGTGTAGTTTTCAAAAATAATTTGAAAAAAAAAACAACACACAAAACAGTATTTCAAGTCTCTTCAACTGTGTCTTTTACTTCCAAAACTCTTAACTTCGAGTGAGCCATCCTGAAAAGTCAGCATCTAAATCAAAGTCTTAAAAAAAAAGAAAAAAAGAAAAAAGAAATGTTAACAGAACAGTGACCTTCATAAAAATCACGAGTAATAGAAGTTTCATGGTTGGTTTATCAGCTAACATCCGATGTGAAGTGTTTTGACACTGATTTCAAAAGGGTTATTATGACAACAAAGCATATTCACCGCCTTACAGCAGCAATGTTATGCAAATAACTGCGGGAACGCAAATAGAATATGTCTGCTGGAAAAATGTATGAAAAAATCAATCATTCCGTAGCAACATTGTTTATTCCCATTGTTACCAGTCTGGTTTTACAGTTACTGATAGGATGTAGTTGGAAACCGATGCCACGCATTTCTCAATATTGTTCAAGGCCCACAGTAACTTTCACATCAAATTCTTCTTGGCTTAAAAGTCTGAATCAGTAGATATTGGAGTTGTATTTGAAGTTTGGTTTGTAAAATCGTTAGCAATAGTAACAGGACTGAAAATTTTCATTGAAAAGTCTCCCAGACACCAAACTTTTGGTTTGGATCATATCACGATGGGAATGGTGCAAGCAGGACAATGAAGACCTTTCCTCCAAAGAGCCAACACAAGAGAACTTGATGAGCAAACATCTTGGTAATATCCTGGTCTGGAAGACCAAAATGGTTTCTTGTTTTTTAAAACCACTATGACCACGTAGCTAATCAGCAATTTGCCTGATATCTGAATAATTGACTGTTTTTTGTAATACTCAGAACCAGCACAGTCTCCAAAGACAACTACACAAACTTATTTTGTGTAGTTTTGGTATTTTGACCAGTATTTGAACCATTTTTCAGTCTGGCCCAAACCCCTCTGAAGTCTGCCTGACCTATGACAGGGCTGCCTTCAAAAATCAAGACTGCCAGTTTTTAGAACCGAGCCTTGCAGATCTGAGCCAGCTAGCTGTTCGCATGTTCGAGTTCTGCTCCTCTGTTCCTTCTTCATTTTCTTGAAGAACTTTAAAAGAGTATTTCATTTTTTATTTTTTTTTCTGAGGGATGAATTAGTATTAACACCAACTCACTGAACCTGAGGAGGGGCAGAAAGGCAGAGCACAGTTTTGCTGCACTGCAGGAGATGGGGCATCAGGGACCGTACCCCAGGAGGGGCAGTTCGGAGCTGCTGAACTCATGCTGGAGTCTCTGCAGATGAGGGAGAAGGTACCGGAGAGCAGCTCCCCAACACCCCTCACTCTTGATCATGGAGGGAACATGCCCTGTAGTGAGGAGGATGATGCTGAAAGCCTGATGGAAGTCTCAGGTAAGAGCAGAAGTGCCTAAGAAACCAGGACACTGAGTTAAGAGCACAGTCACAGACCAGAGGTGCATCATGAGCCAGGCAGATCTGTGCATCTGACTTATAGCTGATCACTGTCCACAGTTGTACAATACTATTTATTTTTTATTTTCCAAATGAGAGAAATTCTTTTGAAATCCTTCTTTTCAAGTGCTACGAAATGAAGTCAAACCTGTGAGTAAGATACACATCAGTGGAGAGGGAAGGAAAAAAATCAAGTAGACAGTTTTGCCCACCAGAACAAAAGTAAATCAAAGTAAGCTTATCCTTGAACTTATGAAGCAAATTTGGGAAGAACTTAAGCAATTCTTCAGCTACAGACATGCTGAAAAAAGCTCAAATTTACTCTTAGCTTAGAAAATTTCTGCACAGTAAACCATATCTGAATAATTATGGGTTCTCAGTGGTTCATTTGACTGCAATCCAAATCAGCTTTTTGCTAAATAAGCAAATGTTTGCTAATGGTACAAAGAAAGTCACCTTTTCAACAAACTTCTTCCCCACTCCTTGCTCAAGGAGAGGAAATGGGTGAATTTTTTTCTGAGCAGCATGTCACTGCAGAAATGTTAGTTTAAAAAAAAAAAAAAAGAGAAAGCAACATACAAGTTCACATATTTGGAAAAAACAGTACACATTCTTCATTTTTATTTGTGTGACAGCCCTAAACTAGATGCACTGAACCTCATACCATGTATTCTGTGAATATAACAACTTAGTTATATGAAGACAGCTTTTTCATTATAACAAAACACAGGATGCAGCATGTAACAGAACACTATAAATAACCCTGTAAGTTAACACCAAGCCGAAGCCAGCTTTGTAGATGAAAACCTTGAGCAATCACTAGTATGTTCAGTCTTGATTATCAGATGCACTGGGCAGCAATATTAAAAGTTTTATTTTTATAAAAAACAAAATTGCATGACACATCCACATACATATGCAGTTGGGTTGGGAGCTTCAAACATGAAGGTCACTGTCCATATGTACAATACACCATCCTCTGTCCAGACGTTAATGCACCTTTTCACTATTTACTTGTAGCTACTTAGATATGCCAGCGAAGATCGAGGTAATGATACACTACTGCAGGCAGTGATATTTTAAATTGAAGTGAAAATTTAATCAAGATTTAAATTTGTTACAAGTTTACAGATACAAAATAAATAAATAAATAAATAAATAAAACCAACAGACTTTAAACTTGACCAGCTGAAATTACCAAATACTTAGCCATCATTTGCTGCAGGCAGCTGGATGCTGAAACTTGCTTTACCCATATCGATCCGCTGAAGGCACAGTTTGCCTAACCCTGTTTTCCCTCTTGTGCCCTCGTTAAAGCAGTGAGAACTAGAAATGAATGACTGCTTAAAGCAGAAATGTAATAAACCCAAATGAACTGCTTTCTGCCTTTCTTCTCAAGTTTATGTAAACAAATAATTTGAGCAACTTGGATGAGGTAGAGTGTGAATTCCACCTTCTCTCTACCTTTTCACTATAATAGCTACAAATCTGTGTCCAACTATCTCAGAATTTTAAAGTTTATTAGGTAAAAAAGAAAACAAAGAGAGTAAAACGGGACTTTTACAGAAAGTACCCTGTGAGCCTCAGGGTCTTGCTGCACAAAACCCCGAAGTACAGCATATGTGAGTTTGCCCCTCAGACAGCTAAATGCTCCATATAGAATTGGAAGACCACTGCTAGCCAGCAGAATGAAGTGCTTTTTGTCTTTAATAACAGAAGAGTATCAAAAGGTTGTCATAGTAGGAGATTTATCAGGGAGAATATTAGCATGATTTATGAGTTAATGTCCTATACAGAGGAGCCTCATTTTCCAGGCGTGCTCCCGTGACTTGGAAGTGGCGCATGCCTTGGTGTCACTGCACTGCTCCAACGGGCCCCACGTTACACGTCAGCTCCACAAACACCTCTAGGAAACAGAGATGTGCCACTGAAATTGCTTTTCTAAGGTTCAGATGCAAGGGATTCCAAACAGCAACGAGTTTTATCTCCTAAACTAGGTGCCGTGAACCCAAAAGTGAGCATTAGCTTGATGACTTGCCCATAAAAATCTTCACCTCTCACACCTTCCGCAGTAATTCAGTTTAACAGTCTGGCTGCAGCCAAGGTTTTCAGTACTAAAACATACCTTCAATTTGATTAAATACTGATTTTATTTAAATTTGCATTAATGGTCTTTCACATTACAGTAAATAATTCAAAGTTATTTTCTACATTTGACTGTTCCTAAAAACCAGAAATTCCCATATCGTGGTCTACAGGCTGAGAACCAGAATCCAGCTCCTGTCTATAATGGGGAATGGATACATGGAAAAAACGCACAGAGCAATCTTGAGGATCAAGGAGGTTCACAAAGACTGTCGCAGAGCATTTCCATGCTTCCTGTTCTCTCAAGAGGTTTGTGTTTTCCGGAAGACGAGTCAAGAGAGCAAAGCTCACGGCATTTCCTGCACTTCAGCACTGTGCCCCCAACTTACCATTACTGAAGGAGAAGAAGAATGCAAAGTATATTCATGAATGCACATTCCACCTTTTCCCATATTCTCCTCTTAAAGACCCCTCAGTACGTGCACGCAGTGCTAAAACCCTGGAGAACACAAATTTTCACTGGAAAAATTCAATTGTGTTGTCACAGCACTGCCCCGGGTGGAAGGCACCATCTCTGCCCTGGGCTGTGCTCACAGCCACCACGAGCATTCAGCCTTTGGGATATCAGACTCGTCTTAAAGCAAGGTCTGGCTGAAGGCTTCTCTTCAAGAAGCCAAAGATGACACTTTTTCACGCCTGTTTCTCTCAATGTTATCAGGGAGGTGAATCCTTCCCATTAGGAAGGAGCCAGAGCAGTGTCTCTGACCTAAACCCATCTGATTTTGCTATTTACTGCACTCTGCTTTAGCAAGAATTTATTGGATTTAAAAGACTTTTTCCATCAGGCTACAGCATGTCTGAACTTGAAATGGAAACCTTCATGATATTTTTTTTCATTCTAGTACTTCCAAGAATCAAAATAAAAGTGTTCTCACAACTGCTAGATCTAAAGCAATGTGTCCTCATACATAACACAGTTTTATCTTATTGTTTAAACCAAGAGTACCAGGGCGTTGATCAGTGAGATACCACAGTCACCTCCAAGAAATAAATGCGTCTCTTGATCTTTTCAGATAAACCAAGGTACATGTATTAACTGTTTAGCCAAACTACCTGATAACATAAATAGAAGCAACAGGGAAAAGTTGCATTAAAAATATTTCCCCGATTTCACTAGTCATTTCCCAAACACGAAGATCATCGTGCTTCTACCACTTCTAGAACAGCCACCACGGCACCTTTGAAAATTCCCTACCCAGTTCATCCACAGCAAAGTTACAGTTATTTACAAAGAGCCCACTGAGATGTTATACTGGGTTTCTATGTTGGGCTAGCATGTAACTACATCCTTCTAAAATTAAAGATAATTGTCAGCTGCTATTGTCCAAAAGGATCCTGAATAATGCTGTACCTGCTGGTAGCACAAATCATCAGTATTCTTAGCTATAAAAGCGGAATTTCTGGACTTATTATCCAAAAAGACCAAATCAGTTTGACAAATCTTCTGCTTGGACCTCAATGCTAGTCCATCCCCCTCAAAGTGTAATGAAGTACAAATATATCCAAAGGAAAAATCACTTCAATAGTCTAACTTATGTGCATTTGAAGCTCGCGTGTAAGTTATAAATCCTAAGCACCGGCGTTGTTTCTCTGATGCCACATAATATCAGTGACTTGCCAAAACTACACCACGAATTTGTTGTTTGAGAGGATGATCAATAAATGCCAGGAAAGTTGCTTCTTCATCCTAATTACAGGAAAGAAATACCAGTCCTCAAGTATTAAATGTGTCTTTCTTTTGAGTATTGTAGTGTTCTCAAACCTGCTTTTTATTGATTTGAGTTCTGAATTAAAATTCAGTGAAAGCTTGAAATATTGGATTTGAACTTCAGGCGTATGCTTCACATGTACCTGTAATGGTCTGGCAATTTGCTACTTCATTTCAGTCATGTTGCTACAGTCATTCTTCCTGATCCAGTAAGTTTACATCCTTCTCATAACAAAACCCTTATTAAATCACATCAGTGGTATTCACATCAGTGATATTTGTCAAGGCAAAACCAACCAGGGGCTGCCATAAGAAATAAGAACTTGGGAAGTGTCCATCTCCATCATCACCATCTCCCTGGCCGTACGATCACCAGGACAGAGGAGAGCTGACTGCTTACAAACACCTTGTCCATCCTGAAGCGTAGAGGTGAGCGTATCACCCACGTAATAAGGCAGCAGCAGTGGCGAGCCTTTCAGTTAGGAGGTTCCCTAAAGGTTGCCTGTGCAGTTGTACCCTTAGCTGAGATTTTGGAAACTGCAGTTGCTGGTCCACGCTGAGACAACTAAGTGAACAGAAAAAAAAAAGTCATTAAAATCTGCTGTGAACATTGTAAATACAATGCCGTGAAGTTATAATTTAGAAACACATCCTCTAACATGGCTTTCAAAAGCATTTTAATTGCACCCAGCTTTTGCCCCCACCGCCAGGGTGACCGAGCCCACTAGCGAGGCTGACCACGGCACCCCGTTTGGCACGGGTGCCGGCGAGCCTGCGCATGGCAGTGGTCCACTCACACAAGGTCTCCATTGAATTATAGTTCTCTAAACATCTCCTTAATAGTTTAAAACTTCCTGTATTTGTTTTACTGGTTTCTGCCTGTTTATTTAAAAGGAAATAATCCATTGTATGTCAAGAATATGGGAAAAGTTATATTAATAGTAAAGGCAGTGCGCTTTTGCACATATAGTTCAGCGTGAAAAGCAATTTTCCAAGCTTGTGCAGCTAGTCTTAAACGAGAATGCCACTTCTATAAATGGAATGTTTTAAGCCAACAAACATTTAAGGACTGGGAAGAAAACAGAGGATGTATGCAATGAACATGCCATCAAAATACAAGGTGAAAATGCCCATTCCTGTATCTGTCTGCAGTGATCATCTCTATTTTTGCCATCCAAATGAACAGAATTTATGTGACTCTTGGTACTTTTGCTTACTATGCAACGTTTGATTTCTTCCAAAACTTCTCTAAAAGCTGTTTCTTCTCATGAACAAGTCCAACAATTTCCAGCTGAACATAACGTAGCAAACGCTAAAGCTGTACAGATGCCTGATCCAAAGAGGTCCCTGCAAGTCTGACACCTTAAATTAGACTGCTGAGGCTGTGAGAAAGGTGTCCTGGAACTCAGGGCAGGATTTCTCCTTGCCTACTGTAAAACAAGAGAAGGTTGCACCGTCCCCTACAGCCAAAACATGTTCTTTTAATATTTATTTATTTTTTTAAATTTAAAAAAATTTTTACACCATTTTAGTGTTCCAATTTCCACAGTGTTTCTCCCCGTGGCATCTCAGCACACATCTATATGTGCTACCACAACGTAACTAGGGAAAAGGACAAAGCTTCTCCTACTACCTGCCATGGCTAACCATGACAGGGACAAGTTAGCCACAGTTTCATGACATTTTTTTATAAATGGAGATTCATGCTTTAATATCAGATACACAAATTCATTTATTCAAGATACGTTTTGCAGATAGGTAAAATAAAAAAAAAAAGATAAACCAGGTCAGCAAAGGCACATTATTATAGGGACTTCAGTTTCAGTGACAACAAAAAAATCGGTTGTACAAATTAATTGTCTCCTATTCACATGCTAAAATGCAACTCTTCAAGGAACACCTTTAAAGTGAACAGACCCTACTTAATGCTTATTAAACCATGTAAACACTCAGAACAGTTTCCATATCAAAAAAAAAAAAAAAAAACACACACAAAAAAAACACTCCAAAACATGGGAAGTTTTCTCTTCACATATTAGAACATTCAGCAGTGATACTCAATATATTCTTGTTTTTAAGATGCAATATAGCAGTTTAAAAAGGTGAGTTACCTTTGATATAAAATGCAAGTCATATTGGGTCAGGTTAATGTGAAATACTTTCCATCACCACCCATATGGACACAGACCACTATAAATGTACACACTATTTGCAATTCTTCTTCCTCTAGCATTCAAAGCAAACTTTTGGCTTGCTAGAATAAATATTAGGTCCATATATTTTTGTCCTTGCTGCAACAGTAATAAACACCTCCACAGATGAACAGGACTGCGATTCAGATAAGGCTTTTAAACAAAAGCTGCACTGAAATATACTGCTTTAGATGATGTGCACATTTTCTCGTGCCATGTGAAGCGCTGCCAAATTGGCCATTTTCTGGGGTAAAGCAGATCCCAACCTTCCAGTAGCCTTTTGTTGGAAACCTGTTGTGCGCCTTTCTGGATAGCTGTAGCAGCTAACAGCACTGCTTCTGTCACCCGCAACACCTAAATATTTAAGCAATTCCTCAAAAAGAGGATTCATCAACCCCATCACATCCCCTACCGACATCCTGCCATCATGGCCTTGCCCGACCAGAGCAGTAGCTCACCAGGACCAAATTTGCTAGCACTGCACAAGTGCCATAGCACAGGGCAGCAGTTGGGGGCTTCCCAAGGCCCTGGCCATGCTCTTCGGTGTCAACCACTGATCTCTGTACAATTTTAACCTATTAAAACAGAGTTCAAACATACAGCTCTCATATTATGAAATACGGTAGCCTGGACATTCTCCAGTACCTTACTAACACATGCAGAGGTTCTCTAAGTAAACCCAACCCTGTTCAGAGGTGTGAAAACCAAACCTGTTCTCATTTCCTGGCCGAGGGACATCTGAAAAGGAAATGCTAGTCAGCCTAATCAAATCCAGGGTTAGTTTAGGGTGATGTAACAAGTTCTTTACCTTCCAAAGAACCAATCCCATAAAAAAACTATTAAGGTACTGAGTTAAACTGCACAGTTTGACCTTATACAAGCCTATATTTAGTAGTGGCACAGTAGCCACTAAAAAATCACCCCTGACGAAGTGAATCACTCTTGACTTATTAGAAAATGTACTGCACACAAGCCCCTGACAAAACAGAGGGAAACACATTCATGTGCCCAGACAGCAACGTTTGCTTCCT
The DNA here is from genome assembly GCF_964211825.1 of Aythya ferina. Taxonomy (NCBI): domain Eukaryota; kingdom Metazoa; phylum Chordata; class Aves; order Anseriformes; family Anatidae; genus Aythya; species Aythya ferina. Next base: position 36,163,801 of record NC_140302.1, on the reverse strand, counting down.
ACAGCATTTAAAAAGTATTCAACAAGAGCAAACACATAATTCTTTATTAAACAATCAAAGGCAACAAGAGCAAATTTCTGTTGTCCCATCGTATTATATTACTAATCCTCTTTGGATGGCAATCAAAAGACCCCGAAATGCCAAGCTATAAAAGTGCATTTCCAAGCAGCAGTAGCCTCTAGCTCTTTGGCTAAGTCTTCAGTCGGCTGTTTTGGCAGAGAGGAGTTACACTGGTTTGTCAAATGGCAAGTTCCCAGTGTACTTACCATGGCTACCTCGGACATCTTTATTTTACTTAAAGGATGATATTTTAATTGCAATAGAATTAATTCCTCTCCTTTAGAAGAGGCAGGTGGGTCATTGCTATCGTGTTCCAGGCAACGTTCAGTTAGCACATTTTTCTACTTCATCTATTGTTCGCATGCCAAGCTTTGAGACATTAGTATCAGGAGATACTTAAACACAAGACCTTAATGGACTGTTTAAACAGGAATTCGGCTGTACTATTTCCTACAAGTATGTACTGAAGCCTTTTCCTGAATCTCTCCCCCCTGAAAGTAAACAAGCACTTTCTGTATCCTCCCCAGCTCTTACTTACGTAAAAAACTTCAATGCTACGAATGTGCAGCAGCCACTGTATAATGTAGTTTAAAACATACATACTGTAGAATATGTATGTCATTTTATATCAATAGCATGAAGCTAAGATGAATATTTTGAAAATAAGTCAAATTTCTACATGCAGCATTCAAATCCAAAAGCATGGTTAGTAAACTATACACATTAGAAGTTACAGTGGGATGACATCCAGGTTTCAAGCTTGAGTCATGACAACCCCAAGCATCTCTGTACCTAGAAAGAAAATGGAAATAAACAACCTGCCTTAAGTTTGGAGGCTCCCAATTACTTTAGGATATGTTTTCGAAATGGTGGGTGGTGAGATGATAATACAACGAACTGGAGTAGAAGTGGGCAAGAAATGGAGTGGCAGGAAAATGGGGAAAAAAAAAAAAAAAAAGACAGCTCAGGGCAAGATATTTCCGCAACAAGCAAACTATACCACAAATAGCAAAGACAGAAGCCGTAATTGTATACATTCCTGGCGGTTTGATAGGACCTGTAAATCCCACCAGCAATCCCTTTGTAAGCCACACTACTCGCTGTATCTGCCATGGGATGTGGAAGCATGTTGTTATTCTTACCATACTGATGACCTACAGATGGATTAAGCCCCTCTTATTTTTAGATTGGGAATCACATGCCAGAAGATTCAATTAGAAGCACTGGGCGATGCACTACAAGCAAAGTTATACTTTGTTCAGTTGTTCACTGTTTTAACATGCAATCACATGGCATAAACCACTAAAAATAAAGGAATCTGTTGCCAAACAGGTGAAGAAACAAATATCATAATAAAACATCAAAGATGAAGAATATGGTCTCTAAAATTAGAAGGTCTCCACAACTGATCCCTAGTTGCTACTGGTTTGAGTTTTTAAGAAGTCTCACACAAAGGAGAACTAGACATCATGCAGTTCTCTGGATTTTGCAGAAGTGTTCATCAATTAAAAAATAAGAAACTCAATATATTAGTCAACATTTTACAATCTATTCTGTAATTACCAAAGTACTTAGGGTACAAGTGTCTCCATGTGCTCTTTTTAATAAGAGGTGGTCATACTTTGAGACATTAAAGAAATAGAAAATTTAGCTAATAAAATTAGCACCCGATATATATGCATGCATACATACAGAATGACTAAGTGCACTCCTGTTACATGGTTCAGCTGTGTATGTAAATATAAGGCAGCTACGCTAATACAAGGAAAAGAGATGAAAGTTTAATCAAATGAGACCTGTATCAGGTTCATCGGAATTGAAAATGGACTAAAAAATGAAAAAATCTAGCACAAGAATGACTTTAATATAAGGTAACATTTCAAATTTTTATCACCTAAACCCACAAAATTCTTGATCTGCTCCTTCTTGCGTTCTCTGCAGAGCTGAAGTCAGGACCAGCTAAATAAAAGATAATGCAACTAGGCATAACACAATAAAAGATATTACCTTCACAATGCATTATTGCTGCCAATTATAAGAATCACTTCAACTTAATTTCAAAGGCACAATCACCCTCAACTGTAACAGTCTCTTTTTTAAATTTCAAACTGTATTACATTAAGGCAATAACTCACCTTCCAGCTATAATATCAGTCTCCCTTATTGCAAAAATACATTTCATAAATACTTCTCATCGACAAGTCAAGCTAATTCAGGTTAATTTTATTGTATTTTGGTGCTATCTCACATTCGTGTGCAATTACCTTTATCATTTTATTGCCATGCCAGAGAGTAATCAGAACAATTATTTGAAAAAAGGAGGTGTATAAATTCTAAATCACACTTGCTGGCATTTTTGATAAAATAGCAGCTTTATCTCAGAAAGTGGCAGGGACATCGGATAAATCATGCATCAGTCAAGTGTAGCTGACCCCCAAGTGCATTGCACAATATCAGGAGTGCTTCAAAAGAAACTTTCCTACATAATCCATCATTCTTTATAATACCAAAATAGCTATACCTGAAAAGCAGGAGCTAGAGAATAATAACAGAATAAATCCAGGCAATATGAACAAAACCATTAATAGTGCTCCTTTTTAGGCTAAAGGAGAGTCAGGAATCTGAACTGTGTTCAAGAAAAGAATTTCATTGGAATTTTTAAAGTGAGTAGAACAGCTTGAAGCATAAATGAAGCAGTGATCTGTGTATTAAGAATTCACTAAAAATACAAATACATGTACAGAAAAATATATATACACAAAAGACAGGTGTCAAAAAAACTCATACAAAAATACAGCATTATAGTCTTGTCATACAAAGTCTGAATTTTCCTGTCATTACCAATTTCAGTTTGATTCAGGACAAGTGTTTCACTATATTGAGAACAGAGAACAAAGCATTACAGTTAGTAAAAGAATTTGTTTATCAAGTTTAAATGTAATAACTACAAAATATCCAGAGAACTGAACTACATTTAGAATTAAATCTCATGAAATAGAAAAAAAAAGCCACATTGTCATAAGAAGACCATAAAACCCCCAAATTCCTAAACATACATTTCTGATGTATGCACATAACTATGGTCACATCTCAGCCTCTTCCTCAAGCACAACATACATCCTTGGTCACCGCAACACAGCTACAGAATCAGGGATCAAGCAAGAGACAAAACCAGCAGCTGTGGAGAATGTCCACATCTGGCTGCTTCCAGAAACCATTTTTCAGCACCCTGCTTAAAAACTGGTCAGCACGTTATGTCAGTGATTATTGATTTCTGCAAAACACACGAGCCGGGTATGTATTGTGTCACATCAACGTGTGGCTGTGCTCACTGTAAAACTGTAAACTAATCATACACTATAAATATCACTATTCTAAGGAAACCTGAGCTCCATTACATATATTAATATGCATCCAGAATGGGAAGGGGGGAACAGCAGCAAAGAGTCGAGGAGCAGTGGCTATGTGTGCACTCCTCCTGCGGTCCCCATTGTAGATGGGGCTGAGAGAGTTCACATTTTACCTTAAACCTTCTGCCTTTCCACATATCAAAAAGGGAAAGCTCCCCTCACAGCTAACACTGCACCTTTCAACTAGAAGTGAGAGTGGGAGAAATGAAAAGGTTAGATAATAAATTATTAGTTTCATGTCACTTGCCAGCTATATCACACCTAGCTTTGAATGAGAGGGAACTAGCAGCTCTTCCACATGTGCCTGGTTGTTCACAAGATATTCAAGTATTTCTCTGCAATTATTCAAGGTACCTGCTATAAAATGTTTGCAACTAGAAGGTACATAGCACAAATACAAGCACAGAGAAGATTGTTAAAAAGAAAAAGTGAAACAATAATTTATTTCCCCACAATAATTTAATTTCTCCCTCAACCATTCTATTAAAAAAAAAATCCTTTAGGGAAAAGAGAAAGAAAATCTTCTACAAATGAATGAAAAGGCAAAATATGCCAAAATACTGCTTTTCTAAGCCACATTATGTTACACGAAGCAGATTAAAAACACAAGAGATACCACTATTAAGACATTTTTAATAGTGATAGAAGTTGCCAGCAGGAATAGTTAGACATGCAAGTTTGATTGTACTAAAAATACTTTCCTAGAAGAGCATTACTAATGTTACAAAAGTGGCTATTCCACAGGAAAAAAAAAAAAAAAAGTATTAGTATTTTCAAAGTTCATTTCAATTATTTGAAGACTATGGCTATTGAGTATAAATTTGTTGGTGCCTGTCTTTCAGTAAGGAAAACCATTCTGAATTTCTTGATAAACAGCCATACACTCTTATTTTACTACAAACAGTTATTTCTCTATATGTACTTCACCGAAGCATTAAGCCCCAAAATTAAGCATGCATTTATTTTTCATATTTTTCATAAATGAAATTTCTATTAGGAAATGGAAGCAAACAGCTAACTTAAAACTGAAACTGTAGCATTGTCCTATTAGTTTCCGCTCTGTGGAAGATAGATATGTGATGAGGAAAGGTCCACTGATGCCTGTTACCAACCATGACAGAGCTACAGAGATTTACAATGCAGCATCAATCTTGTCAACTGAATCCTTAATACTGACTGCTGGACACTGGGGAAAAAACAAACTATGTTACGTGAACTCTTTTGTAATGCTGGACTCCTAATGTACACCTAAATGCAAGGCTATTTTACCAGAAACTTACTTTTGGCACACGCCTCGATGCCATGCTAGATGAAAGATCTCTATCTGTAAGGAAAAAAAAAATATAATATCAGTTAGATTGAAATTTAATTTGAATACCAAGGAAGACTAGCATGTCAATTTGATCATTTTTCTTATAACTAGCTTTGTATCAGTTTTTAACTAGGCTCTATTTTTTCAGTGTAAATAATATCAAAAGGGAGTACGCTTTTTTTTTTTCCCCAAACAACCAGGAATTTTAATGTTCTTTAGGTCAGCTTTGCTTGTTAAGAGTCAAAATCGACAGATGACACACTGAAGACTTCTTTCAATAACAAGCACTACAAAACTTTGATCTTTCAAATAAGAACGCTCTCTAAGACTCACTATTAATTTAAGAAATTCTTGTACTGGCAGTAATGCACTTCTGAGTTATTTAGTGAAATAAACAACCTTTTATATTGTAGGAAATGACACGTTTTAAGAAATGAAAGCAAACAACTTACATACTTATATTCTGGGTTTGAAAGTACAGTTTGCAAAACACTAAGAAGTACATAAGAAATGTTAACTGCAATTATTAGCACTGGAGTATGAAATAGCAAAATCATTTATACACCACAAAAACAACAACAAAAAAGAGCTTATCTTTGAAATAAAGGAGAATTCTTATTTCCTTGGCATTTAGCTTTTCTCCTTTATTTTCTTTTCAGTGCTATTTAGTTAGGATCACTGTATCTCTGCAAAGATTTGCGATAAGCATTACGTTTTTGAAAAGCAAGGGGACTGCCAAAGCTCAGAGTCCTGACTTACAGACAGAGTTCAAAGGGAACTCCTCCACTTCAGGCAGGGAACTCAATACAGGACCGGGAGATTAACTGTACCTGCCCATGACAAACAAAGACGTGACACCGATGGCTGAGGCTTTCCGAGCACTTTGAAGCATTCCAAGCCTCAGCGTCCACGACAGGAACAAACTTACAGCCCCCTCCAGACTACTTACAAGAAAACTGTAATACCTAATCTTAATGCTACATCTTAATTATTTTAAGAGTTTAAAATTAAGATCCCAAATTATATTTTAAATATTCTAAAAATCATAGCCTTGCAAGGTAGGGATTGTAAAGATCACTAATTCCATGTCTAACTGTGAATCAGTCAGGCAGGCAAGCAATCTACTAATATTACTTAAGGCATCTGTGATAGAGCTAACAATAAAATAGCAATTTATTTCTATTGTCAGTTCCAAACTCGAACTTTCAAAGGACAAAGCAACAGTCAGCTTTTTCAGATTTTCCTGAAGGGTGAAGCTAGAAAATTAGCTTCGAAAAGCAGATTTACCCAGAAACTGTTCTCTAATCTGGCTCAAAGTACTAAGAGCAGCAGTGTGTGAATCCAGCAAAGGAAGCCAGCATCACACAGAGACACCACGACTTTCTGGCCGTCTGTCCTCCTGGCGTTCCTGTGCCCCAGCACAGGCTGGGAAGGGACACGGGAGTCCCGCAGGCACTGCAGCACCCTGGGGACAGCACTGCTGCTCCGCCGCATTGAATTGCCAGTCCTCTCCCTGCCTAAGAGCATCAGGCTGAGAGTTTACCAAATCCCTTCTGATTCCTGCTGGTAACAACCCAGGGACTCAATTCAGCTAAAAAAAATACACTGCAATTTGGAGTTATTCATCTCGAGATAAATCTCCCAACACCGCATTCTTCCTACAAATTAAGCCAAATGTGATGTTTGGAGTGTATCAACCCAAATGCTGTCATCTGAAGTAGACAACTGGCAGGGATGGCCAAGCACAGAGACCAGCCTGGGGGCTACGCTGTGTCAACTGGAGCACGGTGCATAAAACAGGCCTTGGTTAGAAGCATCCAGCCTCCGCACCTCGGTAAGGTCTGGACGTATTTGTACCCTGCACTTTTGCTTCGCTTGCACCAAATGTTAAATAATTACCGTTTAACAGTTACTTAAGCATCACATACACCCCGTGCTAGCCTCCCGTGGAGCTGCGTGTTTCAGAGCAGCCCAGCAGTCAGAAGCAGCAGTCAGAAGAATTCATTCATTCATTCATTCATTTATTCCTCCGATACCAGGGAAGGACGGCTGGAAGCCCAGATTACAAATCATCACAAAAAGTAAGAGGGAAAGATAACAAGGGAAAGGGGGCAGGCTGCAGAAGGACAGACAGATCCTCTTTGCCTCAACACATTTTGGGGAACCCCACATTTTTTCACTAACTGTATTATTTTTTTTTTTTTCTTTTGAAAAATCAAGATGCTTCGATCCATCTGAAAGTAATGTGAGGAACTCCCAAAGATGTGTTTTACCATTTTACATGATGGAAAAGCAGGAAAATTTGGAGCTAACCCCTACCTGAAAACTGATCTCTTCTGAAACTTCTTTGAAGATGATTGTAGGTTTTCTTCCTCACCCTGCAGCAAGGAAGTGTGGCTGGGAGCATTGCACTGCACTCTGCAAAGCACCTCTTATACCACCTGGTTCTGTGCTGCATGTAGGAAATTATGCTTGTAAAGCAACTGCAAGGTAAACACTCCAGTGTGAGTCTGAATAAAACTAATGCATCAGGCAGCACCCGAACAAAAATAATCAGAAACTGGGAGGCAATGACATCAAGTGCGAGCTCTCATCTATAAATCACAAAACGCTAGGGTATCAAAATTATTCTTCAGCTAGTTTAACTTCTGAATCGTGTTAGGGACATAACAAGCACCAGAACACCCAATTATTTTGCCAGGCTAGTGTGGAATATTTGCACACCAAGACAGGCCTCGTCCTCCACGACTGCTCGGCCGCCACCTGGGCTCCCCCTACGCCAGAGCGCTGCCCCCTCCCTGGCGGGCCCAAAAATGGTATTTTTAACCTGCTGCATCTGAGAATAAAAAGCTTGAAGGACATGGATCCGTCCACCAGGCCTCACCTGAGCGCCCTACAAGCACCACAGCCACCCGTGCCCTGCTGAGAAGCTGAGAAGCAGGCAAGGCACTGGGGGAAGGCTCAAAAAACCCTGAGCCCCTGGGGAGGTGGGTGGCTGAGAAGGACAAATGAACCAATTAAGCAAGAAGAAGCTGCACGGTGCCTAAGGAGGGCCGGTGATTGATTACTGTTCATGGCCTCTTTCTGCCCCAGGTTGCGCTGTGCAAGTGTCTGCTTGTCCAGGATGGCTCCTTCTGCTGACAGGTGGCTGGGGCAAACACAGCTGTAATGCTCAAGACACGGTGATCACGAAGAAGGCCTGCAGCTACCGAGGGGAAAACCACACAAGACCATTCCTAAACTTCACAAGGCTGGGGAAGTTCAAAACATCACTCCAAAATGTATCTCACCAACCCTGAAAAGATGCTGTCTTTGGTACAAGAGGCCGAGCAATGCACTAACATCTTTTCAAATTTAGTTGAAGGCACCCCTGAGGCTGATTCCAAGGCAATGAAGCTGGTACCTCTTCTGAACGGCACAGGAATAACTTTTCAAATTCAACCATGACACCCCATCCTGGCTCACGTACCAAAAAATGAGATGCCAGAATCTGCCACTGAGATGCCACTGAACCTGCCTTGAAGACAGGACCCATACTGTCATCCACCACTCCACCAACGTGGGAATCTCCTCCTACATCTACAGATGAACTGAAGGGATCGATTCATGAGCAGAAGTGAAGAAAGGCAAAATTTGTCCCCATCCTCACTGGCTAGCTCAGAGGTGCCTGACTGGGACCAACGAGCTCTTCCCTCATGCCCCCTTGGCCTTTTGGTTGGGAAATGCCCAAATTTTCCAGAACGTCTGTTCTGTAGCCACACTGACAAGCAGCAGCAGGATGTTCCTGAGCCACCGGGAAGACGAACAAATGTCTTCAGGTGCTGGTATGAGTTCCTCCTTGAATGGAGGTAACATGGTACACGAAGTCAATATATTGTAGACCCACAGTGCAAGCATCCCACACCTTGAAATCCATTAACAGAAATGTAAAGAATAATCCGAGCTTATCTCACAAAACAGATCCTTTAAGGGCCATGAAACTTTTCAGCTGTATGGTGCTGATGGGTTAGAATGGAAGTCCTTGGGATTTAAGATGTTTTCTTATTTACTTTCACAGAACACCAGCCTGAAAAGTACGTGTGGTGGCAGCATTATGATTCATAAAAAGTATTTTTCTCAGTTCACCAACTTTTAAATATTAAAGGAAGATTCTCCTTGAAAGAGAAGTCTTCAGGATCTGCAAAACTTAATACTCTCTGGTTTTAGCACTAAAATTTAAAAACAGCTAATATATCAAGTCAGTATATGAATAAAATTCCATATGAAAACATTTAAAGTACATTAGATTTTTGGTCAAGATGAAAGACTGAAAAAAACTCAAGCAATCTATTCTAATTGGGTTCCCATGGTAACTGTACAATTGGGTTTTTCAGTATAACATCCCAAAGGCCCAATGCACACTTGTAAAATATACTTCAAACAGCCTGAATTGTTTTTACATTACAGCACTCCCAGGAAGATCAATTACTATACATCCCCACCCTAACTATTAGTGGCAGGAGATGTTAACACTATTGGCCATATTAACATAAGTCATGTAAAAACACCACATATCACCATCATTATATAAAACTAATTACACACTTCAGATTCATCAAACATGTTCTGTGTAATAAACGTATACCAGTCTTGTCACAAGATCATGTTTACTGAACGTTCGAAATCAACCCCAAATATATGCCAAACCATTTTGCTTCTTATATTGATTTCAAGGATAAACAGAATCAATCATTAATAATTACATTATAAGATGACCCACAGGGTTAATCATATTCTTAGAAACTCTGACTATGGAATCAAATATAGATGCACAAAAAGACAACCAAAAAGCATTCAAAACCAGGCTGTATATATGTAGTGGGTTTACGAGCGGAACCACGACAATATATTACCAGTGATATAAAATGAAGTTGGTGAAGACAAAATAGCACTATTATTCTACTTTCTGAAACAGCATAAGCATCTATTAAGAAAAGTTACTCTTAGATTGACCACCTGGCCTTGTTTGTCCTGAAATTCAATTTCTGGAAATGCAACGCTGGGTGCAGGCACAGCTTGTTCTTCCAGACATCAACTGCCTAAAGCCTCAAAGCTGAAAGGAGATAAGGACCCATGCCCACTGCAAGCGGGATTCAAAACCTACCAATTCAGTTATAATTCCAGGAAAAAAAATAAAATAAATAAAATAAAATAAAACCAGTTTGAACAAAGCCAATCTCATTTCTCAGTCGACCAACCAGAACTCTTCCTCTTTCATGGACTGAAGTAACATCAGCAAATAACCAGAGGTATTTTTGATGTCAATAGGAGATTGTGCAAGGGATTTCCCTTTTCTCCCCGCCCTTCCCACTACATTATATTTGACCACACTGAACTTCAATGGAGCAAGATGAAGGGGAAAAAAAGTTGTTTGTGAATTGTTTCTCCAGGACACCGCTTACAGTCTAAAAATGTACCATCAACAAAGCCAGCCCACTGCTCCCAAAGCAAGTTTGTGTATTTCATGTGTATTTTTAGATGTGGTATATCCTATCTTGTGATTTTGTAAAGTTAAACCAAAAAGTTAATCATTTAACAAGGCCTTAAGTTTGCTTTAAGTGTTATTAAAAGTTTAACTAATTAACAGTCCTGTATATTTGAATATACAAACAACCACAAATCATTTTGTTGTTTGCATTGTACTGACTCATCTAAAGCAGTTAGATAATTAAAATATTACTGGAATGCTAATTATGCAGCAGCCACATCCACAAGACAGCATTAACACTTGCTGTCTACTAATCCACAGAAGACCAAAAGCCCATCTCTTCAGTGGCTTCAACCCCACCAGCAGCATAGCAAGCACTTGGCCTTTTTTTTTTAATCTGTCCACTGTCATGTCCCCCCAAAAGTGGGTTTCAATCATCCCGAGTCAGAAATGGGATTTCAGAATGTGAAAGAAAACAGGCAAAAGGGCTCAGTGTTTGCCCAGTTCCCTTCTGAACCCAAGCCCAGCACCCCCAGCCGCCTGTTCCGAGATCCATCACTCAGCTACACGCTGCGTAGAGGACAGGTGTGATCTGAACTGACGCCTGGTGCTTCTTTGGATGCCATTAGTTCCTGCTTTTAAAGAGGCAGAATTACTCTGTTCCCCTTCCCCATGATAGTCAAGACTGTAGGCCCTCTATCTATAGCAGCAAAATATGGAATTTTGCTTGGAAAGCAGAGGGAAAATAAGAATCTTCATACCAATGAAATCCCTTCTTCCTCCTGGAGATTAACCTTAACAGGGATTTACCCTGACGAAAATATTTGTATGTGTTGGGTAGAATTTCAGCTGTGGGTCCAATTTTTACAAGTGACTTGAAAATATACTTGAAATGATTTGTATTATTTAATATGACACAATATAAAGCAGTACATAGTCCTGACAAATCAGGATTGGATGCTTTTTTACTGCAAAATAGTAAATGAGGAAACAACTTGAAAAAGGTTTAGCAAAAAGCATCAAAATAGTGACATATTTCCAAAAAAATAATTTAACAATAACTCAATATCCATAAAACTGCAAAGCCACACAAACTTTATTGGCATTCAAATACATTTGATTTTTTTTAACAGTAGTCTGGACCACACAAGTAGATCATAATATCAGCAGCTTTAAAATTACATTTAGCATTTCTGGAAAATATTTCAATAGAGGTTTGATTTGTTTTTATCGTTCAGTTGTTCCTCTACCTGTGTGTTTAAATTAATGCTGGCCCACACGCACCACCGCTGGGCTATAATGTTAGCCGTATGGGAGAAAAAAACTTAACACGGGATTTTTTCTTGCATCAGGAAGGTTTCCTCATTATACCTTCATATAAATTAGCAGAGCTGAAGTCCTTGCTAGGACACCTTTGCTTTTTTAATTATGCCATTAATGAAAAAGTTAACACTCAAGACACATGCTGAAACCTGTCACTGCCTACAACATTTCAGGCCTCCTAAAATTAAAACTTCATCCTACGTTTTCCCATTAGTTACATTCTCTTCACCAGTCCAGATATCTTATGAACACTCAGTAAACTAGAGAATTGCACAATCCGTCAATAAAGTAAGCGTATTTTGAACTACTGTCCATATGACTCAATTTGTCAGTAAAAACTGCCACCAGCGCTGCGCTTGCAGAAAAATGTCCATAAATGCATTATTGCGACTGGCAGATCGATGTCCATAATAAAAACAAATAGATTTAACAAGTGCTTGCTTTTACGAGTTATGCTATTGGTGGAATGTGCATTCAGCTTCACCCGTCAACTTCTGGGAATGGGCAATACAGACCAGGTTAGGTACTTGCTGACTTCACTAGTGTTACAAACAGGAAATTATTCTAACGCAGGAAATCTTTAAAAGTGTTAGACTGAATACTAATGCCTTCAGGATGTATTCAGAAGTTTCACACATCCAGAATTTAACATTGTTCTGTGAAAAATAAAATGAGAAATGTTAACAGGTATTACCAAAAAGTTGTTGTTTTTTTTTTTCCCTTGCCCTCTTTGTGGAAAAGCAATTTAAGTTCGGTCAGCTGCATCCCAGGCAGAACGGTTCACTGTGTCCCAAGGGTGATGTTAAACACCCCGAGAAGCCCCAACATCCCAGGGCCTAAAATTTGTCCCCATGAAGCCAATGGCTCAGCTCTTACAACACCAGCACCAGAATGACCATCACAGCAGAAACCAAGTGTCAGTGGCCCCAAGATAGGATTTCATCCCTTGCATCAGAGATGAAGGACAGGGCTTACAGAGAAATTATGCCACATTAGTCAGAACATCAGCAGGTAGAGCAGCTGGCATACCAAGGTTTAATTCATGAACATCAGTTCTCGTTCCTCCAGATTCCTAACTGCATGCTGCTGCAGGAAAGGATACTACAAAAACAGCCATCCATGTCTTTGACATATTCTGCCTTGGATTTTTTACACTGCTGTTCCTTCTAATAGTTTCCCCTGTCACCAAAGTCAGTTTAAACAGAATTTCTTCGGCGCAGCCTTTCCATCTTATCCACGCTTCCCATAACAAACTTAATACTTTTTCTTCACAAGTCCTTAAATTAGCCATTCAAGGAAACCCCGATAACCTTCCCAAAGGGCATGAGCTTCTCCTTCAGGCTACCATCCTTTTAGTGATGCCATTAACTGATTCTCTACATACGTTAAGCATTAAACAGTGGTGACAAGTTAATTACAGAGTTATCAAGAGATAAAGTAGTCACGGTAACACAAGTTGCAATATAACTACAACAGTTTCCTATAGAGCTTCTGTTCAGTTGCTGGTGTAATTGGTGTAATTAACTTGTCATGGATCAGAATGCAGATAGGAATTGCTAAAGCCACCTTGCAAGCTCACAGGGCTACATCTTTTTTTTCCTCTGAAGCTTGAGGCTTTTGGTAGAATTGTCCAGATGTGGTACACTTCTGTTTAAAAACAAAGCAAACACAACTTTTTACTAGGATAAACTCTGCCACACAGACTAACAGTCCATTCCCAAGGAAACAAACAAACTTCGCAAATTTCAGAGAACTGTACCTGGTTAGATAGAAGTATCCTGCATTAGAGGGGTGCTTAAAGGCTTTTGCCCAAGAGGAAATAAGCTTTAAAAAGCATCATAGCAGCCAAATGTGCATAAAGAAACCTAAGTTTATGCAAACTGGAGAGGGGCCTGTTTAAACCCCAACCCAAAATCAATATATGAAGTAATAACCCGGGTTTAGAACAAAATACTATGTTATCTATGATTCTGCTCCAAGGCTACACGCGCTAGCCTTAACCCAGAGCCAGGTGGGCCCATTTTTGCTAACCCTTCAGGTCTGGATCAAGACGCAACCTTCCCAATGGGTATGTACCCATACAGGAGGGTGGGGAGAGCTGCTGGAAGAGACCTCCAGCCTGCCTGACCTCCTCAGCGCTCCCACATCCCAGCTACTCGAGCTGGAAGAAAGATTGCATGCAGGGCAGGGAAGAATTATAATGCAGCAAGGCTCCCACAGAAGATCCCCACTCATGGCTCCGCTTAGGCTGCGTTTCCACACAAGCGAGGGAGGACCAAAGGCCACAGCGGCAGTTCAGGGAGGGAGAGCTCCTACACCACCACTCCTGGTCCTGCATGCACAGGGGGGACAGGCAGGGCTGTGAGGGCAAAGCCTCCATCAGGCTCACCGGGGAACCCTGTCAGCAGCACAGGGCTCGCTGTGGGATTCACAGTCACGCCGTGACAGCCATCCCTACGCTGAATGCATCTCTGCTCCTAACGTGGGAGGCTTCAGCACCTAGAGGCTGCACCCCACTGTTTAATAGGAGCCCTGTTTCAGAAAAATAAGATGCGATTTGGTAACAGGTTTTATTTGGGAGTCATAGCAGGAAAAAAAAAAAAAAAAGAGAGCACTATCTTTACACTTATTTTGGTTTTAAAACTGCATGCAGGTACATCGTACCTGTTTCACAAACAGCTGTAGAGCTTGGCTCTTATGCCAGCAGCAAGAAGACGCTTTTATGTTAATCCCAATGCGACCTGCATTACTTTTTTTTGCATTACTTTCGTACTTTTCATCATTGCCTGATCCAGCTACGGGCTGCTGGCAGGGCGCTGCCATCCCTGCCGCCCTCTCACTGCTCCATGCGGCACCTGAGGGAAACCCAAAGCAGCCCCTCGGCTGTGCCCAAGCACCAGAGCCCCCACAGCGCTCTGCAGGAGGCATTTCTGCCCCGCAGCTTTACAGCAGCGATCCCTGCACCACACCGGCCCGGCCGAGCCCCGTGCGGCCGCCTCAGGGCGCGCAGCCCCCGGGGAGGGGACCGGGACCGGGACCGAGACCCGGCCCCGCAGCCCCGTGCCTGTGCCTGGCCCCGTCCCGCTGCCATCACCCCGCGGCTGCTTCCTCGGCCCCAAGCCGCCCCGCGCACCTGCAGGGAGAAGGAGGAGGAAGAAGGAGGAAGAAGGAGGAAGAGGAGGAGGAGGAGGAAGAGGAGGAGGAGGAGGAGGGAGGTCGGCTCTTCCCGTCAGGCCGCGGCCGGGCAGGCGCCGTGAAACCGGGGCGGAGCTGCCCGTGCTGGAGGCATGGGGGTGAGGCAGGACGGGGCAGGCAGCTCCCAAAAAAAAAGGGCAGGAGGCAGGCAGCGAGCCCTGGCCGAGGTGATGGTGCTGGTGTCTGGCACAGAACCACGGGCTGCAGGCAGGCAGCGAGGTGCTGGTGCAGCGCAGCGAGTCCGGAAGCAACAAGGCGAGGCCTCGGCACTGCCCTGCCTCCGAGTGCACAGCGCCAAAGAATCACAAAATCACACAATTTCCTAAGCTGGAAGAGGTTGGAGTTGTCTAGGGTGGAATCAGCCGGGTCTGTGCTTTGCTGGTGCTCAGGGTCACAGGCAACGGCCGACAGCATCAACGTTTTCAACTCATTTGCAAAGTTTCAAGTCATTTGCAAGGCAGGGACAATGAACCGAAAGCAAGTTTGCCGATTTATTGTGTTTGTCTTGTATCAGCATATTCAATCCCTAAAAGAGGAGACATGGAGGGGGAATGTAGGCTGTAGGGTGAGGTTTATATGAGGTTGCACACACACAAAATACAGGAGGAAAGGTGCTGGCTGTGTTTGCAACGAGAAGCCCTTAATTTTCAAGCCAGAGAATCTTCCACTGTCTGAATCTGTATCTGAGTTATATCAGCAAAACATTTTACGGTGGTATTGTAGGACTCAGAAGTTATCACAAAATGGAGGGATCCAATTGGGAAATATCAGGAGAAATTTAAAAACTCATCACAGAATCCTGGAAATCTATTTTTCATAGGAAATGAACGCTACGAATAAAAATGACATACAGTGAGCACATATGTGTTAAATCTGATTCTAACAAATTAAAAATTTTGTCAAAAATGCAGAAGTTTCCACAAAGCAATTGAAAATACCTTTGGAATAGTTGCACTTGGTGCAGACTTAAAAAAGGGCAGCTGATGACACCAGTGTGCCATGGTGCAAAGATGCTCCTTTTTGTAGGAGTACTATTTTTAATGTGGTACCTATTTTTCCATTTTATTTTCTGTTCTAACCTCAGTCTCTCAAGGAAATGTAAGCAAGGAATGTTTGACACCCTGTTTTAGGTTCTTTCCTGTCTACATAAGCAAGGCATTGTCCAATAATCACTGTAAAAATTGATCTCAGTAAAAATGTACAGTGCTTCCACACCATCCTGCTAATTGTAACCTACAGACATATCAATTTAGAACAAGATAGAAGTGATTTGTGAATCTGTGTGATCTATAAATTACAATTAATATAAAGAAAAATAAATTCAAATATTTTTATATGAGCAGTGCATCATTATAATGCATCAACACATTGTCCTTTAAGCGACAAAGAAATAGTATTATAAGAAAGGAGAAATATAGGAAAAGCTATTCCATGTTTGTAATAAGTTACAAGCAATTAGAGACTTCTGGTGCATATTTTCTGTTTTTTTTTTTTTTTTTTTTTTTTTTTTTTTTTTTTTTGTTTTGTTTTTTGTTTTGTTTTGTTTTGTTTTGTTTTTTTTTTTTTTAATGCATTCATAATTAATTTCTGTTACCTTTACAGTGGCAGTTAGTGAACAGATTATTCAGAGTTATGATGTAACTGATGCTGTATGCTGACAAGAGAAAATAAAGCTTTCCTGTAGCTTTAATGAAGCCCGGATTAACAGTGAATTGAAAGGTACTGGCACTGTGTGCCCCATACAAGTGCAATGGCTTAGGTGAAGATGATCTCATCTCCAGATGAAAGATCTCTTCACATCAGTAAGCTGTGGACTGGATGGGATGCCCTAGAGATAGTTATTATTTTAGAATGTAAATATCAAATTTCTTAAACCCTGATCCTTTATTTTTTTTTTTCCCCAGACATTTTGAAATCCAGTATCATGATGTGATTAAAAAGGAATATGGAGATTTCTGCAATAAGAAGTAGATCGGCTACATGGCAAAAAATAAAATAAAATAAAAAAATTGTTTATAAACCAACTGCTCTGCAAGCCAATTTCAGCAATCCTCCTTTCCATAGTGATTACCAGTTCTTTGCCTGTTTTTTCTTCCTTCAAGATACCAATATAAAGATATGGTTTTAGGTCAGTCTGGACTGTTCCAGTTGAGAAGCAGAAACCTACTGACCAGCCTGGCCATGGCAGGTGTTAGTGCTGACAACAGGGCTTCTTAAAAAGAAACCTTAATTAGCACTGAATTCCCCAAAGGACTGCTTTCCCAGTAGACTATGAATAAATTATTTCATTATATAATTAAATACGTACAGATTTATGCAATCTTAAAACATGTAGGAGATTCTCAGGCACATCCACATAGGAGGTACAAGGAGCCCTAAACTCCTTTTTGCCTCTGCTCAGAGCTATGTGAATCTGAGCCATAATGGGGAGGTGTGTATAGCTGCTTAATGTGTGAAATTGTGTCTTTGCCATATGCTCCTCTCCACTTCTGACCTGGGATTAGTTCAGGTGGAGGACGTCAGATTGTGCTTCCACCTATCCTGTGAGTCATGAGTGGCAAGAGAAAGGGGAAAGTGGGATATCTGGAGTAGTTCCAATTGACTGAGTTTGAGGTTTGTTAAATCCCCCCAAGTATTTGAATCCTCCCCAGTTTGAAGTGATTTGGAAATTTCAGTCTGGTATTTTCTCTCCTAAAAATGCACTTATTTTACTTTGAAAATCTTAGCATGCCAGATTAAAGGGAAACAGTACTAAAATGAATGAAATCTCTCTGCGCTGTTACACTTTTCTCAAAAGTGGCCAGTTCCCAAAACTTTACTGTAAGTGGAAACCTTCAAAAAATATGTATAAATCTTTCCTAACTCCTCTCCCAGGTTGATCTCCTTTTTGCCTGAAGCATGGAAATTGATTATCTTTAATATGATTTTACTTTACATTACAACAGGTTAGAATAGGGACTGTGAAACATCCAGACTTTCTTAAAACCAGGCATTTGGGGCTTTGGCAGTGAACCCACAAGTTGTCTGCAATAGATAGAACTGTGTCTGTGTACTGGTTCAAATTTTACTGCATTTTGACTCAATTGTCATATTCTACTGTTAGCAAATGAGGTAAAATGAGTATTCCACAGCAGTTTTTACTCTGTACCCAAAATAATGAACATGCTACTCAAATCTCCAGTAATCCTGCTGACCAGATTTTAATCTTTATTATCAGTGCTGTCATAATTCCAACCACTGAACTTTTGAATTCCTTCCTAGTCTGTCCTTTAACGACAAGAAAGAGGCTGAGAAGACTATTTCTAATTAGACATATCAGTGGTCAACGACATCAATGTCAGCAGAAGTTATAACCCCCCCTTTTTCATACACTTAGGCCTGTTCCTCCTGTTGGTGTATCTTGTCAGACTTCCTTATTCCATTATCTGTAAGGGCCACGAGGTGTTAATTTTCTTTGCCACATCCAGTCTAGTTCACTAATATAACAGCTAATGGGGAAATTTTCATAGCGCTGATATTGTGAGAATGTAGAGGATTTCTAAAATTCTTTTCAAATCTTGTCCCATGTCATTGTTTTTTGTTCAAGGCGTTATCTTTCAATTGTTTCCATTATTTGTTACTAGGTTTGCTGCTTATATTTCTCATTTAACATGGTGTTTTCAGGTACCGAATAATATTTTCCCCAAGCTAAAACAAGCTTAAACCTTGTAGTTAAGTTCCCAATGCATGCACAAAAAAAAAAAAGTGATTTTTTTGTAAGGGTAAAACAAAGCTTAGACTAATATAAAAACTTCAGGGCCACAGAATGTGATCGGATGGAATGGAGAACTTTATAAAAAGAGGTTTTATTAAAGGCCTTGAGAAGTGAATTCATAAATGTTTCTGTCTGGATTAAATTCCTTGTTGAGGAGTAACCCCTGGAAGCATCTACCTTCTGCAACATCTGCTGGGGGAGAGGGACTCGGGCACTGGAGCTGTAACTGCCCTCTTGTTAGCCTGAGACAGGACCAGATGGAGTCTCAGGGAAGATGTGGTATTGGAAACCGCTATGATTTGGATCTCACTTGCAGTTCTTGAATTTCCCCCCAGAGAAAATTGTCAGATCGGAGCAAAAGCAAAATATATTTCTGCCTTTGTGTCTATATGCCTTACTGAGTCAGAATCTGGCCTCGATCACTTCCTGTGCTCGTGACCTCCCTACATGAACCTCCTCAGCTGTGAATAAGCGCAATAATGTAACCTTGTATGATTTCACTTCAGCAAGTTAATAAGTATTGCTTTTCACATTTATAATCGCCAGGAAAAAAATAAAGTCTGAATGAAACCAGAAACTGTGTGATTTCGTTTGCCAGGACGCTTGCATTTTCTCAGCAGCAGGGATGTGTCCTGCAAATTTCAATCTGGAAAGTTCACGTCAATGCAGATCTAGCTGTTTGGTCTGGGCGCGTTATGGGCTTTAATTGGCCCTGAAGGAGGGAGGGAGGGTGTGTGTGTGTGTGTGTGTGAAAGGCATGCTGAATCTGGTTTCAGAATAGGTTTTAGTAATAGAAATAATCTCTTACACCAGAGTTTTGTTTGCAGCACATTATGGGAGTTTGTCCCTAGATTTTAATGGGTGTGAAATGCTGATAAGTGTGCGCCTGGGCCACCGGAGCAAATGTGTGTGTGTGAGTGCAAGTGTTTCTGGGAACTCTAGAAGGAGTCAAATTTTGATGATGTGGGATATGATTTGTATGTTTTTCAGGGAGAGTAAGAAATGAAGGCAAAGAGGTGGCTCTGAAGAAGTATGGTTTTCTTCAGACTGGGTAGGATCAGATTGGACAGTTGAAGGCCTCTTTGTACCAAAATATGGAGACCTATAAGAATCATTGCTGATGGTAGATCATTCCCAATAGCAACTGAGATCATTAAAGAACTCTGCTACTTTAATAAGAGAAGAGTATTTTCTTTGCAAAAAGAATTTTGCATAGTCTGAGTCTGTCTTTGCAGTATATCTTCATAATTCCTGCAATTTGAGGGAGTTCAGATAAAGATCTTTAGGTTTTAAATTTCCAGTCTTTTACATTGTGTGTAACCCCTGCTATGACAGCTTTTTGTCTTCCTATTCCCCCAAACATTCTCCAGGAATATTTTAAGTCTGAAAGCATAGACCCTTCTCTAAAACAAACAAACAAACAAAACCACAAAAACACAAAAACAAAACACAACCAACAAAACAAGCAAACAACAAACAACAAAAGGAAAAAAAAAAAAGGAAAAAAAAAAAGAAAAAAAAAAGAAAAAAAAAAAAAAACAAAACACAACACAAAAAGTAAGCAAAAAGTCCGGATATATTGAGCAGGAATACAACTGGTTCCTGCTCTGGGAGAGGAAGGAAATTGGGTGGCTTGAAGTATAGAATTACTGGTAAGTTAAGAAAATGTATTTTAGTAGGCAAACCATTTTCAGTGCTTATGAAGAAGCTTGGCATTGGGAAAAATATGATTTCCTGTAATCAAGGTGCTGGGAGTTGTTTGCCAGCCACTAATGCCTTTAGGGAAATCTAGTAGCAAACCGTGTAAATGAAAGGGATATTAGCAGAGATTGGCTTCATTTTCTTTAGGGCAAAACCATAAAAAGTTATGGTGTTTCATATGCCCTACTTCAGTTGGTTTAGGTATCTCCTGGCTGCCTTATTCCAGAATTTGCTGGAAAATGCTTTGACAGTATTGGTGAAGCTAACCAGTAAAACTTTTATCTGTTATGCTGCGGAGAAATTTGTGTGGTAAAAAGGCTTATAAATGTTAAATAAGAGGAATTTTTGGTCAATAAGGCCACTGATAAATCTCCTGTTAAATTAAGTGTGCCTGGAGTCCTATATTTAATGGAGCTTTTGCAGCTATTGCCAAATTCCAGCGAGGCTCAAGCATTTCCAATAATTATTACAGCAGAATTTACAGCGCGTATTTTTTCCTATTGACATACGAAACATATTTGCAATAGAACACATCCTTCAAGTGATCGGGTTATTGTAGCCTGCGTAGAGATACGCCCATCTTTGCAATCATCATAAATATCTTGAAAAACGTTCTTAATAATTTTGCCTTGAATGAAAATTCCTCCTCACATTCTTTCCTATGCCATGGGTAGGGGAAGTTGCCAACAATTATCTGTGCCGTTGTGTTCACAGAACTCGCCACATCAATTACTTTGTAGGGGCAGACTTGCTCCCAAATGAACCTGTGTGTTTACCGGGAGGCACGGGAAATTAAATCATGTTAATTCCTTTTGGTCTTTCTAGCCAAGCTGTGTCTGCATGTGTAGGGTTGTGTGTGTGTGTGTGTTGTAGAATCATGTATTGTAGTCCTAGAAATGAATCCACTTGAAGTTGGTACTAACCTGCCTCTTGCATCAATGGAAATGGATATTATGATTGCTGTGTTGAAACGTGCGCTCAAATGCATTGGGAGTTTGATACTATTTTTCAAACTGCCAAATAGATAATGTCAGAACATTTCTGAAATGGGATACTAACATCAAGATATACTGCACCAATCAACTAACATCAGGCAAAGTATAGTGTAAAACTGTGGATGTAGGAGACTACTACAGAATTTCCATTTTCATTCCCTATGTCAACAGCTTTGTAACTTACCTAGTAGATTGTTTTATGTTTTCCAGACATATTCTCAGTAGACTACAAACACTACATTCAGCTCAGCCTTCAGAACCCAAAGAATTAGATATGCTGTAGTTTATGAAATGGATGTTTATGAAAGTATCCTTTGTTTGAATTGCTCAAAAACCCAACATGAATTCAAACTTTGACAGCGTAAGCAGAAAATAAGAGGGCCATAGTGATCTCCCAAATGTAGCCTTAACTATTGAGGTTCTCATATTGAAAATGCAATTTTCTGTCTAGATGTTTATGAATGTCTTCAAATTCCCTTTCATAATAGCCCCTTTTTGACAGGCCTTTTTCAACTCTGAAATATGAGAAGAAAGGTTGCTGCAGAATGTAGTATATACCATTATAGGAGGTACACCTCTGTCCCTCAAGCCAACAGTACTCTTTTGGAAGTCAATGATGATATATGCATGTGTAGGAGGTTGCAGAGCCTAAGATCCATTGCAGAGAAGCAGGATTCTTTTACTGAATCACAGTAAGTTCAGATGCTAAAATACGGTGTGACACTTTAGGGAGTCTGTCTATGTAAAATGCATGACTTCTGTGTGATTTTATAAACTGTGTGTATAACTCTAGCCTTGTGTAATCTTCAGAGTGCTAGCAAACCTCATCACGCAGCTGCTGAAGAGCAGTCAAAAATGTTAATATTGAATTACTCTCTACAGGTAAAAATGTGCCTGTTTTGTTACGGAGAGAGTCTGCATTAGAGGGATCCAGTTCCCCCGGATCACCCGTGTGTTAGTGTCGGTGTAGCAGAAGTGGATGGCAGCAGTGCAATCAACACAATGGAAACAGACACACAGCAGAAAAATAGGCATGCAGCACAGACCAGTTGTACTGTTGCTCACTTGCATTTTCACATCGGCCTTGTGCTTTTGTGCAAACCTGATGGCAAGCAGTTGTGTGCTTGGGCAGCTGAGGGAAAGAAAAGAGCCCTCTAGGAGGCTGCAGAGTCAGACCCTTGAACCTCTCTTGCCAAGGTGAGCCAGCCTGGGGTCCGAGCTGTGGTGTCCCGTGATGATGAAACTGCTCAGTCCCAACCCAGAAAGTAAGAGTCATTGCTGATGACTCCTGTGGGTGGGTACATGTAGGTGCGATATGGCTGGGTGAACAGTGGCCACTGTCCTGGTGGTTACTGCAGGAATAGTCATGCATATGGAGCTTGAGGAGTCACAGTTTTCTTCAGAGAAAATCACCGGCTACATAAAATGTGTTTTGAAGCTGATAAGAAGACTCTCACTGATTTCACTGAGCTTGATGTCATGTCATTAGATCATAAAAGATCAGTTTTATGAAGATGAATTGCTGTTCCCAGATTAAAATGGCTTTTTTTTTTTTTTTTTTTTTTTTTTTTTTTTTTTTTTTTTCTCCTACAAAATCATGAACTTCAGGAAAGCAATATGGTGCAAGAAAACGAAGATGCAGAGCAACAACGGGGACCTGTGAGAGCAAAATGATACTCATCCTTGGGTTTTGAGTAGTCAAATCTACGAGCATACTGAGTGCTGTGCAAAATCCAGGAAGGCCATAAACAAACAAAAAAAATCATATGCAGGTTATTTTGGTATTAACATGTTGTGAACTTATGTACATGGTAGGTACTAGCTGTATAATGAACTGTCATGTGACAGAACACATTTTTCTTTAGGCAGAAAAGAGAATGGTACTGATTTTCTTTTTTGTCTAGTGTCCCTGAGTGTTGGGAAAATTATCTCTTTCTGGGAAATACGGCTTTGAAGATGGTTTCAGAGTGCAGAAGTACTTGCTAGGAAACTGTGATGCGATCCAGCAGCAGTATGTTCTGCAGGAGAGTTGTTTGCTGCTACAGTGTTCTTATCAGTTATGCTTGTGAGACTCTGTCCCTGTCTTTTTCCCTATTCCCCTGATCACGCTTTACTGCCTTCTTTTTCTTTGTTTTTTACCTTTCTTGAGCATCTTCTTTTCCAGTGTATTTTGCACAGTTCTGTAGCTAGTGTTCAGTCCTGCTTCTAATTATCTTATTGAGAAAGGAGCTGGAGACCAATGAATTTGTTGTCCAAATGCAGTATCCATTTTAGCAAAAATAAAATGTTCTGATTTTGGTTTGGGAGTGAAAAGAGAGGGACAATAAATTGCCATTTTGACAAGTCAAAGAAGTGGTTAATAATCCTAGTTAAGGACGTAAATGAACTAGTAGGCAGGTTAGAAAAGACAGACTAGTAGCTCCGTACATACATCCATGAAGAATGCCTATTTAAAGGGTGTTTCTCTGAGGGATCAGAAAGGCAAAGGGGAAGGCAGGAAGATAGGCAGCTCTGCCAAGTAGCACTACCAGCTAGAAGCAGGAACCCGATTCACCCACAGGAAAAAGCTCCATTGATGTGCCACCTGAGTGCTAAATTCTGCTTTGAATTCATGTATCTTTTGTTAACATTTGTATAAAAATATAACATACTCTGCTAGGTAAATAGGATTGTACAGTAATCTAAAGAGGTGTGAAAATGTTTATCCTCTTTTTCCTAAGTGCCTGTGAGCCCTGCCTCTGGCCTTGCTTCAGTGCCCAGTGAGCATGTGTGGGGCCGCACTGCCTCCCGTTGTAGTACACCTCCTGTGTAGTACACCTCCTGTTGTAGTACACCTCCTGTGTAGTACACCTCCTGTGTAGTACACCTCCTGTTGTAGTACACCTCCTGTGTAGTACACCTCCTGTTTAGTACACCTCCTGTTGTAGTACAAATGCCCACCCTCCTGTTGTAGTTCAGAAGCATCTGCTCAAGGCTGAGGGGAGCACAGAGGCTGCTGACATGGGGTGCTTCCACGGCTACACTGAGATGGACAAATCTGTTCATGGACAGCAGCTCCATGGAGAAGGACCTGGGGGTCCTGGTGGGTGACAGGTTGGCCATGAGCCAGCAGTGTGCCCTGGTGGCCAAGAAGGCTGATGGGATCCTGGTGTGCATTAAAAGGAGCGTGGCCAGCTGGTCAAGGGAACTGATGATCTCTGGAGGTCCCTTCTAACCCCTACAATTCTGTGATTCCGTGTTCAGCTTCCCAGGTTGGCTTAACAGTGCACGTTAAAGTGCCAGCTGACCTGCAACAGGAGAAGAAAAAAGTTGTGACATTAAGCACCTTAACATGAAGTAATTCAAGTTAACCTGCAGCAGATTTCAAGCATAAGCAAGTCCCTGAATGGTAAAGGTAAAAATGCAAACCCTGGAAAGGTCAGGCATATGCTGATACCGCACTGTGCTCCCACTTCTGACAAAAATGAGACGGAGGCAAAGGCAGCTCCAGAGCAAGCCTGAGGAACAAGGAATGGGGTGTGCTAATCAAAGGAGAGGTAACATTTATATTTATAATAACACTGTAAGGTACCAGGAATCAGAAGGAGCCAATGAACAACTGCTCTGTGTCCTATACTTGCAAATCGTGAAAAAAGTTCCTATGTTTTGTTCTGCTCTCAGGCGGCCTCCTTCAAATCTCTGTCATTTATTGGTTGCTCTTAGCTTTAACCGGCCTTCATAGAAGCACAAGAGGAAAATCAGCATAACTTAACACAGTATAATGGTTAAATAGTTTTATATCAAAATGGAACATGGAGTAGAGAACATTTAGATTAGTATATTTTTTCAACACTGGATAAATACAAATGCTTCTCCCGAGTCTAAGGATATTTTTAATACTGCCTTTTAGATGTTGTTTTATTTTCCTTGAGACTCAGAATGCGATCTTCCCAGAAACTTAAAGGTAGTTCTTTTAATTTTTTTAAGGGTATCCTGTCAGTTTTTAAATACAGCCTTTTCATGTTGCCACTGAATTGCTTTGATCTGCAGATGAGAACTGATGAGATGCAGTTTCCTTATTGCTGGACTTTGCCAAGAGTTCCAGGAGCATCTGAGATTGAGCCCGGCAGAACCCTAGAACTGGGTAAATAAAAATCCTGACAAGACTTTCCAGAGAAATCTTTTCCCGTTGCCTGTAAGGCAGAAAGCCCAGAACAAGAAGTCTCTGTTTTACTAGCATAAAGGTGAATGTAGAAAACAGAACATAATTCTATGAACTTGTTTTATGTATGTTATAATTGCTGTGAAAAAAATTGTATTTCTCTTTTCCTGCACCACATCGTCATGTGCCTGGGGACCTGGTGAGGGAGGATCTTGCAGCACGGAGGCGTAGCTGGGGGCTACATTAATTCTCCCTGTGGTGGT
Organism: Aythya ferina; assembly: GCF_964211825.1. NCBI lineage: Eukaryota > Metazoa > Chordata > Aves > Anseriformes > Anatidae > Aythya > Aythya ferina. Next base: position 36,138,180 of record NC_140302.1, on the reverse strand, counting down.
CTTAAATGATTGCCTGGAAGAGGAGAACATACAGTTGTGCTATAATGCCGTCAAATAATCCAGGCTGGCCTGGAGGGGGTTTGTGGTCCACCCCCTGCCCCAGGCAGGCCCATCTCCAGAGTCAGCCTTCATCCTGCCTGGGCCTGAAGCCTCCAAGGATGGGAATGGGCTCCATGGGGAACCTCTCCCTCTGCTCCACGGCCCTCCTGGGGAAGAAATTTATCTGAAAATCCAGTGCTTTGGGTGCCTCTCTGTGCCTAACCTCCAGAAACACACCAGTCCCATGAGGGGAAATGGGCTTTTTTGGCCAATTCATATGATGTGGTGGTTGGTTGGAAAAGGTAGCCCAACATTATTCTCAAAATACCATAGTTCCTTCAGATTTGGATGAGTGATCCTTTTTAGTTTGACTGCTGTTTGAATTCTACAGCATATTTCAGGGAATAAGTAAATAAAACACCATTCATGCCATGGAATCAGCATACTAATTTATGGCCAGATCTGAAGCCTTTTCCCAAGGCAAAATACAATTAAAGTCAGGCAGAACTTCAACTGAATCAAAACTTCAGTATTTGATCCTTGAATTTTACTTTTCTGCATTTTTATTATTTTTGTACAGTAGTAAAAATATTTCTTCTGCTGGTAGTTTTACATTGTATTGTGTATTGGATTCCTTGCAGTAAAGGCCTAACCTCTTGAAACCTAATCGTGTACAGCGTGCAACCTAAAGAACTTAATTCTTATTGGGATAACAAGTTTAAAAATATATATTTATAAAGCACATCCATGACATTTTTGTTAACCGGGTTCTTATGGTGATCTGGCAGTAACAGTAAAGGATGAAAAGCTAAGAACAGGCTGAGATCTAATCTGACCTAACTCATTGATTCACTCCCTGACCTTGGGTAAGCCTTTTGACCTGCCTGTGCCTCAGTCAACTCAGCTGGAAAATTGGGTAAAGAGCAGAGCCTGTTAGAAAACCATCTTCAATTTGAACAAAGATTTCCCGGAGACCCAAAAAAGTGAGTGTAGTCATTTTGTACAGACATAATTGATTGCGGACTGCACAAGAATAACATCCTGAGCTGTGGGATGCAATTGATGACATCTCATTCGTCGTGTGGTGGCTGGGTGGTCTCTGCTTCCACTGGAACTACCCCACTTTTCCGGTGTCCAAAGCTGTATTTTCACTTTCAGAGCATTAGTCCAGCCGCGTCTGCCCTCGTTAGGAATGTGGCTCTAATATTGCACCAGTCCAAGAGGGTACTTTGGAGTAATTACTATTCCTGTTTGGTTCACAGTTACTGAACTAAATTATTACCCCCTAGATTTATCACAAGCTAAAGTGGCATCACATGCTACTGTATCAATAAAGCATACAAATGAAATCAGTTCTCTACCCGGAATTCACCTGGTGATTTCCAGCACGCCCTTGCTCTCCCGAACTGGGTTTCATGCCATCAGCCTGTGACCTATGCTGCCCAAAAGGATGAAGAGGATGATTCTGGCTGCAATCCTAAAATTGCACCTTTGTGCTGGAAACATGCGTGTTCACAGCAGGGCCCATTTGCTCCATGTGGCTCCTCCGGCGGCGTTGGGAGCGACTCCCAGCCCTGCCCAGGAGCTGGGGCTGCTGCTGCAGCAGCCCCGACGTGCAATCAGGAAACGTTGAAGTCATGTGGATGAAAGCCAAGGGCATTTAAATGGCATGTGGATAACCACTCGAAATTGGCAGCATGTGATCAGCCTCATGCACAAAGCTCCATACTCTCACGAATTTGGCACTGTTTGTACTGGGCAAAGGCCAGCATCTATTGCTTGTGCCAGCATGTTTAAACTATCCTGGACTTACTAATCTATTCTCCATGACCCACGCTGGAAAAATGACCATTTCCTTTTCCCAATTCCCACATCTGCTATTTGTTTTCCTCCCTTTGCCTTCCCAAGATTTGGGAAGGAGTTCAGGAATGCGGAGCTCTATTCAAAACTAAGCTGACCTCAGATACTGAGTGGCATTTATCTGACAGTGTGTGTAGGTAAATAGTTAAAGGGAAATGGTCATGTTTCTTCATTTTTATCATGCATATTTGTAGACATTTTCAAATAATAATAATAAATAAAAATAATAATAAAAAAACAAACATTATTTTGTTCTAAAACGTTAGCTAGCTGTATGGCAACAGTAGGAGGGACCTTGTATTTCCAATGGAAACTAGTAAATCCTGCAGTGCCAGTTAATTGGCTCTGTCATTATCCTTCCATGAAATATTCTAAATTTTAACATTAATATTAGGTGCAAACACCTAAAAAAAGTCACTTCTACTAGTCCAAATGAAATTACTATGTGGGAATGACATTTATGCTAGAATAAAATCATCACCGTGCCTCATATAAAGTAATATATATATATTCTACATTAAGAAAAATCTCAGGCTCTACTCTTTTTAAAAGTATGGGTACAGACGAACAAAATGCAATTTCACTTGAAAATATTCAATTTTATGAATGGAAAAATCCAAAATCATGTTTCATTGCAGTGGACAAAAGACCCAAATCACAACAGAATCTGAAAAGTAGTAATGACAAATAGAGGGTAGCAGCAAAATGCAGACAGAATTTGTATTGCAGTGTTGAGAGTTGTTGTGTTGGGAAGACTTAACATTGACTTCACTGGAACCAAGTACTCACTTTTTTTTTTTTTTTTTCAAAGAAGGGGGCTTGATATGCATCCCTAAATGCATTTCTATGTGTTCTTTTTTATTCTGAATGAAGTGCTTTTAAAACTTTTTAGGCATTGCATGCATACAATAATATATGCACCCTTGGAAAAAAAGAACAATAAGAACAATCACATCTTGGAAGAGATAAATGTATTAAGAAAAATTAACAGGAGATTTAACCAGCAGAGTTACTATGGATCACGTCCATAATGACAGTTATACGCCTTTATTTTAACAAATCAGTGGAAGTTCAGTGTTAAAGTAAAAGTTGGAGGCTAACAATGGGATCTAGGCCTACTGCTGTATTTTTCTCCAGGCTTTCAAGACTAAGCAGAGGTACAGGAATTGTTGGGTTTAAATATTTGTTGGGTTTTATATAAAGAGCTTGAAATAGATACTGATGGAATTAAATTGAAATAGATACTGATGGAATTAAAGGGAAAGGAATTTAAAAAGAGCTGATAAACATGCTCCAAAACCATTTTTCAGATTACCATCCGGAAGCGAGGAGCTGAATTTTTCTAAATTTTGATGCATGTGCTCCTACCAGCCACGAGGATTTGAAGCTGGGAATTCAGTGAATGACAATGACTGTGAATAAAGGTGCTCGGGCTGGCGTGCAGCCTGGCAGTGAGACCTAGCCAGCTTCCCCTGATGTTGTGTGGTGGCTGCTGCATCTTTGCAAGCCCACGAGCAATTCTGAAAACTTTTGTGTGTGTTTCAGCAAGAACTCGTGTGCAATCCACTATTATCACTATTACATTCCTTTTGCTTTTACTTCTGTCCAGATTTCCTTTTACCACTGAGTACCTTTGTTTAAGATTATTTTTTCCTAGATATATTCTGTTGAATTTTTCCAGGTTGCATGTCATTTGTCACCATTCAGTAGGAAACTCTGCTTTGAAATCCCCTCTGATCACCGAGGCCATAAACTCTGGCTATCATAGAAACCAAAATCAGAGATGAAAAGTGCTGTCAGGTCATGGAGCCATCGCCACCAGTGCTCCTGCTCCCGGGATGGAGCTGGCTCTTGCCTGGTGACAGCATCCTTTGTCGGAGGGGAGCCCTGGCAGTATCTTTGGACGGCTCTCGTTGGACCCAACTCAGTGTTTGCTCTTGCAGGCAGATAAGATTCTCTTTCATGTCCATGGGCCATCAGAAAAGGAAAATCCAACGCATGGGTGGAATGACTCCACCATTGTAACTGGACGACCCTGCACAGTTTCAAAAGATATTGCGTGTCTGTGCATCAAAGGATTTAATGAGAACAACAGAAAAGCAGGGCTCACTCCTGCAGTGTGGAAGCTACTTTTAGCAAAGCAACAAATGTATACACAAACACCTAATAAAGAATATACGTTTGGCATAATGTTTAAATACGGAATAGTTTTGTGCCAAATGAAAGATAGAAATCTAGTAGCTACTACTATAAAGTGATCTAAAACAGATATTTTTTAGTAAAAAATTAATGTAAATGGCCAAACTGAAGGAATAATCTCTTTCTCAGTGAAGTCAATGACAAAGCTTCCTTTGATTTCAATATGCATGAATTATGGGCAAAGAGAAAAAAAAAAAAAAAGGTTTATTTGTAATTGTAATTGACTTAGTTTGTGGTGACAAAGTTGCTGCATGGAGGGAAGGTGTGCTTCCTAATTGTCTTCAATTTCTTGCTATCGCTAGATGTGACTGTGACTACCCGTCGGTCTGTAATATTTTTTTTTCACCTGCTGGGACACTTTGCTATGCGTGTTAACAGCACCACAATTGCAGCAGGGACAGTCCTGGCTGATGTTCAATTAGATTAAAACCAGTGATTTTTTTTAATGCTTTTGTTGTTCTTTTTGACATGTGGGTGGTTTTTCATTTCTTTAAAAATGTGGCATGAAATTCATCACAGTAAGAGCGTTCCTTTATAAGCTGGAACAAAGAGGATATAGAGGAAACTGGTAAGTCTTTCAGCATAGCTTAAAAAAAAAAAAAAAAAAAAAAAAAAAAAAAAAAAAAAAGGAGAAAACAACAATTAAAATGGTGTATTCTCCTTTCTGTGTTTAGGTGAAATGTTCAGTGACTGTCTTTCAGCTTATCAACTAATTGAGGAGAGAACGGTAGCATAAAGGATTTTTTTGTTAGAGAAGTAATTAATTGATCATAGGCTGTTTCTTTAGCAATTATGCGATATTCCCCTGTTAATCTGTTTAAAACTATTGTGTCGGTATAAACACCCAACATCTTTGCTGTTTTCAAAAGTAGACAAACGAGGTCCTTCCCTTCTTCTCTGGTCAGCCTCGGGGACATGCGGCTCGTTCTGAGCAGGGCTTTCCGGGAACGTGTTCTCTGTCAGGAATGCCGGATAACTCCACAGTCGGGAGACTTTTCCATAATTAAACTCTGTGCAAAATAAAGGGAGATCTTCATCACACTCTTTGTATTCATATAAAATCTGTTGCCATGGGAGCTGGCATTGCATAGCAAGGTAGGCAAAATCAGTAATGTTACATTACGTTTGCCCTGTAGCCACTGGAGGGTCCCTTAAAATAAAGTCGCTTTTTATCTTTGCTTTCTGAATAAACATAAAACTAGATTTTTAGTGCAAAATCCTGATTTCAAGGTTATTGATGCCAGACTAAATTAATACAGTCTGTGCGATAGCATACAAAATCCCCAGCAAAGCCAGGGATACTCCTGTCTTTTGAAAGCTTGACATTTGTTTTTCATCATGAACTTAAAGGTCACCAGCTACAGATGAATCAGGATACCTGCTTGAGTTTACATTTACATGCATTTTATTTTATTCCCATGTGCACTTTTTATGAGATCCATCACTGGAATAAAACTGTAGCTCTCTCTTATTATCCAGGTTTGATAAACTAGAAGAGTTATCAACCTGCTGCCTTTAAGAACAGGCTAGTTGTCTTCGGTGCATCGCAGTGCAGCTGCAGTCCGGTGGTGTGCCACTCAAGAAATCTGTTTCCTTCATGGCTTGGCTCAAACATCTCCACTAATTTCAGTTGTAAATACAGTGTTAAAAAAACGGCTCTCTCTTCCTAATCTGTAATTCTCGGCATTTTGTCATCCTGCTCAATCCCTGAAATAATGGCAATGTTGCACTGTCAAAGCAACTGAAAAATGGTTTGTGTGTATTGATGCTTGTTTAATTCTTATTTTATTTCTACAGATGAAGATGCAATTAATCAAAATGCAGGTTTCAGAACTTCCAGTGATTCCAAACGCCTCATTCAGACTTACAATGAATGTGTCCCATGTCTTCTGCATATGAATTTTTGTTTTTGTTCAGGCTAGCAAGTGACCTGTATTGCTGCACAGATTTTTTTGAAACCAAATAACATTTTATATTTTTACCAAAATACCTGTGGAGCTGACAGAGCATGATGCATTCATTTTCCTTGATTTTGTAGTGAGGGAAAAGGCTAGCATGAATAATTCAAAAATAATGCTGAGACTGTTAAGATTTAGTACTGGAGAGGTCATCACAGTTGGGAGAATGAGCTAGGAGACTATTACTATTCCACGATCTTTGAATCTCAAGGTGACATCATTATTATTTCTCTATATCTATAATGTGGTGCTGCAACCAACTTATTGCAGTGTTTCTCATGTAGGGTAGAAAGATCAATTACATACAGACCTCAAAATGTGAACTATAAGCATAGTGTCCAATAAAACTGTCATTAACAGTCACCACAATTTTAACTGTATGCTTCCAGGTCAAGCTGTTCTAAAAATGATAACTGACATTGAAAGGTTGAATAAAGAGCACTCACTCTAACGGGGACAATTCTGTACCCAAATAAGTTTTCATTAACAAATTTGCTAATTCCATTCTGGAGTTTACAAAACCATTAGATATTTCACTGATTCCCTTCATTGTTTCTGCTAGGAGCATTCATAGGCAACCTGAAAAAAAACACAATCAGAACTTTTCCACATGATCAGCATCAACAGCTGTAGTGCTGAATGCAGATAAAGCATCCCTGTGCAATTTGAGTTAATTTATTCCTGTCTTCGATGAGAAACTGAAAGATGCTATGGAAGTTACCGTACAGTAGCACTCATTGCAGGACTTTAACTATTGCCTCACCTCTCCGTGTGCTGTTACCTCTGCAGCGTGCCGTGGAAGTGTGCATTACCCGAGCAAACAAGTCACTTACAGATCCTCCAAAGCAACGCATGCCAGGAAACAGCCGTCAGGACTTGAGAAGACTCTCTCGATTGGGTAAGCACTGCCTTGTATGTGTAATTAAACATTCATTTCCCTTGGAGAATATTCCTCAGGACTGTAACTCTTCCTATAAACACTTTTCCTACTTGTTTTATTTTCTTTTTGTAATTTTCGCATGAGTTTGAAAGATAAATAATGTGGCTTTCATAAGGAAATTACAGAGAAAAAAGGCTTTTTGTGCCACCTGTTCTGAACACCAGGATGCTTTGATGTGAGTACTGTTCCAATGCTTCTAAAAGACACTCTGCGAATCCTTGAAACAATGATTTCCTTTTCTGTTTTGAAGAAGCAAGCTCCTCTCCTGTTTTATTAGTTCTTCCCCATTTTCCTTGTGGGATGTTTGTGACAGGTGCCTGCTTCTGGATAATGGCAGAGCAGGAGCAGGACCATGAGCAGGAGCGCCCTGCCAGAGGTGCAGACCTGCAGGAGCTGCCTGCACCCTGCCTGCTCTCAAAGCCTTTCTGGTTTTGCCCATTTCCTCCCTCCTGGCTGTGTGCTCTGTCTGCCTGGCAGCCCTGGCCCACGGCCGGGCACATGCAGCGCACCTCATTAGGTCAGGCCGTGTGAGGTCGGCTCCATCAGCCCCCTCCTTGGTGGGCTTCCCAGGAAACGTGCACTGATGGCTTTTGGACAGCCAACAACTTCTTCGTATGTTCAGGATCTAAATGAGCTTATTGGTGACCTCAGTTTTCTAAATTCTGATTTGAGTTCCCTTGCTTCCCTGAACCAGACATTTTTACAGCAAGTATAAAAATATTAATATGACTAAGTAAGCACAGGCATGGAACAGGTAGAAAAAAAGAAGTGTGGAAATGAATGTCCTTCATCATTTTACTTGCACAGCTTTCAGGTGTGCACAGCTGGAGGGCTGGGGCACTCTGGTGGGACCATGGACTCCAGCCCTGCTGAACCAAAAATTAAGTGTGGTCACAGGAATCAAAATTAAATAGGCTGGGAGATATGCGATCCTGCAGCAGGAAAAATAAAACTGGGAAACAATGTCTCTCTAATGATGACAGGAAAATTAAAAAGAGAATAAAGCGGTGGCTTCCTAGGTATAGCTTTCTTCCTGTTCAACCAAACATTTATTTTAATTTTTAGCATTTGGAGGAAAGCCACATGACTTAAGCTCCAGTTCACCCTCATTATGCAATCTTAACTGCCATAATGTTTTTGTCGGCCTATTGCACATAATGATGTTCGCCCTCTGCAGAGACGTGGTCCAGAGGCGGCGGTGATTAACAAGCTGGGTCAGCGCTGCTCGGCCGAACGCGCCACGCTGACGTGCAGCTTGGGAGCACCAGGAAATCTGATCTGAGCATCACCACTAGCGGTGGTCATCTTCTGGTCGGATAGAACCGAAGAAAGAATTGGAGATCGGGGAAAAAAAAACAAACAGGTTTTATGGCAAAATTACTGAAAACACCAGAGACTTAGGCTTACTTCTGCCTTTATCACAGATTTTCTTGTTTTGAGGCACGGCACTGTGACAGCTACATTTACTGTCTGAAATTTGTTAAGGTACTGGGGCTACAGAGTTCGTGATCCAAGCCCAGCAGTCAGCAGGGGGAAAGGTAGAAAGGACAGTCTTACATCTGAACACGGTATGGGGAGTCTGCAGGTCCGGAGTCAATTCGAGCAGTTTATCTGCTTTAACATTTCTAAATTTAATCTTGCTCTGATTGGCATGAGAAGGAGTCTGGGACAATTTTTGCTGCCGGTTTTGCCTTTTAGGTGACCTGAGGATATCATTTAGATCCATACATTGTACACCATACGTTGTGCTAAATTTTGCTTGGAAGGGCAATCTGGCTGTAGGTGATCTTCCTTGACATTTAAAAAGCATAATAAGAATTTAATACTCGTGAGATACTGTTGACAAAGATGAAAATTTTGCAGCATCAGGTAGGGAAGAAATCACTTTTATGCCAAAGAGCTTGGATTTCATATTGTGTTTTGAAACAACACTGTGGGCTTTTGGAAAAGGAAAAGCAATGGGTGCCCTGGTCCCCAGGTCAACCCCAAGCAAACACAGAAGCAAACATTTTCAGTGGGTTTTTTGTTCGTCACCATACAAACTAAAAAGTCAGTCAATTAATAATAGATGTTGTAAAAAGTGTTGAAAAACTACAACGAGAAACAATTCCTTAGAATGTTCCAGTTACCTGTCACACGAAGCAGTGTCTGTGGCTAGTGGTCAGCTGAGGATGGTTTTTACATTTGGCTAGGAAACAAGAGAAAGTTGGCAAAAAAAGCTAAAAAGAGTCATTAAGCCTGTTTATCATTAAATAAAATGTACAAGCTCGTTCATAATACAGGAATGCAAACTATACTGTTTGAGGAAATGTAAACGTAACTGCAACTATTTCATTTCATGTGAGGTTTATGTTAGCTCTCCTATTAAATTTAATGGGTTGCCTCATGAGAAGCAGCTCATTAATATGAATATGAAGAGCATGTCTCAACCTGCAGACTAAATAACACTACGATATGTGATGTTTATTTTCCTTTGGTAGGTTGTTGCTTTTTAAAAATATGAACTAATGTAGTAGAAGTAGAGGGAGTCTGGGGATCGAGCACTGAGCTGGGAACCAGGAGGCCGCCTTCTCATTCAGCTCCATGTCATATACTTCGGATGTGAACCTGAGCAAATCAATTAACTGCTGTTTACTTTGGTTACTGAATCAGGTTAAATCAACGGACAGTGTAATACTTTACTTATTGTGAGGCTAAATAATTTTAATTAATCATCCTGGTTTAGATTGACAACACGGGATGCCTGGAGTTTTCCTCCATTGGGAGGAAAAGGGACACCCACAGTGCCTTCCTCCCCTTCAGGGCAGCGGGTGAAGGATGGCATCTTGTGGGTGAGGTGTTTACACGGCGTTCGTTGCTGCTTGATGGAGTTCCAGGATGTTGCCACGTGAAAGAAGCTAAATGAGCAAAAACCCTTAAAAATGAAATTGAAAAATTAACCAGCAAACACTGAATTTATGGCCCTCAAAGGAACATTAACTTGCCCACATTTATCAAATTAGGGTCAATTTTCCAGAAGACAGAGCCCCTTTTGTGGTTTTACTTTCTGGCCACAAAATTAACACTCACCTGTGAACTGCGGGCATTGCTCGAGGGGCTGGTGCCTCTGGTAACTTGGCTTTTGTTTGTTGGTTGGTTATTCATTGGGAAAATTTCACGTTCTTAAATAGGCATAGGGATTGTCTTAAAACCTTGCAGTGAAATTTACATTAAAATAAATCTTGTAACTGAAAACTGCCAGAAATTGAGGCCTTGATACTGCAGTGGGACATAATGGATGGTTGTACTGCCATCATCCCTTAATCACAGAATTATAGAACTGTAGAACATCCCGAGCTGGAAGGGTCCCACAATCATCAAGTCCAACTCCTGTCTTCTCCACATAGGACCACCTAAAAACTAAACCATACATCTTGGAACTTGGCAGGCTTGGTGCCCTGACTGTCCTGGGAAGCCTGTGTCACTTAATTCCATTGACTGGGTTTATTTCGTAGTACCTGTTTCATTGCAATCACAAAAACGAAAATGAAAATAATTAATTGTGTAAAATTGTCCATCAAAACAACACTTTCAGGTCATTCTTCCTGGAATTACTTGTAGTATTTTATTTGCTGGCCTTACTTTTTTATGACCTGAGTCTGCTCTTGTGATCTTCTGGAAAAGGAACAGCACTCAATACTGGGAATCCCCAATAAATGATTGGGATGATCACCAGCCGAGAATTTGAGATTTCCCTAATGTTTTTTGTGCTGTGAAGGACCTGCCATCCTGGTGGGAGTCGCAGAGGTCTGCACCAAATTCATTCTCACCCCTGCTTTGTGCCCAGCGTGGGGCTGTGCTGTCCATGAGCAGCTCCAGACACAAACCCTGACCGCAGACACCCTTCATGCTGCTGATGCCGGTGTGCATCAGGCTGCTCTACTGCTTTAGCACCAAAGGCAATAAATCTGTGTAATCACAGATAGGTAGGAGCCATCCCTGTAGCTTTTCTATTGCCTTCTCTACGCTTTCCACATGGATGGGCACTGCGGTGCTCTCCTCGCTGTGTCTGGAAGCATGGTGTCCAAAGGGCCGCTGGTGGAAAAGCCTTGCTTTGTTGTATGATAGCATCAGGATGGGTTGCAATGAAAGCTAAAATTAAATAATAATAATAATAATAAAATGGTCTAATCAAGTTCCTTACACGGTTTGAATCCACCAAACTTTTAATAATTAAACATTTTGGATGGAACTCATAAAAATTACTTAGAAAGACAAGTAAGACCTGCACTCTGATCCTTAACTTGTACAAGTAAAAAGTGTTAAGCATTCTTTTTTTTTTTTTTTGTTACATTTTTGTTCCATTGCACATACTCAGGAGACCCCTTTATTTCAAATTTAAAATAGTCTATGAAAATCTGTATTGACGTAATAGCTTATTAGGCTACAAGCAAAATATTCCCAGAACTAATTTTTAATTAATATAGTTCACTGAAAACTTATAAAAGATTCATACATAATATGATAAAAGAAATAAACATCCTCAATACCATGTCAAGTTTCTTTTCTTTGTAAAACATTGTTTTTTCTCCTCTGCTACCAGAACAATAAAACCTGCTCTTACAGAATTGACTTGCGCTTGTCTTTGGCAGCTCTGTCAGATGTGATATTTTCTGATAAATAAAATGGCGCTTATGAATTCAGAGTCAAATTGTCACCTTTTCTCACTCCAGGTTCTGCCTTTCATAAAAGTCCCGTATTTCAGATCCAGATTCCTCTTGGACTTTGGCACTGTCCCTCCAACAGGTTGCTGCACGGCTGATGGAGTCCAGCAGAAATCATCTTTGTACTCTACGTGAATTTTATGTCAGTCATAAAGTAATTAAAAGTGGCAAGATATGACCCAAATTCATCTCATCTCTCTGCAGTCATATCAAAGTGATATATCTAGTCCAAGATGCTAGCTGTAAATTCCCTCTGTAGGCAGAGAGGAGATACTGGCATCTCCAGAGATGTCTTTTGGCCACATTTCTGGAAAAGGAGGGCACATGTCACAGGTGCTGAGCAGGAAAGCCTTGCTTGAAGCGCCTCCAGCGAGATGCTTCTTGGGGGGGGCTGAGCTGTGTCCCACCTGTGGGGGCTGACAGATCGTTACAGGCAGGATGCTTCTTAGCAGAAGGTTGCAGGGAGAGGTCTTCTCAGGGCTGCGAGGAGCTGTCTTGAGCCTTTGCAACAGAGACAGCCTTTTGCTTTTCACCAAATACTTGGATTTTGTCCTAAGCAAAGCAACTGCTCAATGGGTAGCATGAGATACTGCTGTGCTGTTCTGAGAAGCCCTTCCTCCTTACTCTCCTTCCAGAGAGTTAGTCCTCTCCTGATATAAACTGTGCTTCGTTTTGTGTTGAATTCTCTTTACTTTAGTCTGCTCATGATTCCATTTGCATCGGAGGTTTCCACTGCAGTATTTCATGCAGAAGTTAATCTGGGGAAGCTGGATGTTATGCAGGCTGGGTAATAAAACCTGGGGGCTCCTGGTCGTCCATCAGGAGGGAGTGGGACCGCCTGGGTGGGAGCGAGCCACAGCTGAGGCATTCAGTAATAGGGTGGAGGCTTTACTACTTCATCCTTCCTCGTTTTGGCAAGGGCAGGAGAGGAATTAAATTGGAAGGCTGACAACCTGAACACATATTTCCTGCACTGTTATTCCTGGTAGTTGCCTTACTCTCTGCAACAGCCGAAAACAAAGGATGTGTTACGCTTATCCTGAAGTGATGATCAATTAAGAAGAAAAAAAAAAAAGACAATTTTTTTACATAGCTGTAATCAACTTAATTCTTGCTGCCCAAAGGAAAAAAAAAAAAAAAAAGGACAAAAAGACATTCACACTTCTGCCGAAGCTGTACTTTTAAACTTCAGCAGTGTGTGAACAACAGGACCATGGGGTGCCCCCAAGGGCTGGGGGGATTTGGAGGCTGAGCAGCCGCTGCCCACACCTCTGCTGTGGGATGGGGCTGTCGAAGCTGCTGGTGCTCAGAAGGAAACAGAACGCCAGGGGATTTATCTGTGTTCATGTCCTTCCATCTGTGGTCAGCAAAACGATTAAGAACCGCAGGCTGAACTAGAGCTGCCCGAGCAGCCCCAGGGGCGAGCTGAAGGGTCGCTCACCTCTTTGCCCTCAGAGCATCCCCCGGTGCGGGAGAGCCTTGGGTTTGTGGTTAAGGTGTGCTCTCGTGCCACTGCTGGAACCACTCAGCTTCGTGTCTGCAAAGCCATGAGTAGTTCATGGGAGAAGATCTGATTCATTAAAAACCATTGGGTGGACACGTGTAAATGGGTGCTTTTAATATATGTGCATATGCCACAGGCCTGTGGGAATCAGGGCATTAATTGCCCCATCCCCTACATCAACAGCACGGCCACTACAAGAGTGATGGCAAGGTGCACTGATAGTATTGGGCATCTCTTGGAAGACTTCCCCTAATTAGTCCAATTAAGTATCTTAGTCTAAGTCAGGATAACACTATATATATAACAAGATTTAGTCCTGTGAATTCTCAATATGCTTAGCTCCTATGTAGCTTTAATACACTCAGCATTTTCCAGGATTAGGTCTTAAGGGCTTGATCCAAAACCATTTAAAATCAATATGTGTTTTCCTTTAACTTTGGCGGGTTTTGATTCAGCCTCTGTATGTCAGTCAATACTTTCTGATCCAAGTACATAAAAATATTTTAAAACCATATTTTCAAAAGCCATATTTCTTACTTTGCACCGCACAACTTCTTGAACTCTACGTAGATTTGAATAGGGAAATATTAACCAAAACAGTAATGATATTATTAGTTGAAGTTTTAGCTTTTAAAATCAATAAAAAGCACCACTGGGTATTCTTTAATGTTATAGAAGAAAAATGATTAATTTAAGGTTCAGGTGCAAGACAAGGTCAGGAAAGAATTGTTACTGTATACAGTGAGCATTTCATGATGAATTTGTAGTTTGAAGTATCATTTTATGATGCATTTTCTGTTTTGTTATCAGGGGAAGTATGATGGGTGACATACGAGTGATCACAGTGTTTTGGTGCAATGTTCTGTGATGGGCTTTTCATAAAAATTAGCTGACAATGTCATGAGTATACAAGTAAATTTATAGCTTTCATACTGGACTGCCATTCCCAGAGCTATTTCCAATCACTTGGGCTTTTTATTAAGTTTATTGTTCTTTTATTGTTCAGTGGAGTGTAAGCAGCGAGATTACAAATAAATGTAAGTTTCAGTGGGTATGAAGTCAAGCTTGCAGAATTAGGGAAGACGCAAGCGAAGAGGAGCAGAAATTAATTTGAATCATTGGTGATATGAAAGACCACGTTCTGACACTTCTTGTCAAATGCGTACACCGTGAGCAGTGTCGGAGGCTGACATCCTGCTCCTGCCAAAGTTAGAAGAAGAAAGTCTGGAAAAAAAGTGTCAGTCGCGCTGCCAGTGGACTGGCGGAGGGTTTCACGTTCGTGCTGGGGTTCATTATTTATTTTTGCCTGATTTGCTTCATGCAGGATTTCTTCTTACTTCTGACTCTGGCACTTGCTTGTAGCATAACGAGACCAACAAGTGGGGAGTGATGAACTCTCTGGTTTTAGTGTCATTCTCATCGTATCTCCAGCGTGAGACCTTCAGCAGTTATTTCCCTCTACTTTTTCTCCCCTCAAAGAATGAATACTTTATCATTTTGGTTAATATCTTGACCAGCAGAGCAGAAAATCAGACTCATAGCTTTTAATGACACATTTTCAACTGCAAGTTAGTCAAAAAAATCATTTTTATGTGGTTCTCCAATACTTATACAGACTTCAAGAAACATAATTAAAATTTGTGTTCCTTCTTTGTTATTACTGCCGTGGACTCCACTTAAACTGGATGCTGTTTGTCTGGGCAATCAGACAATAGCTGGAATCCAAAAGCAAATCGATTTGCTGTGTGGCTTGTGCTATTACTTAAGTTATAAATAAAATGATTTCTCCCAGATGGCTCCCCGATGGCCCCGTGCTCCTCCCAGCGCCGCCACAGCTTCCCATCCCGCGCGGCTCCTGCTCGCTCCCCCGGAGGCTCGGCAGGAGCAGAAATGAGCCCACAGCTCGGATGGGGACAGGAGGAGATCATTCGGGGTCTGTGGGGCTCTGAGACCCCCAGGAGACCGGCGTGGAGGCCAGCCCCACCTGGCTGCTTGGGGAGAGACCTGCTGGGGCCGCACGCTCCCGAGGAATGCCATGAGGTTGCAGGCGGCGAGCTGCTCCCCTCGTTTATTTTCCTAATGCAAACATTTTGAAACAGAAAGGCTAACTTTTCTCTGGGTTGTATATTTACTTCGTAGGCAAGTTGTGCTTCCAGAAATGTGGGCAGGGCACCGATGGAAACTATAAATATACATCTGAGAGCATGCTATGTATGCTTGCCCGTGCTTTGTTTTCTTTTCGCCTTTTTGGATGACTAAAATCATTAATCTAAGATGCTAAATTTTTGTATTTTTTTTTTAGAAAACTGGGAAGATGTAACCTATAATCACCCAGCATTTGTAACAGAACTAAAACAACTATGATGAAAACAAATATATTGGGAAATTGTGGGACTAAAAATAAATATTTTTCCATGAACACAATAGAACTATATTGAGAATTACAGGCAAAAAAATCAATAAAAAGTAGTATATAATGGCTACAGAGTTCAAACAAAGTGCATTCATTCCCCAGTCCCTAGGAGGACCCCTGATATATACGTGCAAAAGTTAATGAAAGTCAGACTTTGTTGTGTCATCAAAAAATAGCAAAAAGGTTGGCTGCATTTTTCCCTACGTTTTGGCTACTCTTTGCTCCATAAATATAGCACCTATTTAAAGGACCGAGCCTTGTTCCCATTAAAGTCGGTTGCAAATCTCAGACAAACTCTGGCACGGGTCTGGGGGCCCAAAGGCACGGGCTGAGCATGGCGGGGTGCTCGGGGGAGTGGGCGCTCCCATGAGAGAGGAATAAATGTCTTCGTCTGCTCCCGAGGCTGTGGTTCTTGTTCTTGCATACATTTGCATGAGCCTGATGTATTTTATCAAAATAAGTCTATGGCTAGATTTAGGGCACGCAGAGTGTTTTGGCTTGCTTTTTGGTTTTAAATGCCAGGGAACGGGCTGATGGAGAATTCCACGCAAAGCTGGGCAAGGCTTGGGTATTTACCTCCTGATTCCAGACGCTGGGGAAAAACTCTGTGCATATGTGTGGTGGTGGCTGCTGGGGCAGGATGGGCCCTGCAGGATGCACCCCAACCCTGGGGAGGTCCAAAAGGGGGCTGCATCTCCCCCATGCCCCTCTGGCTCCATCCCTGAGCTCCTTCAGCTCCTCCAGCACCACCAGAAGGCCAGGAGCCAGCAGGAGACTTGTGGATCTGTAGGAAGCTTGCCGTCTGATCCACTATAGAGTAATCCTGCACCTCAGTCAGCCAGGAAATATTTTATAAATAAGATTCCATTTGGAGAATAACATTAATGCCTCCATTTTATTTTGTTTTCATTATATTAGGTGACCACAGCAATACTGCATTTTGTAGGCAGCCAGAGTACTTCTTCCCATGGTAGCCTTACCTCCCCTCTTTCTGTTTTCCCACTGACACTGAATGACTCTTGCCCTTCCAATCTTGCAATTTTTAATAATGTCAAAGAAAATATAATCCTGGGGACATTTGTAATCGATTAAATTTAAGCTGCAAGAGCCTAAACCAGGGCCTGCTGAAGACAATGAGAGCCTTTCTATTTCTTTCCATGGGTTTCGTAAACTTTTGTTTATGAAGGAGGCCTGTCAGGAACAATGCAATTAGGAATCTGTCCATCTGAGCCTCTGCTTTGCTTCACTTAAAAAAAAATAAACATTTTCATTTTGCTCATTGAAAGAATACGGGAAAGGATGAGAATGGAGACATCCATTCTGGCTCCAAGCCAACCCAGTTTGGCCACGAAGCAAGTTTCCTATAATTTAAAGATATGCTACAAAAGAAACCCATTGTTGTTCTAGTCTTTATTCGATTGTTTGCAACTAAAAAAAAAAAAAAAAAAAAAAAAGCAGTAAACTCCTAACTTTTCAAATTAGTTTAAAAAATAATTCTTAGAATGTTCTTTCCCAGAAGATAGGCTGGCTCCTGTGCGCAGTCCCTCCTCCTACACGCAGCCCCGATACAATGGCTGGCTCCACAGCAGCAGCCTTCAGATGCAGTTTTGCAACTCCTTCTCAGATGAGTAATCCTTACTTCTGTCCCACTCACATGAGTAAGGGATACTTAAGTAAGAAATGGTTGAAGGGTCTGGCATCGTGACAGCGGCGGAGGAACGAATTGAGCAATGGCTTTTGAAAGCGACCGTCAGCGACTCTGTAAGCTTTGCGTGAACATCTTTCACAGAGATTTTAGACATGGGCACAGAAATGACCCTGGGTTTAGTAGGCACCTACCCAACGCCTTTCATTTTGTTCAAACACTTTCCTTCAGAAATAACCAGATTAACTGTGTTAACGTATTTTTAAAATTTATCTAGTTTGTAGAAGTGAGATATGAATGTGATTAGAGATCACGGGGTAGTGAGGAGGGAGGTGCACCTTGCAAAATGCACCGATTGTTTGAAAGCATGCATTGATATCAAACTTTAAGATATCAGTTTAAATTTGCAAAATGCAGTTGGATTAGCAGCTCTTTTGCATAATCTGATCTTCTCAAGTGCATTTTACTGCTTCTAATAGTGTTTAGAAATAAACAGAGTCTGTGTGAACATTCACCTTGCTGGAGTCTCCTACGGGAATATGAATCCCAGGAGACGGCTTTATTTTGTTAATGCTGGGGCTCTCACACATTTTGTTTCATGTGCAGTCCTTGGGAGCACTAATACATTTTGGGTGGGTAATGTTTCCATACATTACTACTCCATTCATAATCCATTACTTGGATAATTCCTCATTTGTGAGACCTGGAGAAATTATGGTATTCACAAGCATTTTTTGAATATTTATATAATGTCATAGCAGGGCTTAGGATATCAGTTGGCTGGAGACGAAGGCAAGATCCTGAGCTGTTCTCATACTTAAGTGCCAGTTTGAGGCCTTGGCAAAAATGTAAATTGCAGCGTTGGAAGGCAAAAATCATTGAACGAGAGGATCACATTGTAAAGCAGTTATTTCAACAGCTGCTGCCCGTAAGGGGGCATCTGAATTTTGCAGGGGAATAGTTTAACTAGCCAGAAGTATTTCACAAAGTTTAGAATTGTTAGCACAGTAAAAGATAAACATCCGCTGATGCCAGGAGGTGTGGGCTGGGCTGTGGGCATGGCTGGGGTCCCTGGGCTGAAAACTGCTCCCAGGCAGGGAAGGAGATGCTGGTGTGGTGGGAGCGAGGGGAGCTCCTGCTGAGTGGCAGCCCTTGAAGGACAAGAACTGTGTGGTCCAGCTGCAGTATTCCTGGGATATTTCCCTCTGGTATTGCTGTTGGTGCCAGCATCACCACCACCGGTCCTCTGCTCCCAGGGGAAGGCATGGAGGAGAGCTGGGGACAGCGGTGGGCACTGCCACAGGGCTGCAGGAAAGGCTGACAGCCTTCACCACCCTATAGCAAATGGTACTTGCAGAGGTGCAGAAGCACCACTGGATTAGCTCCTCTGCAGTGCAAAGCATAAACTGGTAAGTGGCTTTCCCCAGGCCATGTGGTGAGCCAAACCAAGATCTGAGAACAAATACGGCTCCTGAATCCAGTTTCCAGTTTCTAGGTACGAGGTGTTTTTTCCTGTCTCCTTCCTTTGTAGAAGGAGTTACGTTATGACACTAACTAATGGCTTGCAATCAAAATACTTACGACAATGCGTGGCATAACCATGCAAAATAATGGGACTTCAGTAAAGAATCATTTTGGGCAGGCTGACACTCAGGAGAAGTTTGTTATAAGTAAACAACACTTGATTTAGTTCTGAATCACTTTCGGAGACTCCTGGTTCTGGGACTTGCAGCTCCGGAAGGGAACAGTGGTCAGAGGATGGGCAGCGCCGGCTCCATGGCACAATCACGCAGCCGAAGCATAGCACAGACAGATATTTATTCCTCCTATAAAATGTTCTCAGTTCACAACTACAGACATCTCCGCATACAGCTAGGAAGTAGTGAATTTGAAGATTGTGTCAGGCAGACACAGAATTGGCCGTGGCCTTCTCCTCAAAAGAGATTCACCATCCTACACCTCGGTGCTTCCTGCATTGGGCAGGCCCTGTGCCATAACTGAGCTGTGCACCCCGAGGGGGGCATGGAGTGAGAGCTAGGGATGCTTGGGGCCACATAACCTTTAAGGACTTGTGTTTACACATGCTTGGGAAGCCTGGTGAGGACTAGGGTTCATCTGTGGTGGTTAAATCTGACACACAAAGGCTTTTGCGAACACATCGAGAATGATTTACTTTACGGTGTAGGAATTGCCTTTAGGCAGAGCTCCACGCCTGCCGTGCCAGCGTCCATCTGCCTTCCACTTGCTGAGCGGAGCTAAATCCAGTCATCAAAGGGCTTGACCATAGGTCTTTCAGCATGGTCTTACTAATCGTGCTTAAACCTAACCTGTTTACTTAGCTGGTTTGCAGAGTGATGTCTTGAATGCCCATTCCAATGCCCACCCAAAGCTAATGACACAAACCAATTGGTTTCAAGGGAATATGAACTAGGCCCAGTGGTTCTTACCAAGGAGACTGAATTCCTGCAGGGTAAGGTTTTTGTGTTCCTTCTATGGGGCTTCAGTGCAAGCAGAGCTGTTTTTATGGGAAGTGTGATGTTGCTTGTATTGATTTGGCAACTGGGGAGACGGTGTTAGTGGGTGACCTTGAAAAATGTGATAAGTGGCAAGGGTGCTGAAAGGTTGAGGCACAAAGGGGATGGCTAAAAGCATATTTATTTCTAGCCTGTGATGATAGAGGGGTGAAGTTCATGGATCTCTTCTCCATAAGAAGAAGCTCCTCAGTAGCCAAGAGTACTTTCTACCACATTCTTCTCAGCTGTGCAGAGAAAATATTCACAGCTATAGTAGGGTTATGTAAAACCTGACAACAGTGAACCTTTAAACCTCAAAAAGAAAAAAAAAAAAAGAAGAAGAAAGAAAGAAAGAAGGAAAGAAGGAAAGAAGGAAAGAAGGAAAGAAGGAAAGAAGGAAAGAAGGAAAGAAGGAAAGAAAGAAAGAAAGAAAGAAAGAAAGAAAGAAAGAAAGAAAGAAAGAAAGAAAGAAAGGAGAAAAAGACCCACATATTACTGTGGTTTGCATTGAAAATGATACAGAAAGGGATTAAAAAAAGCCAAAAATAGCCCAAAAAAAAAAAAAAAAAAAGAGTAGAAATGTAAACATTTATCTTACTATGCCAGTGGCAGATGTATGTGAGCCTAGTATGTAGCAGCAGAGTAAGGAAATTACCAAACATTTCCAAACCCTGTTCTGTCTGAGACAGAGCAAACATGCCCCCCTGGGGTGCAGATGGTTCCTGTACTACTTAGGCATCCATATAAATATTTCTGTTTGCCAGAATGGAGCGGAGATTTTGGCTGTTAATGATTTATTATTCTCAGCACAGTGATAATTTAGTGGTTTTCCTTGTAATTTAGCATGATCTCTTCAAAGAAAACTGAGGACCAGTCCCTACCCCTGCAAACAGTCCAGCTTGTGCAAAGGAGAGCATCTTGGCCAGCTACTCTGGCTAATTAGAAATTAGCAGAAAAGCAGCAGGCATACATAAAAAAAAAAAAAAAAAAAAAAAAAAGAGTTCATAAATTATGATCGATGTCACCATTTCATATTGCAAGAACCACAACAAGGTGCATCCGAATGGGCAGGGAATGATTTTCGGGCTCTGTGGCGTTAGCGCAGCAGGGATGTGTCATCTCCGCATGGAGCAGAGCCAGCAGAAGGAAACAGGAAACCAGGGACGCTGAGATAGAAGCTGCAGGAAAAAAATAGGCTCGGCAGCAAGTCTTCTTGCTGAAACATTTAAATAAAACTGTTCTTAGAGGTTCTGATGTGACAGCCCGTGCTGGAAAAGGAAGAAATCCTCTGTCCCCTGCTAGCCATGAGTCGTAGCAGAGCGCCTGCCTAATTCTGGGAAATGCTAAGGCAGGTAGTCAGAAAAATGGGAACAGAGTGTCATTCTTTCAGATTCCGGGAGTTCTAAGAAAAATGCAGAACCTGCACTGTTCAAATGAATCACAGTTCTGTGACCAGGACTGTTGTTATTCTGACTGGTTAAAATAACAGCAAAAGAGGAAAGCGGCTGCCTTGTACAAGGTCTCTGACACACTTGCAGTGCCCTGCACTCCCCCTGTCAGTATTCCTTATTTTTCCAGGAGGATATTTTCTGCATTTCCTCGTCATTCCTCCAGAAATTGATTGTATTCCCACAGTATTTCCATAGCAGGTAAAAGTTGTGCTTTTATTATTCTTTCCCTAGTGTGTGTGCTGCTAGTGAGTGCTCACATTTGCTAGCACCTGGGAGAGCCCAATGCAAAGCTTTGGATAAAGTTTAAAATAAAGCCAAGTGATGCATATAATTAACAAAGTGGTTGATAAAGGCACTTAGTTTTTCCCTGCTGTATTTTAGAAGTGTGTTTCTCAGGTACAATCCTGTGTCCATACAAAACAAATCCTGGCTGCAGGGGTTGCCCTGAGAGACATCAAGCTGATTTTGTAAACCTGAGATTTAAAAAGCCACCAATAAACAAACAAACAAACAAACAAACAAAAAACTATAAACACACAAAATTTGAATTTTTTGTGTATACCTTCTGGGGTGTAGGTCTGCTTCAGGGCTGTCATTTTTTCTCTATGGTCACAGAAATTAGATAATGCCTGTTGTTGAAATGGTATTTGTGAGTCTCAGTGAATCAGCTGGTTCTGAGTTAAGTTTCACAAAGATACACTGGATTTCTTGGCACAATACTGGACACCAAGTGTTGTAGCATTATTTCAAGCTTCCCTCAATGGGCAAGTCTCAAATACATCCTGTTTTCAAGTTGTATGTAAGAGGAATAAAAGGCTTCTGGAGATGTATTAATTTATAAAGTGAAGAACTAAGATTCCTCCTTCAAAGCTATAACATTTGCTCCAGGTACTCACAGTAAACTCACATTTGCAGACACAGTTGGTTATCACTGCTTGGTTTATGTGCCAAACTTGCATTAAATAGTACTAAAAAAATACTTTGGAAGCATCTCATTCACAGAAGACACTGAGTTCCATCTTTTACAGGTATGACTTACCTCCTTAATGCAATCTATAGGCTTAATTTCCTTGGATACACTGCTTGAATAATTTTGTCTTTACCATCAACTTATTTTGGAAAAAAAAAAAAAAAAAGAATTTGCTGGATGAATAAAAAGATCCCTTCATAATTATGCTTCATAAAGACATTACAGAGCATTAGCATTTTCCTTTTGGTAGCCATGAGTCTTCTCACATAGGGACAAGTCTTCCAGAAGAGTTCTCTTGTAGTTCAATCTGACTTATTTCTCCTTAACTATCAGTTACTTCAAACTTAGAGATGTGTTTGTTCACACCTTGAGTGATTTCAGTTTAAAGCTTGTGGCCCCACAGATGAAATGTGCATCAGGACATATTTGCTCTCACTGCATACTGTGAGTTATTTCAACTTTTGTAGCAAAGGAATTAATACTTCTTCCCTCAACATCAGCATTCAAAGCTGGATGATAGCTGCTTTTAAACCAGAAGGAAGAGCAAACAAGAAGAGAAATAAGGAAAAGTGCTGGCTTTATTCTCAACCTGGGGAGTCCTATACGGTGAAGGGAAACATCTCCTGCTATGGCACTGCAGCAGGTTTCAGGAGGACAATGGTTATTTCTTCTGCCAGTCCCAGCCATCTGTCACAGTTACTGAGATCCAGTCCTGCGCCACAAACTCTTGTGAAACCTGCACCAAAGTTATGAAAGCAGAGGGGCCTTAAGGATCCACCAGCTTGCCCAGTGCTTGCAGAAAGCAGGGGAGGGGAAACTTGACAAGTGAAGATTTTAAAATGGAAGTGCATTTTCTTTACCTTTTTGCAATTATGTCAGGGCACGCAAAGCTGGGATCAGAATATCGTTTAAGGATTGAGAAGGGAGGAGAGAAGAGCTGGAGGGCTGCAGGTCATGGCACATTGAAGCTCCTCCAGGGAGCGCAGCCTGCTGCCGTGGGGGCTGGAGAGGGTGGTGTCAGTGCCCCCCACCCCACGTCACCTCTGTGAGCTGGGAGTGGTGGTTTGCCTTTATGCTGGTTAAACTGGTTATCGCTAAAACACAGATTAGTCTTTCATGTGGCTCGTGTTATTTACGAGTGGCTGTCTAACCCGTCAGTGCATTAGCAGAAAGCTGACGCGAAGTAGCGTAGTTCGCTCCTGGAGTCAACCCCCAAATTAATTTCCTTGTCTGAATACAAAATCTACCTTGTCTAGTCTCACGTTTTTTATTTACTGCCGCATCTTTTTTGAGCTCTTTGTCAATAGATTTACAAATACTGTCTGTTAGTGAGGAATTCTTAGGAAGATTTTTTTATATGGGATGTTTCCAGTTATCCTTCCACCTACTACTTAATGTGCAATGTTTATTTATTGTTGTGTTGTATGATTGCAATAAACAATTGTGGCTGTCAGTTTCTTCTGATTAAATACCGTATTTGTTAAATAAATAAAATGATAGTAATGAACTGGGCCATTCTTTGCATATAATGTATGACTTTCATATTTCTGACACTTTGGAAGATATATGAAATGCTGATATGCAGGAGAAGGCTTGTAAATCAAAGGGAGTTGGAAGAGATTCTGATCTGCTTTCTAGCAGAGGGTCATCTTTGCCATTACAAACTCTGAGGGTACTTTTGACTTCTCTCTGGGCCAAGACGTACTGGTCGGAATAGGAAGCCGGACCCAGAGGACACTCATTAACAGCTCATGAAGGAAGGATTTTAAGAGACACGAGCTCTCTCAGGATATGCAGCAAGATTTGTGCGCGCAATTAATGGGTCAAGGTGCTGGGTCAGGATTACATGTGGTGCCTCCATCCATGCTTCTGACAATCAGCACCCCCAGGTTGGCTTTGCTGTAACGATTAGTTATTGGTCCCAACAGAGCCACAACTGAGGTGCAGGGATTTTTTTCCACCTCAGATCCGAATATAGATAATGCTGAGGCACAACGGGTGGATACCGTCATTTGTGCTTTTTAATGGGATAATTGCTTGTATTTTCGTGCATATTACACAGTGTTACTTTGGCTCTTTAGTCATGTGGTTAATGCCATGATTTCTCTGTTTGTGGAAGTCCTGTGTCAAGTTCGGTAGCTGGGGATGCTATGGCAGCAAGGCATTTCCACAAGCTCCCTCACAGCAGAGCCTGGCAATTCCCAGGCCCAGTAATTCATGTGCAAGGTGCTCTCACACCTCCTCTTCATTTTATTCTCAGTATTCCGCCGAGCAACCTTATCTCCACCTATCAATTATTGTGGTATTAATTTATACCACTCTGTATCTCTCCCTTACTTTGCGGTTTGCCTCATGCTTACTTAAAATATGTCAACGTCCCTGAGTAGGTTGCTGTAAAATGAGGCCAGGACTGACTGTTGCAGGTTGATTTATGTGCTAACACCGCAGCAGAGGTTTTTTTTGAGAGTGCTTAAATAACGAACAAAAATAAGATTTAAAAAAGTTGTCAGAAGAGTACCCAGAGATACTGTGCAAACAGGAAGCGTTTTGATTATGTTTGCTGGTGCAAAATTAGTAAAGAGTTTGAAATCGTCTTGTGCTTACAGATTCCATTGTTTTCAAAGAATAATTCCATCTATTTTAACATTTTCAAGTATAATTCCATTGGTAACAGCTCTTCCTTTGATTGTGAGCTACGCTAATTGAAAGGTGTGGTGCAGTGTCTGTTTTGGCAGTTATGCTTGTATCTTTTGTTTAAAAACTCAAAGTGTTGGCTTTCCTGTCCAGCCTTCCTTAGTATTTTCTGTTTTGGTGATGTGATGACAGACTTACAGTGTGTTTCCTTGTGTGTATGGTAACAGATGTTTATGTGAATAACAGACTTTTTTATGAAGGCACACACTTTATAGCCAAATACTAATTAAAAATAATTGCATGTAAGCATTTTTGTTTATTCCCTGTTGTGCATCTTTAATCATTTGAAATCACCTGCAGTTGAAAACTGAGGCAAAGATTTGATACTGCAATTATAAGAGGCCATCTGACTCTATATTAGAAAGGAACAGCAACATATTTGAAGAGGAAATTATTACAAAAAGTAAGCGAATGCCTGCCCTCTCTGAGTTCGCTTTTATGCAGGATGAAAATACCAATGCAGGGTTTTGTTAAACTAATAGGAGTTTAAGGTATCTTTTCTACTGAAGCAATTGGTTCTTGACTGACATCCTGTTCAGGACATATTCTGTGCACTAATAAGCTCATTACAAATATATTTTAATTAGACGTGTAACAGATGGTTCAGAGTAAATATGGGCAGTAGCACTTTTTAAAGAATAAAACCCACAGGTTCTTTTTAAGGACTCAGCGTCTCGGTTTGGACTTTATCAGTAGCTGATTGAGGTAAGCAAAGTGAAAACTAGTCAAAGGCACCTAAGTCATGAAAGAAGTAAAACTGAACAAAACGAAAAGAAACAAAGCCAGAGTTAGCAGAGCCGTGTGTGTTCAATAAGGACTAACCAGTAACAAAATGAAAGGACCATTTGTTCACGGTTCGACACTATTTTCATCTTTGCACATGAGTAGGCAGTGTTTCATTTCAGGTCCTGATGTTCAGCACCTGGACAAGAGGCCATGCAAATCTGGTGTGCTCCTGGTGTTTTTGGTAGGTTTGGACCCGTCCACGCAACGAAGCAGCCCGAGCAGAGGATGATGCTCCAGCAGATGATGCAGGAGCCCACGGCAGCCGCTGTCACTGCCAGCTCTGGTCCCGCTCACGCATTGTGCTGTGATCTCCTGGCTGGGACAGGGCAGGAATCGCTGCCCAACCTGCTGCGGGCTTTAGCTCTCCTGTGGCTGACAGGTGATGATCACAAATAACACAGCAGGTCCTAGTAAAATTAATAATATATAAATCCGTGGGTAAGGTCGTGGGGGTGTATCATCAGCAAAATTAAGGGATAGTTCTGGTTCAGTATGTTTTATTTATTGCGTTAAGAGATGATTGAATGGGAACAGCTGATTAAGCCCATCACATGAAGGTTCTCAGTGAAAGGAATTACTCCATGCCTCTGTTCTCACAGGGAGAACAAGCTGGAAAGAGAAGGATATTGAGTAATTCTGGTAAGGTTCATAGTCATCCGAGTTGGTTTTGGCTTTTACTTGGAGAAAACCTTCATGAAACAGGTGGGGTTTTTTTGAACAGGAATTAAATCCAAGTATTACACAACATGGTGAAATAGTTCTTACTAGTGAATTAAAAATAGGAAGCAGACAGTGATATCTCTTAAGCATATTTTCCTCCCCTGAAATTCCAGTCCTGAGCCTCTTGGAAATGCAGAACCCAACCTAAAGTGATGGCAAAGCTCAGGATTACCAAGATGCAAGGATCAGAAGATGAGTGAAATGCAGAATTGCACAATGACATACTCCCACCTTTGGGCAGCTCTCTTACTAAAGCACACCATAATAGAGACAAAGGCTGTTTTGTGGCCATAATACATAAATCTATAGCTGCTGCATGCCTAGAGCCCCCTTCTTGTGCCCGTCGGAGAGCCCAGCAGAGTACACGTGGCTGCGGCTGCGTGGTGGCTGCACGAACATCTGCTGAGCCCTGGTATACCTTTCACCTCCTGGAACCTCATAACGTAGGGTAAACACGGCGTGGAGTAGGATCCATCAGAAAAATTATATGATATTTGACCTTTTTGTAACATAACATTTCTGGAAAATATTATCACACATGAGATTTCATGTAGTAATATTGGGATTAATTATGTGATAGATGTAGCACAATGTAAGCGTTTTCCGCATTGTGCTGGTGCAGATGGAATAATATCATCTGCAAGTCAGGCTGCAGAATAACTGCGATCCTCTTGGTTTTGTTGGCAGAAAGAGATTTCAGTTCCAATGAGCGCTATCAGTGAAGTGCCCGCTTAGCTAAGAAAATGCCATCACACATAGGCTCCTTCATGGGTCTGCAACCACAGAGCATCATGCGTTAAAAAACAAACAAACAAACAAAAAAACAACAAACAAACAATAATAATAATAAATAAATAACTGGTTCTAGTTCAAACCTGAGTTACTAGTTTTACTGCAGTGCCACCTTGTCTGCTTCCAAAACGTATTCGGATTTTTACCATGTTGAGGAGGTACAACATTTTTACCATGTTGTTCTCTCTGCAAGAAGCTTGGTGGACATCACTGAGGGCAAACAAACAATTGTGAAGGAAAGTCAACAGAGGAAGGCAATTTTTTAAAAATTGTTGAACAGCTACTGAAAAATAAAGCTAGTAGGAGAGATGGACATATCTGGTGCCTGAAAATTACTTAGTATCAGAATCTCATGAAGACTGCAATTTATATGAACATAAAAATTTTAATGGAAGCAGTTCTCATCATGAAAAATAGGTTTATCAGCCAAATACGCTGTCAGGGGACTGTCTGGATGAGCCATCCCTGTGATGCACAGATTGGTGTAGGTTGGGGCCAGGCGATGCTTTTTCTAAGGTCAGCTGGAGTAGAGGGACTAATTCTGACCTGTGCAATTTCTTCAGATCTAGGGGAAATGTTGTTTCCATGCTTCGAGTGCCAGCCTTGGCGTTGTGTCAGGTCTGCTCTTGGGACACTTTCCTGAGACAGCATCGAAGCTGGGCACTCAAGAACAGAATAAAGAGCTGGCGTGGGGAGCAAGGGGGAAGAAAAACATCAGTCCCAGGTGGTACCATGGCTGTGGTGTGCTTGGGCAGCTGCTCCAAATCAGTACAGGGCGAGATGTGGTCTTGTGCTCATCGCTGGGTGGTGGTGTCCATGAAAGTGATGTTATGGATGCAATATCAGTACTGCGGGCAGGAGGGGGACGCTGGCCAGGCTGCAGATAAGAAAGGTAAATGAAAACGGGGTGGAGGCTGCTATTGCAGAAGTACAGCTTTATTGGTGCTGGGGAATTAAATGCAAGTTTTGGGATATTTGGTGTGTTTTGTAATTAGCAGAACCTGAGGAGCGTAACTCTTAGCAAAACGCTGTACAGCTGGAACACCTAATAACAGATTTGAGTTTATGATAGTTAAAATCTCCAGGACTCGACAGCGTCCATGTAAAGACAAATTGCAACCAAAATCTGCTTCTGTCGCTTGCCATTTCCACCCTCCTACTCTGCAAACCAATTTTGCAATACCTTTTACGCTGCTGTGCTGGGGAAGCTGGCACCTGTTTCCCTTCCCTCCGAGTGCCATATGCCTGAAAACGGAGCCTGGAGAACCTTATATTTTTATTTATTTACTTGTTTTATTTTGTCAAAAACTCTTCAGAAAGAAGAGATACTCTGAAATTAAAGGATGACCTCAGAAGGGAGTAAAATTAGAGTAATGGGTGCCAGGAGCGTGTCTTCAGTCCCATGGAAGAATGCTGTGTCATTACTATTTCACATCTGTTTTATATTCTGTTTGAAAATGCAGGTGCTCAGCTCCAGTGAAATTATAAATAAAAATTCAGTATTAAATGTGAAAGATGGTAGAATACATGTGGGAGAAGGAAGGCGATGAGAGCCTAGTGAGGGACTATACTCTGAGGAGCCCTTCCTCATGCTGGCCTAGGTGGGCTGGGTGCGTGGATGCCAACAGGAACTTCTTCAACGAGCTCTCATTAGCTATTGGGATAGGAAGCTATCTCAACGTGAGATGAGCTACATAAATTTGTATCTGAAATTACATCAGATCATTCAAACATTATCTTCACGTCATAGGTAAAGGTGGTGCAGGTTCAACCTGAAGGCAGACACACTTTGCAGCATGTACATCTCTCAGGAAGACAGTAATGACGACATTTTCAATGCTCTTTGGAAAAAAATGTCAAAACTACGGGGTCTAATTTCTTTTCCTTGCCTAAATCATGTTATACAGATTCAGCATCTTTCTACATTTATACCATATATTAAATTATTTACTATGCAATAAAGATAATAGAAGTGCTTGAAAAGTTACTTTTTACAAGTATCTGAAAAAAAACACAACACACCCCACATTGTTATTTAAGTGCTTCAAGAGCAATATAATGAAAATATCTGATGCAGAAATATTTAAGATTTCCTAATCTATTTAGCTGTGTTTGAACAAGACTTTAAACTTTTTAACTATCCAGACCATGCTTTTCTGCTCTGTTTTTCTATTTCAAGTGAATAAATGACCTCTGAAGGGAAGCTAAACTTTTCTCCTGTTAAGCACTTGGATTGGTAGCAGGTGGTGAAAAACTTCACGTTGTTTAGTGTTTTAAGTGAAGTAGCTGTGACACCAGAAGCACAACAGTGGCACCAGATAGTGTTAACTAATTTCTATAGCAAGAATTTTCAATGACTTTTTAATCTTGGGAAGAAAAACTTTACATATGTGTAAACCACTGCAGAAATAAGAAAGAAGTATTTTTATGCCAATTTTGACTTTCCTTTCTGCTTTGAAATTTGCAAATCCCCCTTGTTTGCATTATAGTTTAGACGTATTTCATTTGTTAGTTGTAGTGATGTGGTTTCTTGCAGTATTTTGAATGAGTTTATGACAGCTTTGCACATATTGCTGCCTTTGTCTTTTGCTCATTTTTATTTGACACATTAGTTATTTTCAGGATGTAATAAAATCCGTTTTAGGTATGAATTGCTTCTTGCAATACTAAGACTCATTTATTTATTTATTTATTTATTTATTTTTACAAAGCAGAATTTCATAAATTTCATTCACATCTAAATTTCAGATGCGGCCTGGCTTGCTTTACGCACCATGTAGTTCTAACCTGATGATAAGTATTTCAGGTTTATCCCCATTTTTGCATGCAGTTACCTAGCCCAGACATTCCAGGTGTTCAGGGCAACACACGCTCCTTGCATTTTTTTAACCACATCTGCTTTGGACCAGGTTTGATGCAATCATGGTCATTTAATATGATCTGATCTTCATCACGCATCTTATACTAATGAAGAGAATGCTCATGGTGCGATAACTGCAGGAATTACAGCGTAGTAGCACTCTGCCAGGCCCCAGTCGCCCACTGCTTCTCTCTGGCCCCCACCCCTATTCACGACCCAAAGATAATTCACTGCTTTCTGTACTGAGCATCATTTCTTTTTGTGTCAGCCTTGAACTCAAGTGCCAAAATTTATTGAAGAGTTTCTGTTTTCCAAGAAATTTGTGGAGAAATGTGACATTGTGGAATATGTTTTTATTCTGATAGAAATAAAATTTTGAATAGGATTAGATTTCTTGTGCTGTTGGATGCAAGATTAATGATTAAGTCATTTGCTTTTACTGTTGTACATTAAAAAATACTAGAAACAAATGTAATTGTTTTTACAGTAAACATTTAATCTTTCTTTGTGAAGCAATTATTCATATTTGGTGAATGAACCGTGCACTCTAAAGCATAGCAGTGAGCTGGCAGTTGCAGAAGGAGAAGCCATCTCGTGTCCCCCACCCGTGCCCGGTGGGGCTGGCAGAGCAGAGCTCAGCACAGCTCAGCCTTCCTTTATTCTTTGCCCTTATGATTTCATTAAACTGATGTCAGGAAATAACCACAGCTTTAATTATTCTCTTCTTTTGATTAACTATCTTAAAATAAACATTATGCTACTCTTTCTGCTCCTTCCCCTTTTTTTTTTCATTACTTATCCAACTTGCTCTGTTCATTAATCTTGGTTTTTTTCCATGACACCCTAATGGCTCCTGCTGCCCAGCGATCATTATCTCAGTGCCACTTGTCACTGACTTTTCCATCCATCAGCCCCACTCATCTGTCAGAGTTGCAGGTCTGCAGCTGGGGCAGAAATCCCCCAAATCTTCCAACGCCAGCTTTGTCATTCTTGGGCACTAACCTGGTGCTTGTTCAGCTCATCCCTTACATTGTCACCCTGTGAACAGCGATTGGGCCAGGTCTACCAAATTAAGGCTGAGATGTCACAGGGGTGGGAGAGAGCCTTGCACAGCCAGGCAGCCAGTGGCACCAAGCATCCTTCGTTGACCTGTCCACCAGGAGGTTCAATTCTGCCCTCACACCAGACACTCTGCTGCAGACTCTGTGCCTAGTGCCATATCATTGACTGTGGAGGGGACGTGATGATTCTCTTTTTGGAAGCTCTGCTTTTAAGCGACCTCAGATTTATAGCAATCAGATTTTAAGTGATCAGATTTCTAGCATTTTTGCTTATGTAGCATTGTTCCATCCTCTAGACACACCTGTTTTCCAGACTCTTCACTTCTTCCTCCTGTTCTGGGTAAGATTTGCTAGGCACGTGTGCTGTGTCTTACAGTTCTCATCCACCTCGGATCTTGAGTGGCGTAAGGGTGGGCACTAGATTCTGTGACACCAGCATAAAAGCACGATAATACATAAATATGATGTTTTTTTCCCCCCCCCCAGTTCCTCTGGACAATACCAGGTCACATTCCCAAAGTTCTCCCAGCCCACGAGGACTAGCCCCCTCTTCCCAAAGTGAGAGCAGAAAAGCTGAGCTGATACCATTTCCAAAAAATCCAACACCAAACACAAGCACCACGTGTGTGAAGCTGGAGATAAGCTCACGAGCAGCCCTGGGGAGGACAAGGCTTCAGGCTGCTGCCCCTGTTTCTGCCCTCTCCCCCTCTGCCCAGCACTGGTGTGTCCTTCACGGACACCCCGCTGTGGGCTCCGCGGTTCATTCAGGAGCCCACCCAGCCTGACGGTGAGACAGCGAGGCAACCTCATTGCCTTGCAGAGGGTTTTTAAGCTCTCTAAAGGGAAACTGTTCTCACATCCAGAGGAAGTGTTCACGAAGTCAAGGGGTACTTCTCATGGCTGATGTCAAAGCAAATTCAATTTGCTTGCTGGCCACCCGGCCACATTTCCTTGCAATTTGGTCATGAAATCTGTTTCTGTCTCATCTTGTCCTTCTTCACACTCCTGTTGAACACCCTATTAACAATTTGAGTAAGTCTCTTGCCCGGAATATTACTGCTACACCAGACTGTTGACTCCAATTTCATAAATGTGTAAGAAGTGAGCAAATTAAGTAGTATGAACTATGACAGTCCTCTGACACTGACAGTGTAGTGTACTGGCCCACACATGCTGTACAGCATAATGATTACATTACAATCTTGTGATATTATTCAAAATGACTTCAGATAAATGAATGATAAACTAGGGGTTATGCTTCCTTTATTACAGGGCTGATAAGGTAGCTAATCAGTGTCCAAGTATATGTCATTACATAAATTATGAACCAGAGTTTGATGTGTATTCCCAAAGAGCCGGAGCCCGAGTGTCATCTGGTATAAGTCTGCAGCCTGAAAAATGAATTCTGAAAACAACAGTCGTTTTTGTTCTAACAGTATTAATAAATTACTAATAAATAACCCTAAAAGGTTGTGAGAGACTCTTTTAATCTATTAGCAGAATTTCATACTAACTAATCCTAGATTTCCCTTCATTTTGAAGATTAACTTTCTATGCAAGGACATGAACCCTTACGCCTCCTCTAAAGGAGTGATCTTTTGGCAGCTCGGAAAAGAATAAATAAAGCATGCATATTGCTCTTTTCTTCTGAGAGCAAATGCTGCAGTCTTGGAAGCCCAGTGGTGGCACCAATGCTGTGCCTTGTTCAGGGCTGTAAACCACCGGCCAGTTTTGGAGACCTGAGCTCCCCACTGCTGGCTTTTCTCAGGGTGCATGGACTGGCAGCAACCTTCTCCTGCAACCTGATGCACCCTTG
Source organism: Aythya ferina (assembly GCF_964211825.1). NCBI lineage: Eukaryota > Metazoa > Chordata > Aves > Anseriformes > Anatidae > Aythya > Aythya ferina. The sequence goes on along the minus strand of NC_140302.1, from coordinate 36,105,256 downwards.
CATTTACACCTAAATATTCTGTAAGGGGAAATAGCCGAGCAAGAACTTTGGTGACTGCAATCTTTTACTAAAACTGTGTACTCAAACATGAAGTTTTCAACAAAGAGCAAATGAGCTCCTTCCCTGCTGCTTGACGTATTTCCTACTTGGAGTAAGAGGTCAAGCTGGTCTGCTCCCTAGGCAGTAGAACAGAGTATTAATATATATATACATTAACTTTTTGATAAAAATATGTGCTTGTTTTAAAGATTTTGATTGCAAAGCTTTCTGAAGAATGCAAAGTGTTATAAATCAAGAAAAATGTAGGCTTTTACATGAAATTTCAAAATAAGTAGAGGCTTGATTATTATTATTATTATTATTATTATATTGTTATTATTATTTTAAGTGTACACTCTTTGTGCAAAGGGGAAAAACCTCTTTTATAGGAAAGCCACTTTCTGTCACAGGCACCTTTTGAAGCTCTTTGACCGGCTCTGTTGGTGATTGTATGCTCACACACTTTGGATACTCTGAGTGTCAGTGGGACCAACATTTGGCTTTGGTTACACATCTGCAAATCCAGTACACTCAGGTCTATATGTCTGACAAGACTTCAAGGTTGAGTTCATATTAACTGAAACTGAACTGAGCACATTTGAGTGAAGATTGACTTATAGAGCACTTGGATTTACAGACACTACCAGGAATGTTTACATAGTTCTCTTGGTGTTTCAGCTGTAATCCTATTGCTATCAGAATTCAGTTTAAACCTTATTTTTCATTTAGTTGCTGAAATATAGTTGGAGAGTCACTTGTGACTTGTATAAGCAAGAGAAAGAAAAGGGGATTTTCCTTTTATTGTCACCAAAGTGTGCTTTCTCTATGTAAATTATAGCTGCCTCTAAAGTGGCTTCAGGGATGGGCAAGGTGTGTGATGAAGATGAGGGGATAGCCTGATTATATGTTTTGCTTTGATGTTTACTTGTCAAACATGCCTGAGATGTGTTGATAGGGTGGAGGTTGGCTGGGGTTGGCCCTTCACCCGCTGCTGCCGGTGGCACGTGCTGCACAAGCCACCAGCACTGGGTTCAGCTCTGGGCTTTGCTTCTGCAGAGCTGAGGTTTAGAAATAAAAAATATGTTCATTTGCAAACAGAGCAGATTTGGTCTGCCACCCAGGAGCATGGAGTGTCATGGTGCTACTTTCATAGTTTCTTTTCAGAGAAGAACTTGCATTTAATAGTTTCAAATTATTTTTATTGATTATGGCATGAAAATGTAAGTGCAAGGAATCTCTTAAGTCTTTTAATATGCCTTTTTTAGACTTAAAAAAAGACATAAATTCTTCCCAGTGTGTATATATATATATTATTATATATAAACAGTATATATATATAAATTTATAAATTATATAAATTAATATATATATGTATATATATACTTGGTGAAAGCACTTGCTTGCTCTGATTTCCATCAGAAATGCAAGGAGTTGCATACAATTTTACAGGATATGGTACCAGACCTTGAGAGCTTGCTGTCTGATTTAAAACTAGACAATGCAAGTGAAATGGAAGAAGACAAAGTAGACAAGATTAACAGCCATCAGATAATGCCATGTGCTGTCTGAGATCTAAACCGAATGGCTCTGAATCATCTGAAATAACTATTAAAATTTAATTCCTTAAATGTTGTACAACCTGATTGCTCCCCAACAATTAACAACTTGTCCACTTTTTTGTGGCTCTCATAACCTTTATGGAGACTGATATTTTGAGTAACCATCTAAATCATGAGCGCTTACCAAAATCAAATCCCAAAGTATGTGGTGCTCTCTGATTGTTAGTGAGAACTCACCAACCATAAGTGAGAAAGCAGATCCTCCACCTGAGTTCATCAAAAAACATCTCTTCAGATAAAAAAAGAGAAGCAAGAAGCAAAAATTTATCTTAACCAACACAGAGGCAGGTTCTGAACCCACCACCAGTTCCATGCTGACCAAGAGTGAGGGTCTCTGAGAGTCCTATTCCCACATCCTCTCCTTCCCCTTGCTAGGAGTCTCTGGGACTTAGTATTCACCAAATGAAAATGTGTTTTGGGGGAAATCACAAAAGCTTAACATAGCTTAAAATGGACTATCAGTGTGTGAGTCTGTTGGTATGTTCACGTGTGATGTTTTTAGAGCACAGAAACCTAATTCCTGGGCCCCTGGAACGTCTGCGTCCTAAAGACATCACACAGAAATTTGTTTTACTATTTAATCTAACTATAGACAGAACTACAGGCAGGATCTTTATCAAAGAACTTTTAAAAAAAAGACAATACAAAAGAAAAACAATTGCTTTATCCTCTGCAGCAGTTAGAAAGTAGAACAAATGTTTCTTGTGTACAGTCACAAAAGCTGAACTAATGTACATTTTTCTTGCACTCTTACACCATCCTCATCAGTTGCTTCATACTCATGTTAATAACAATTAATTATCATTTTATCCTGATATAACTACATTGACTGAAATAGAGTCACACGAGGGATTAATTTGGTCCAGTATAGTTTTCCATCATTGCATTTCTTGCCTGTTTTTTCAAAGCATTATTATAATAAATTAATTTGAAAATTGTTAATTGTTCAATCGTTAATTGAAAAGTTAATCTTATTCTGCAGATTCTCCAAACATAACACCCCTCATTCTTCTCAGCAAATATTTACAACACAGGACTTGGACAGTAACTGAATATGCAGCTGTAGGATCTGCACTAAAATTGGAGGACAGTAGCAATTTTTAAAAGCAATCACAGTGTTTACAAAGTATGTTGCACACAATGGACAATATTGTAAAAGAAAAATATAATACATGTGTTCAATAAGGTGAAAACAAATATGTTTTCATTTTTTATTTTGTTGACTGGTATACAAGGTTCTAAAAAGGATTTTTTTTTTCTTTGTGGAGAACGCACTACAGATTTACAATATTATATTCCACTGTATACATTTGCTAACAAAAAATACCACTACTGTATCCACACCAGTGACAAATCTGCCAGAAAGTGACTAGTTGATATGCCTTTTTATTACTGCAGCTGCCTTGTTTTTCTAGTCAAAATAAAAGAAAATCACAGGATCCTTAAAATAATAGCTGACAGCAGGTAGTTACTGAGAAATGCATGTCCCTGGCTCTTAACTTTGTAGCATCCATCCAGATGGCAGATTAGAGGCTGGGATCTGCAGGTTGGTGACAAATACATGGGTAATAGCATTCAGCTTGCCTAACTGTAAAAGTGAATTCACTATTCCTCTTTGATTGTAGACCTGACATGTCAGATGAGAGGAGTCCCTGGAAGAAGCTGCCAAAGCAATAGCACAAATAAATGCCAGACACAAGCGCTGCTTGATGTAGGATTACAAACACTGTACCTATCATCAATTCAAATTTAGCTGATATGTAAAGGCTGTGGTGCGGTTGCCTCAGCCGAGCAGCACACGTGCAGGAGGCTGACGGGTACCTGGGCATGGCTGCAGGAGCTGGGAGGCCCCTAATGACTTCTGCAGCGGGAGAAAGCAGCTCTTGGATTCACACCCCCCCATATGGCACACATGATGTGCCATATTTGTCCCTTGATTTGCCTGATTTGTCCCTCTGCCCTTCCCCACGCCACGTTATCCACCACTTGACTTCTGAACTGCCTTGATCTGTCTAGCTGACTCTCTTGCTTGTTACTTTGCATATCCCCCCCTTTTTTCTTTCTTTTCCTGGGAAGTGCAAAATCTAGCTGGGGAAGGAGGTGGTGCAAGCTTGGTGCTAATCTCTTCATGCTGATTTTGCATTGACAAAATCCTCCAGCAGCTCAATGATGCCAACCAATAATTGTGCACAACACCTGAGGGTCTCTGTGTAGGTTACAGGGCAGAAATCATATGTTGTGGGAATTCTGCATTGCCATTGCATGGAAGTGATCCTGCCAGGATCAGAAATGGTGGTTCCCTGGGCTTCCCCCAGTCATTGCTAAAGCTCAGGACCCCTCTGCTTTCATTGCTGCTGTTGGAAAGAAGATGCTGAAAACAGCAGACAAAGCTCCTATGCTCTGGGATGAGAAGAACTTTATGCAGATATTCCAATCCCACCTCTTTTGCCTGTACTGCCATTTTATCAGTGTAAAACTGTAGTGGCTCTTTCTCATAATCTTACATATCTCGTTTTCTCAATGAAAGTGAAGAGTGGCACCATTGTTGGTGTTTGGACAAATGCAGCTGGAAAAAGCCTTTACCTTACAATTAACTGTATCTCATGGTTCCATGATCTCAGTTGCCTTCAAACTCCAGCCTGCTCTTTCATCACTAGGAATAAAGCACTATCCATTGAAGCTAGCTTTTTGTAAAGTAAAGGTTATGTAAATCTCAAGAAATCTCACTTTATATATGGATTTGTTCAACAGGTGCATGTAGGATAACATGAAAAAACATACAGCCCTTAAATAGGATAAATAAATATACACGCATATAGTTTTTTGTTTCTAAAATATCTATTTGTTACCTGCATTTTGTCTTGACTTGCAACATCCATTCTCCTTGTACAGACCCTTTTTGCCACTACTTTGCTCACTTGTCACTATTTTGTTATTTACATGGAAAACCAAATAGAAAGAGGTAATAACAGTAAAACCGCTGACTAATATTTTCCAAAAATCAAGACCTCCAACCCACTCATGGAGGGATTAGCTGCTGAGATCACGTGGAGATCATGTATATCACAGAAGAAGTAATCCCTTTGCTATCTCCTTTATCTTCCCAGGGTGTAAGCATCTCAGTGCTGAAGGCTTTACATCACACTGGTTTAAGGTTGAATTCTGGCTTATTTCAGGGGATTTAAAACAGTGTAAGCAGAAGCAGAATTTGGCCTACCTCTGTAATCTTTACTCAAAATTAAAGCTCAACCAGATGAGAATGAGCGCTTTTTTTTGTATTAAACTCTTATCTTCCCAATCTGAAAAAGCTTTTGTAGATCAAGCATGCCCGCAGTTTCACCCAGGTCCCTATCACACTGCTGTGTGTCACTGCAGTTAAAACCCAAGGATTAATCTATTTAGATCAACAAATTGAAAGTAATATAAAGATGTCAAAATCTGAAATCTTTTAAGAGAATACAGGCGGTGAGTAATGAGATTATGTATCGGTTTCTCATATTGATTAGGTTTTAATATTTCACTTAATTCACCCAAATATGCAAAACCTGCATGCTCTCTCTTCTCAAGAAGCCGCATGTCGGCAGCACTGGTCTTGCAGCACTTACCCATCTCCCCTTAGCACCCGCAAAAAGTTTCTTCACTGGAGATCTGCTTTTGGTGTACCTGATTTATTGCCCACAACTCTCAGTGTTATTGCATCATTTTTTTTCCTAAATGATACTGATGCTCGAATAATTCTGTTTACCAGCTAGTCATCTAATGATTGGTTTACATAATCATATTTATATTAAGTAGATAGGAACAATTAACTTTGTTTTAAGTGTAGTTATTTGAAATACAGTAGTGGCAATATCTGCCAGAAGCAAATAAACATATTAGCAGGAAATGCTTAAATGATCTGGATAACCCTATGAGCCGGCATAGCAGGTGGTAATATCCTGTTTTTAAATTACATTTCAGCAAGTGAACATAATAAATCCTCTTGTGTTATATATTTCGCTGGTAGCAACTTATACTCACATTATTCTATTTGACCTCATTACTGCTAATCATTATCACATTTTTAATAGCTGCCACAGTGAGTGAAACAGTTAATACAGTATTTCTTGCCGAAAGAGAGCCTGTCAGGTTATTGATGACAAATTAAAATTAATAAAGAAGATCTGTGTTGAATTTGAGGGAATGGAATAACTGCGAGCATCCAGATGATTGGAAAGGCCTCTGGGGTACTCTGTGAAGAGTAATGTTTTTGGTGTACGTGTATTGTCTTGAAAGGAACGCTAAAACTGCCAAATCTCTGCTTTTGCCTGGAAGACTTCCTGAAATAGGAGCTGTATTCTTTTGGCCCTCATCACATGTAATTTATCCCTGGGAGAGTTATTTCCCGCTCTGTACACCTCCGCTCGGTGCTGTAATAACAGCCAGTTGCTGGGGCTGCACGGTTTTATTTACCTCGCTGAGCATCTTTACAAGAACAATCACCAGCACACGCTGCACAGGTCCGGCTGAGGCAGTAAATAAGTACAAGTCCAACATGGAATTCCTGCCCTGGCTCTTTTCTGAAATTTTAGCCTATTGCGATTTATTTAAAACTTTCTGCGGCTGGGTCACCTGCCTCGCGGCAGGTACCACTGCACAGCATCCAGCCGGCTCCTCTCTTAGCAGAGCAGAGGGGGTGTCGGGCACTGACTACCTCGCTTTATGAAAAATTAATGCATTTACATATCCCCCGATTGCTGGAGCAGCGGTGTTTATTAGAGGTGAGCGCTCCACAGGGATGGGGCGAGAGCCGTGGCCCGCCGGGGACGGCAGTTCAAGGCCATCCCGAGGTCCTGAATTAATTGAACGCCGCGGCGTGAGCTCAGTCCTGAGCAGACAGCGGGCCACGCCGCAGAATCACCAGACATAATTTTGACTGTGCCCAGGAGGCATACCAGGGAGACTGAATTATCTCTTACCAAAAGAGAAAGTAGTCCTTTGAGGTCAACGGCGGAGGTCGTCGGTGGGTCAGCGTGGAGAAACGCCAACGTGGGATCTGCCCTAAAAAGAAAAAAAATAATGGCCCAATTACCGCGCGTAAGCAAGTCGTGCAGAATTTCTTCACACAAAAGGGGGATTTTGGGGATACGAAGGGAGCCAGCAGCTGGGAGCAGACATTGCGTTGAAGGGAGGATACACATGCATTTTTGGAGAGGAAAACTGAAGGTGCAGCCATTAATTGCTTTGGAGCAGTTAAGCTGCAAAACTGCTGCTGTGTAGGGCTCAGCAGATTCACCTGTATTTGCTCAGTGTGTAAAACGAAGCTCTGGCAGATCTTATGCTTTTCTGGTCTGTAATATTATTATGCTCTGAGTACAGAAAGATGATATCTTTTCTTTAAAAGCATTGCCTAAGTGAGAAGGCATCAAAAACAGTGTTGTATTCTTTTGGAGCTGGCTAGAACTAGGCTTGTTTGGAGAGGAAAAAGCAGTGACATTTTGAGTTTCTGAGTTGCAGGAAAGCTGAGCGAATTTGAGAGCTACAAGCTCTGTCCAGGGGTCATCCCCCCCACCCTCCTACCTGGGCACATGCTCCTTTCTGAGCCCCCCAGGGAGTTGCTGTGCCCCCAAAAGATGTTAGGCACCAGGACCACCACCTGCACGCAGAAATGCGTCCTTGGCACAGGGTCGGTGGTTCCTGAAAGCGTCGCTACAGAAGGCGAAACTTTGTGCAGTTCACGTGGTTGACAAATAGCAGTCAAATTACTCTGCCAGTGAAATTTGAAATAAAAATATAGGAAATGAGGAGTTAATTCAATTAAACGCTTTCCCACCCACATTTTACCTTTCCTTGCTGCTCAAGGGAATCATTCGTGGAATGTATATCACCAGCAGACTTATTTTTACCATTATTTTTAACTTAATGAGTATACCTTACACATCAGAGAGAAAGTACAAAGGTTAAATTTTACATTAAGAGCACATTGCAACATAGTATGCAAATATTCCTATGCAAATCTAAAGCCACCAGAAGATAAATGTGTTATATTTTTAACCAGTTAACTATGACGGTGAAGTATGGTGCAAGATATTCAGTAGTTTCATTTTATATCTTTCTTGTAAATAATGCATAAAGTATGTAGATGTTGTCAAAATATGATTAAGCTATTAGCTTTATAGTTTTCATAGTTAAGAATGTGTTCAGCATGTAGCTCATAATAACTCATTTCTAAACGCAGACACCATTATAAAATATTTCTTGTTCAAGTGAATGTTATCATGTGACATAATGATTTTGCTTAAAACCAAGTTAAATGAGGAGTAAAATTAAACAATATTGCATGAATTGTGTTTGACTAATTTTGTGTCACATTATATTAGCCAAGCTTTCAAAATATGTGTTAATGACAAATAGGGTAAGCCCCTAACATACTTTATATGTCTGTAAAACCACCCTTAAGTCATTAGCTTTTAAAGGTTCATTTTGTTTGCAGTTTTTGTAGCCACTGGCTTTTTAGTGATTACTTTTGTCTATGAAACTAGACATGATTAAAAAAGAGATATTTTACATAAGACTTTGGGACTTATTGCCATATTATGGGAGCATACTGTGTGCATTAAAACAATGTCTAATAATTGATGAGCTCTACAGTTTTGAGGTAAACATAGTTAAGGGTGAATTTTAATGTTTACGTTGTATTTACATAAGAACCACACTGAGCTTTTAATCAACAGTTTGTTTCTTTTATGTCTGGATTTATCTGTTGCCTGCTACAGAAATCTTATATCAAATAGGATGAAAGTGTTACAGATCTCCGGGTTTAATTTAAAAAAAAGCCAAAATTTGCTTCAGTAAGATAGCTGCTCCCTTTTGAGGCCATAGATGCTATCAGAGTTTCGCAGTGGGGACTTGCAGCCTTCACAGCACATGTGGAAATGTTTCTTCGGACTTACTGCTGTCAGAGCAAGAGGGGCCGTGGTGTTAGGCAGAGCAGGTTAAGAGGCTGCACCAGTTGGTCTTCTACACCAAGACAGAGACCTTCAGTCTCTATTTAGCCATGGAAATTGACTATTCCACCCTTCCTCACTGCTGTGAGGATGAGGAATAGAGAGGACTGGTGGGTGTTGAGCCCAGCTCTCGGTCTCACTGCTGGTATTTTGGGGATGCAGCAGCCCCGTCACCCACTGCTTAGAAACCAGAGTGGTCTTTGCACGTGAGACCAGGGCAAGCAGCTAAAATGCTGGCTCTGAGGCTTTCCTCAGAGTGGAAGAACATTACTCTTTCTGTGGCAGCCTATTCCTATATATGTTTAACAATGAAAAAAAAAAAAAGTCCTCCCTGGGGTTTCAGAAAAATACTAACCCTGGGTTAGGGTGATATTCAGTGATGCCAAAAGGCTGGGTGGGAGGTGAGGCCAACACACTGGGGAGGGTGAGAAGGTGCAGAGGGAAGGCAACGCGTCATTTTTTAGTGTTTCAGTGCTCAACTTCTTTGATAAAATCTTCATTCTGCCCACCCTACCCTGGTGCCTTGGAAAGCTACAGCTTTATCTCACGAATTCTCCCTCTGGACACTTGTCAGAACAAAGAGTATGGACTTTGCATATCATTTATCCTCTTGTATATAAGGAGCTTGTCACATCTTAATGTTGAACCTCACCAGAGAGCAGACCTCTCGAGCACGCGGAGCTCTGCTTTGCTTTTCATTAGGGTGGGAGAAGCGGGCGTGCGGTGCCGCCGCCTGCCTCCCCCGGCCGCCCACCCGCTCCCACCGTGTGCCCTCGGCTCCAGGCCTGTGCCGCTGGGAATGGCCATGTGGGAGATGTGCTGGGAAGGGTGACAGCCCGGGGAAACCCTGGGGAGATGTCTGCTGAAAGGACTTCCCAGGTGCCCAAATTCCTTCCTTCACGGCTCTCGGCAAATTTTCTGGGGCGCTGTTGTAGTGTTCTTATGCAATGAAAAGGGCTTGTAGGGACTTGGATTTGCCATCTCAAGAATGGCATTGAGCTGAGTATCCTTTAAAAAAAGCAACAACGAACAAATTACATTCCTTCTGATAAATTGTCAAGGATTGAACCCCAAGAGTTCACAATAAAGACGGCCTCCTTTTGCTGCAAAGGAAAGCTCGTCACCAGAGGGAGGTCCCTTGGCACCGGGTGGCAGAGGGGGGCCCCTGATGCAGAGCAGCCTGGCCCAGTGAGAGGGGTCCCTGCCGATGGCAGGGGGCTAGATCCGGCTGTCTATAAGGTCCCTTCCAACCCAAATTCCCTCATTTTATGATTTGTGTGGCAGGGCCTGGACCAGCTCCTGCTGCTCTGTTGGGCCCAGGCTGTCATTTTAGTTCCCAGGAGCTGGGCCGGGGGTGCCCCATGAAGCAGCCAAGAGCTGGGTGAAGAAGTGTCCCACAAAGCACACGGGGGGAGAGGTGGGACTTCAGTGCCTCACTGTTCTCTGAGATTGCAAAAATAAAGATCCCAAAGGTCTTTCACTGTGGAAAACATTAAACAATCTTGAAACAGTGATCACAGTGGAAAGGAGATCATCTCGGGCATTAGAGTTATCAAAACCTTTAGGTTAAGTTATTTCTTTGCCCATGTGGCTGCTTTCAAGCGTTGCACTTGGCTACTTAAAGTCCTTTGCATGCCAAAATATTTAATAAGAGCTGTGGGACCAGGGCTTTTCTCAGGTACTGAGTTTACGATGTGTGCATGGCTGGGCCTTGGCGTCCGCTTCACAAAAATGGTGACAACGTTTTCCTCTCACCTACATGCTGCTGAAATGACGCCCTTCATGTATGCGGTGGATGCCAATGTATATATTCCACTGGTTTGTGTTAACTGTAGGTGATGGGAGTGTATCTATGGGAGAAAATAAACACGTAGCTTGCTTAAGGTAGAGCAGAACCAGCTACCAGCTGCAGAATTTGTTTCTGCCCCCTCTGGTTAACACTGTCCCACACATGGCACTGTCACAAGTACCCTGGATGGCAAGAAAGCCTGTTAACAACACCCCAGCAGCTGAGGTTTAAATTTATATTGTGTTCAAAGAACGTTCTGGTGTTTGAGGACAGTCTCTTTCTGTGCATGTCACAGTGCTGGCACCGACTCTGTGGAGGCGGCAGGGTGACTGTTCGCACAGCCTTGTCACAGAGATGGAGCTGAGCCTGGGTAGACTGGAGATGAGCCCCTGTCCTCCGGGCACATCAGGACATCTGCCCAGCTGTGTCGCTCTGCTTATTTAGGAGGTTCATTTGGGTCCCCACTGATTCGCAAAGATGAAGATGAAATGCATTAAGCAGCAATAACACACTGTCCTGTTTTGGAAGATATTGCAGAGCTGCATGCTCAGAACAGCCGCCTTGCTGCAGCTCTCCAGCACCAATCCAGGAGTGCACAGCTGCTTGGCTGTCCGCAGGGAGCTGCAAAGTGGGCTTCAGAGTGTGTAGGTGCATCCACGACCACAGTGCTCAAAACTGCTTATTTCTTAATGTTATCTGCTCCTTCAATAATTCGTATGTCTTTTCACCACTATCATTCATGGAATGGAAGACAAAAGATAAATAAAATATTTATAAAATATATTTTTAAAAAACTTTTTTTTTTTTTTTTTTTTTTTCCCCATTATTTTCTAGTCTTCTCACTAGATTTGAGCTAGATTGGTTAATCTTTAAAGCATGGGGAGCTAACTTGGAATACCCTGGTTTAGGCATCTTACACATTTCCCCCAAACACTGTCTGCAACAAGGAAAGGTGAATTCATTGCAACAAACCTAAGTAAAATTTGTCAGAGTGTCCCAACAAGTAAAGCAGTGGGTTTGTTTGGTAGAGATCCCATTTCAATATTGCCACTGAATGATACGGGTTAAGTCACCTATGATCTATATCTCATTTTCCCATTGAGAAGATGGATCTGTAAGATGCTACGAGACTTGCTGTTGATATGTGGTACAATAAAATTAAAGGGGGCTATTATCAGCTTTAACTTTCAGGAGTAGAATTTCTAAGAGGAATTTAGAATTGCTGATTTTTATTTTTATTTTTTAAGTGTAAACTAAACTGAAACAACTGAACATAAAACTCCTTAATTCAAAAGATGCAGAAGCATGATGAAGTCAAACAGTCCCTAGAAGAGTCCTTGGGAATGCTCAGGCATGATAATGTTAGTGGCAGTGTTTCTAAAGGATTAGAGCCAAATTCAATTGCTCTCCTGCACAGAAAGACAGCACCACTGCCAGGTGGCTGTAGGGGTCTTGAGTGTTTGCAAAGAAGGCACCTTTGGGAAGCCGGATCTGGCAGACTGTGCATAAGTGTCAGCAGGACTGGTAGAATAACCATCTGAACAAGGCGAGGATCAGACATTTTAGCTTTATGCATTTTCCCAGTAGTTTTACTAGGTAAAATATTGGATTTTTTTTTTTTTTATTATTATTTTATTTTTCATTTTTAAAGGGATATGCAAGAATCATCATGATTTCTTTTGCTAATTTTTAAATATCAGTAAGAAGTGCATGTGGGCACTTCTCAATGAAAGTGCAGCCTTAATTTTCTGACAACTTTCAGAAAAGTAAGGCTGTTAAGGAGGATGCCGAGCACCAGACTGGCTAGAGATGGCCCTGTTCATATTAGCTAATACTCAGCTGGCTCTTGATTAATACTCTGGGTCCAATCTATCATGGTGTGATGATGCCTCTGCCACAGTATTACGCAGCGTTGATTGAACTGGTGATTTCCATAGCTACTGCTGGAAGACCAGCAGAAGAAAAACAAAGCAGGTGAAATGAATAGCTAGCAGTGAAGCTGTTTAAATATTTATAAAACAGTTAGCTAAGATCCATTTAACATACCCAAATTTGATACACTAAGATAAATAATTGCTCTTCTGTAATGCCATTCTATCTATTTATTTATTTATTTATTCTTTTTAAATTGTGCTACCCCTTATCCTAGGACGTGAGGAAAGATTTTGAAAGTAATATATTGTCCTTGGATCAAATTCTGAATGATCATAAAATGTCAATCTGGAATAATGCCATTTTTATGAAAAGAGTTGTTGATTTACTTGCCTGTGTTGAGAGTAGAATTTGGTCCATGGTTTTGAAAGGAGGGCCTTAAAAAAGAAGAAAAATAAAAAAAGAAATAAAGAAAACAGATACTATTTGCCCATAAGAGTTTTTGTTTTGTTTTGTTTTGTTTTTAAAAGGACGAAAAAAAAAACTACACCCGACACCACAGTATTTTCTTTTTGGGCTAGAAAATCATAGTACTGGAACAACAGAAAAATTTGTAAATGAATCTAGAAAAAAAAATAAAATTGAAATAAAAACTGTCTCTTTTTTAGAATGCAAGTGTTACATCTGAAGGAAAATATTTAATGTTTTAAATTCAACAGTGTTCCCCAGACCCTCTAGTACAGCCCAGTGTATGCTTAAAAAGAGCTACTTCATCTATTTAATTAAGAGAAACTACTATCAAAGCAGATTTCGCATTTAAAATTCGTGTTTAAACTTCTCACAGATTAAGTGAGCTTAAACAGTTGCTATTCCTGACTTTAACAGCATTATAAAATACATTAGAGATTGAGAGGATAAAATTCTGCCATGTTAGGTTATAACCTAACTGCTATTTGCAGTTGTAAGGACTACTAATGGCGCAGGGACAAGATTTATTATAGTAAAGACATCCTGCTTAACATTACCCTTGTCATTCCATTAATAATGACTGCTTATGAGCCATCTCGTTGGCATCTTTGTTGTCCTGAAAACTTAAAACTCGCAGCACAATTCTTTACGATGTGCTACATTGCCCCCTCTGGGTATTCCTGACCATTATCCCATTTGGTTATATTCAAAACTGCTGCCTCCTGAGAGAGCATTAGGGCCGACCTTTAACCCTGCAATATTCTTGGTTCAAATGGCGTAATAACATGTAGTGAATATTTACAAGCATACTTATACTATAATAGAGTACTGCTGTGAACATTAGCACATATTTTCTGCTCAATCAGGCTTTGATGTAGAGCTTGGCGTGTACCCTGGAGAAAATGCAGTCCCCAATAAGCTGTGCTAGTGAAACACCCTTGAACCTAAACAGCTTACACAACGTAAACTGCCGCGATGCAGATTAGCAGGAGAACATATACACGGGCCACGCCGCCGGTCCCAGCAGCATGCTGCGTAATGGTTCTCTGCTGGAGGAGCAGACCTGGGGGTTTAGGGTGTAGCCAACTGGATCAAGATTACGTGGTCTTACCCATGGAAAGAAAACTAAGGGCAATAAGCCTGAATGACAACAGGCATGCCGTTTCCCCTTTTCCTATCCGTTCTGGGGGTCACTGCACACTGCTGACTCCCAGCACTTGCTTTTTTTCCTCTTCTCTCCTCATCCCCACCAGGGATGCCATTATACAGCTCACCTGTTCCTCGTTCCCATCCCAGGCACCTGCCACGCGATTTCTGAGAGCGATACACTCTGTGATTGCTTCCATATGCTCCCTTCCACCACTGACTCTGGCTGTGTGTCCTGCTGGCTGTGCCATGCCATGCCATGCTGTGCTATGCTGCAGCAGGAGTTCCTCTGCTCTCACCCCAACTCTCCCTTCCTTGCACCTCCAGCCCACAGTGCTTCAAATCTTTCTACAAAGTGGTGGCAGATGATAAACTCACAGATGTGATGGGAATTGCACATCTGGGCTCTCTTAAATTTATAGGCAAACATCTCCAGTCATTTCAGTGGGGCAGAGCTTCTGCTGCCACATGGCTTCATGCAATGTTGTCCTCTGTCTGAAATAAGCACTCCTCCTTGCCCTGCTGACGTCCTGCCCTGAGCCATCCTCTCCATCCTGGCCATGCACACACCCAAAATATCACAGAAGTTGTTTTCCTCTTGCCCCAGACAGCATTTGCTCACCTCCCTGTCCAGCAGGATGCGTTCTGCACCCACTGGCACATCCCATCACTTTCCTTCTGTTCACTGAATGGAAATGGTGGGGTGTCTGAAGGCCCTCGGTGACCCAAAACTTCAGCACTTCCAAAGTGAGGTGTGTTGCAACAAGCTTGCCACAACATACAGATGAAATCTGGGGCACAGTAAAGGTCTAACTTGGGCAGGTTTATGGTTTTAGTTTAACCTGAGTGTAGATTTTTCTAAGTTTGTTTCCCTTGATCCCTGCATTCTCTTTCCTTGATAACAAGGCTATCAATCCTTAAATATAATTAAATCCACTTTTGATTTGCTTTGCTCTCTGTTGCCTTTCTCTGTGTGTGCCCAGTGAAAAAGTAGAGATTTTGTTGATATCGCACCCAAATCTGCTCATGCAAGTTTTCTGATTTTCAGGCCTTGGAGGAGAAACGGTCACTTCTTATCTCTGTTGGTTTATGAGTGTGTAGTCAATCTGTTTAGATAAAAGTCCAGCTGGAATGGGGAGGTTCAGCACAGAGGTAATACAGGCTTTTAAAAGAAAAGTCTGTCATGATTATGAAAAACTTGGACTTGGCAATATCTGTCTGTCTTCAGCTAAAGGTAGAATAAACCTTCCTTATTTTCTTGGCATACCTTATAAACTTGTTACGATTTTTGCATTAAAATCTTCCTATACAAAGGAGATGTCCATTTTTGATATTTTATTCATAAGATCCCCCAAGGTGTCATTGAAATTCTTGCAGTCTTTCATCAGCGTGATCCACTCTTGGAGAGCACACCTGCACAATAGATGAAATGGCCGTCCTCTGAGAATAATGGCAGCCATCCTTATATTAATTTGGTTCCAAGTAATTATCAAGTTCATATCTTTCAGTTTGCTGGGTAACTTTTTCTTCCTTTTGATTTTTTTTTTTCCCCATACAGCCTGGTCCCCTTCGGTGGGACTTTAATTCATTTTTTTCCTTAACTTTAACAGACAGCTATCTGCCATGTTTTGAAAGTGTTAAAACTTCAAGATCAACAAAGTACCCCATGGAAATCTGGGTACCTCTTAGGACTAGTTAATACTCTAGGAAAATAAGATGCCTTGTATCAGTTTTATGTCCATGTTGATCAAAAACCAGTCACAGCCCTGTGTACCAATCATGCCCAGCATGCCAGGAGGGGCAGTATCATGTATATGTGCATACGTATGTGCATGCATGTATTAATGATTGCTAATTAGCATGTCTGTGTTGCATATGCAGCCATATATATATGCATGCACACTTTCTGTATATTTACTTAATATGTGTATGCGTATATGCATATGCATATGTGTATACATGCATATTCAATATGTTTATATACAAACCTTAATATTTATGTTACAAAGTACTAAGCCACAAAATGGCAAGAACAGCTAAGGCAAGACCAGCAGATTTGCTCTACATAGCATCTCAACCCCTTTTAAAAGATGCTGTCGTGCAATGGGAGGACCTCTGCATCCCAAGGGACTCACTCAGTGCCAACAAAACCCTGGAGCCTTCTGAGGAGTTGCAGAAGACCTTAAATCCAAGCACAGCCATGCACAGCACTGCCTGGAGGGTGTGGAGGAGACCCCAGCCCTGTGCCCAGGACAAGGGTGTAGGCGTCTCACTGAGTTGGAGGAGTAGGACAGAATGCTTGTAGCAAGGACCAGACACACACAATAAAAACAAATCTTCTATGAGAAAAAAAATATTTTTAAAGTTATTATTACTATTTGGGAAATCTTTCCTACTAGGATTTGTGGGGGCGGGGGCACAGGAGCCCAGTGGTTACCTTCAGGTGATTAGGGGTTCCTCCTTCTTTCCCTGCCTGTTGCCAACCAATTTGTATTTTGAAGGAAGCCTGCAAGAAATTTTGTGTTTTCTTCAATTCTTTCAGTTTATTTCTGTTCACATAGCTCTCCTTTTTCCCCTCATTGGCAGTAAATCCTTAGGCTGAGCCATCCATTTATTACCAGTTGGCAGTTTTTCAGTCTTCCAGTCTACAGTGATCCGTTTTTAGCTGCCAATAGTGCAGCATTAACAAATCTGTTCTGATATTTATCTGTGGCAGTGTCTTTTGTTAAATGAAGAATACAAAGTTTAGGACATACTGTATTGGTATTTTTATTGTATCAGGTAGGGCACTTAAAACTTCCCTCCAATATTTTTCCAACACGGGATAATGTTTCTAGCACTCTGTACATCCTGTGATGTAGTTTTCTCCTATATATTTTTTCAGATGCTCCTTCCAGAAAAAAAAGGAAGATTTTATGGGAATACTGTTTTGTTTTATTTCTTGGTGATTTTATAGAGAAATCTCAACATCATGGAAAACAGTGAATAACTTATTAATCTGATCTTTTTTTCTTGCACACAAAATTCTGCACTTTTATGTTGAAAAGTGTTTTGTACAAACGTAGATCCCACCACCTCAGCTGACAGCCCAGGGTTTTATAAAAGTGAGGATTCAGACCCCAAACCTGTGCCTGAGCTCTCCAGGCTGGGCTGTGGGCTGTGGGCACACCATTACTTGCTACTGAAAAAAGAAATATCTCCTCTTCTTCTTATCAAATTTTCTAGTTATGTATTTATTCACATATTTGTTTATTTTCAAAGGCTGGAGAATAGTGTGGGGCATTAACTTTCAGAAGCACTCACTTGGCAATTGTTTTACACTTTTCTGCAGAATATTAGTGGCCTTAATTAAGCAGCCTGTGGATGGATTGGATAAAAGATACATTTCACAACGCATCTACACCTTTTTCAGTCGTTATATACTTAAATTGCAAATTCTCATGAACTGTAACCCAGTGTCTTATGGATCTTGCTTCTACATTTCCCTGCAGATCTTCTATCTTCAGTCGTGTCAGAACTGGAGGAAGTGACAGTTAGCAAAGGTATAGCTGTATTCAACTGCAGAAAAGCTCTACATTCAAATGATGTTAAGGGTCTGGTTTAAGACTGCAAAGAAAACTAATGAAGACGAGCCTCTGTGGACACTGCAGCCCTGCCTATGCAGATGTTACATCACACGCTCAGTCCTGTGTACCGTATTTGCATGCCCATCTTGCATAAATATGGTGAAGGTCAACAATTACTTGCACTCAATCTGCAACACAAAGCTTTCATCAGGCCTAAAGCTTGCAAAGGTGCTCAGCAGGAGCTACCACTAAACTAAACCCTGCTTCTTCTCCCTTCCCACCCCAACTGTTTCCATCTAAATTTGCCCAAATTCAAATTACTGACCGAAAGGCAAAATTTCTGCCAAATTTCAAGTCCTACTTTCGGCTCTGGAAACTTTTCCATTGAACAGCTTCAGCATCCCCCTGGTTTGGAGGCTGCTGGGCTGCAGAGGGAGCACATCGATGCTGTGCACCTGCCTGGCTGGGACGTCCCTGCTCAGCAAAACCCTCAGAAAATTCAGCCTGACTATGGCAAGGTCCAGAAGGGAGGTTTTCAGCCCGATAGATGAAGTTTGGCAAATTCAGAAGCATCTGGGAACAGGGCTGTAGATGAGGGAATTTAAGTCACTGTTAACATTGCTCTGTAATGTATTATGACTTTACATGCATAATTTTAATTTCCAGAAACCGTCCTTGATGCCAAGCACTTCATAGGCAGTGGAATGACTTCCAACAAACTTGACTAAGTTTGATATCAGGCCTGCAATGACAAAACCCAGAGTCAAAATGCTTTCTTCTCCTTAAAATAAAAGGTATCTTTTTTTGACATTTCAGCAGCCTTTTTCTTTGTTTCCATTTTTCCCCCACCTGATTTGGCCATAAATAAAATACATTTACTCAAAACCTGTGTTTATAAACATGGCAACCACAAACCTCAAACCTGTACACCAGAGGATGGGCTTCTCTGAAGGTGTCACCTGGGCATGTTTCCTCCTTGGGGCTTTCTTTTTGCAGATTGTGCTAATGTCTGTGAGAAACTGCTGTTATGTCATGGACCTCTGTCTGCATCCAGCGATCTGTAGTAGTTTACAGTAAAAGCTTTTGTTAATCTGCTTAAAATTGCTTTTGAAAATTTGTTGGATAATGGGTCTTAGTTTGGTGCTCTGTTCCTGTAGAACAATTTTTTTTTTTTTCCAGTTAAGAATTTTTTTCTTTTCTCCTTGACTCCTTTTTTTCTTCTTTTTCTTTTTCTTTTTCTTTTTCTTTTTCTTTTTCTTTTTCTTTTTCTTTTTCTTTTTCTTTTTCTTTTTCTTTTTCTTTTTCTTTTTCTTTTTCTTTTTCTTTTTCTTTTTCCCTTCAGAAATATAACTGTTGATAATCAGTTTAATGCAGATAAAACCATTACTTCTTCACTCTTCAGAAATTCTTTATGCTTCTTAATTAAAGCCTTTGTCTGAACACAAAATAATTAATACATAAAATGAAGCACAGGGAAAGAATCAACTGTGAAACTAGTCACTCAGTTGTATATTTAAACAATATTTAATCATTAGAGTAATACAGTGCTTGCACTTTTGGAAAGAAAACAAGCCTTATACTTCATGTTTATTTAACACTTTGACTAGTTCATTCTTGGAGGTATGAAATGAGGCTTATAGAGTGCCAGAGCAGTAAATCATATGTTCTGAAAATTACTGGGTCTTAAACAGTAGTGTCATTTTAAACCTAAACAGTTCAGTGGTGCACCAGCATATAAAACTGACCTCTTATAACAACATCTACTGTTTACACTGAAAGGCAAGTAAAGGAAATAAAAACAAGGCATAAAATATGGTGTAGTAAGGATGTCATTTTCTTGTGTTTCTGCCTCTATTCTGGATACTGATGGGTATGATAACTTTCATACAGCTAATGCCTTAAATACAAAGTATGTGGAAAATACCATGGGTATGTATATAACTGCACATACCAACTGTGTACAGACAAAAACTTGGGTGGCATCTGACACCAAAGCTCTTTCCATTGGTATTTGCTCAGATTTTATAACTCATTTATTTTGGCAACATGCTTCCTCTCTTTATAGTATATATTTATATATATATATTCTTTTTCTTTTCTAACAATGTTCTAATGAAAGACTTTATTGTCAGGAGTACTGATTGGAAAAAAAAAATAAGTTCAAAGAAAATATTCCGTTTCTTTTGTGGACAGTGAATGCTGAATGTTTGAATTTGTAGTTGGGATTAGCTGACACTTTTCTTGCAAGCACACAGGCGCTGGTTCATGATGGTTGGACACAAGTTCTCATAGCCAGCTATGTGCTTGGCTAACAGAATAACCAGAGGGTTTGGCTTAAAAACAATTATTTTTTTCAAAATTGTTTATTGACACTATTTAACAAGTCATACTTCAGTGGGTAGACAAGCTTTCATGTAAAATACATCAATGAATATTTCTAGGGAGAACCCAGAGACTGCCCTCACCCAGAAACAGCAGTCACCTCCAAGGCCTGGGAAAACAATACAGAATTTACCACTCTTCTCAGCCTGGCACAGTTCAGTATTAATACAGATTTACCATCCAGTCTCAGAGAAGTTATTAATTCTCCTAACTGGATAACTATTGTCTGTTAACAATAAAAAACAGAAGCCCCTTCCCAAACACCATCCAGCCTTTACCCTGCTACATGGCCACCCCTCTAGCCACCCTGGTCCATGTCTGTGGCCCCTTGGTGGGCACTGGTGGGCAGAAATGCCATGCTGCTTCTGGCCCCTCAGCATGCCGGAGATCTATTTTATTATTTTATTTTATTTTATTTTATTTTATTTTATTTTATTTTATTTTATTTTATTTTATTTTATTTTATTTTATTTTATTTTATTTTATTTTATTTTATTTTATTTTATGGAAAAATATACCAAGTGGTAAGGACCAATGTTAGCTGTGCTAAATCGTTCTAAGGATGATATTGATATTGTTTTGCAATTAGATTCTGCAATGTTTCTTGGGCAAAAAACATACTGGTTTTAAGGCTATGAACTATTTTTTTCTGGACATGAATATCCAAGTCCTACAAGCATGTCATGATGCTGATGAAGAGAAGTGATGGGCCGAAATCTGAAGAGTTCTTGGAACAGTATTTTTATTAGTTTGGGTCTTGAAAGAATGGAACCCTGAAACTCTAATAAAGAATATTTTAAAAATATGATCCTTCAATTAATTGTATCAGTTGTGTTTGTGAACTATCAATAACTTGCATTATTAATGAACACACAGTGTTAATATTAGTTTATTTGTCATTTGGAACATGACTTTTGAGTTAATCATACAAATCATGGCACATTCAATTTTGATTAATGTGTGAAGTTCATGCAGGCTTTGTTAAACAAATATTTATTATGTGTGATGTATTATAAAGTAACACGTTTTTTTTTTTTTTCTCAGTCTTGGGTCCTACATACAAATACCTTTGAATATGGTGAAAACTTTAATATTCAAGCAGACATGCTTTTGTTTACAAGGAAATTGAATAAATCATGAGATTCCTCTGTGTTTATTATTATTATTTTTTAATCAGATATGATCTCCCTTGCATGAAGGTGGTTGCAGTTTGTAAAGTCTTGCAGTGGTCTGCACACACTATATGGGCTTTCACATGCAGGTTGTTTTGTGGTATTGCTGCTATAATTTACTCCTTGGTTCTACTTCTGCTCAGTTTCAGTGCAGTTGGAGAATGGGGCTGTCATTCATTTAGCAATGCACATGTTGCAGAACTGGAATTAGTGTTTAAATTTTGAACTGGAAATGATAAATTGTTTCTTATGCATGACTTCATCTGCAGTTAGTGTTACAAGTCTAAGTTTTCAAATGAGGGGTTGTGCTGACATGGTCTGTCTGCCTCCACTCCCCTCTACCTTGAGTTTCCCATATCTTGACCTATTGTGCTGCCCAAGCATGCTTTAATTTGCAACACTAGTTGCATTATTGCCAAATTGTTAATAATAATGGAGTATTTCAACAGCTTAGTGATGATTCGTAATGCTTAATAATGCTGAAATACTGTTTTGGGAAGTCTTACACTTCTCTTTATTCATGTGTGTGCATGACTGTTGGGATAGGGAATGCAATGGCACAGTCTTCAGGTGGCTCTTTGCCAATTGAATGGATTTTGAATGGAAGGAGTATTTTTGATTTAGATAAAAATGCTAATGGGCCATTCAATTCTTATGAAACACAATAATGTCAGTCAGAAATCTTTAAAAATGAAGAGTGAAATCTGATACTGTTAGCAGTAGTAAGTACCTCTTAAAATGTTTTCTGATTCTGAGAAATGTTAAGGCTTTCGTGATTCTTTTTTTTTCTGATGTTATGAGTGTTAAGAGCTTAATTTAAACATTAGTAAAAGTTCAGAGATAGACATAGCAACATGGTTCACGTAGTTTGAGACTTCAGAAAGCTACCCAAGTCACAAAACTGAAGGTAAAAGTCCCATGAATAGCAACATGTTTAACAAGTTTCTCTTGAAAGAGGGACGTGTTCTGAAGGCCAGTTTTGCCAAGATTGTGTTGGGCAATAGGCCACATCTTAAAATTGGTAGGAGGATTAAGATTATTTTATTTGGAGGTGAAATATATATTCTATTAAAAAATATAAATTTATAATATATAATTTGTGTAATGTATTCTTATTTAAAAGGTGCTCAGCCCCTTCTTTAATATAGTCAAAGCAAGGTCTTGGTTCTGAAAAGCCTGATTCAATTTTATTATTATTATTATTATTATTATTATTATTATTTTTTGATTCTTGACTGTGAAATACTTCATTATTAAAAACATTTTTTTTTTTTGATAAATGATCTGTCAACAACACACAAATTTATTTATTTATTTATTTATTTATTTTATTTTTTTTGGTTTTGGTCAGTAAAATAGGAACTTTGGTTAGGAGCCAGGCAGCATGTAACTTAGCAAGGGCTAGAGCATATTTCAGTGTTCATTCAATTCAAGCACGTCTGCTTTAACTAGTTTCAGTGTAGCTGTTACAATTTTCATCCATAATATATGATCAGTTTGTAAGAATTTCCTCTACATGTGAGAAACATATTTAATGCTAACATTCTCAAATTGGAGTTAGTTATAAATAATGCACTAATAGATGTGAAGGAGCGTAAATGATTCCTTTGTGTTGTACCTGTGAGGTTGTTAGTGCATCTTTAAAAAACAAACAAAAACACTTTTTGCGTGATATTTATTCCCATCTCTTCCATCAAAGGGGTTACAGTCTTTGTACCTTTTTATGTAAATTAAAAATCTTTAGCCAGTTCTGTGTCAAAAATAAATAGTTGAATGAGCTTGCAGACAACATTTATTTTGTATGTACATTAATGGGCACTTCCATTTTTTCCTGCAGGCTAGAATCCACTTTGAAATTCATGTTTGATAAATTCCCTGGCTTTCCGAGTAATTTAGCTGTCTATAGGGCTGTTGATCCTTTGAGTGTATTGCTGAACCATTGGGACTTGTGCACCACATCTGCATATCCAAGTTCAAATATATACTCAAGATGATTGGTTTAAACTTTAAGTTGTTGATCTTATTCCTGATAGATTTGTTAGATTGTCTCCCATTTCATTTCTAAAATCTGTGCCTAATCCATAAATACCCCTTCTTAAATATGTCTCCAATAAATTCACTGATTGAGTTAGTCATTTTGTAAGCACAGAGTGAAATTAATATTCAACACAGCCTAATAATCTTAAGACACAATGCTGTCTGATATTGTGTACATGAATGAGAATTTGAGCAGGGCACTTACAGCTCAGACTGAGTCGAGGTACTACTTTCCAAAGTAGCACACTTCCCTTTGAAAATAATGTTACTCCTTCTGAGCATTTAAAAAGTGACCAGGTTTTCACTGGGGAATTAAATAAGCAGGCAATGCTTCAATTTGTAGGTCTTCCTCATCTTTTCTAAATGTTACGCTAGTTCAGCTTTGTTTTTTCCAAGAGCTGATTTAGGTTCGTGTTTGATGTCAGAGCACTCAGCAAGAGAGGACAATACAGCAGATGTAACAACAAAATTTACAGCACATTGAGAGCTACAGCAAGAAACAGCCGCCTGCAAATTCCAGCCAGGCTTATTTCAAATATAAACTGTCCTGAACTGCTGTGCAATACCCTCTAGACCAAAGGCACTCCTTTTCTGCCATATGTCCCCCTTCTGCTCGGGGTACTGCACGTATTCCAACCAGGTAGGACGTACTCTGGCGAGGGGCGAGGGGCTTGTGCACTGTGCAGCCTCTGAACAAAGAGAAACAAGGGCATTCACAGGAGCTGTGTCAACAAAAGCTGGAGCATTGCTTTCTCTGAGCAGTTTTCACCTTTTTTTGCTCAGTTTATTTTAAATGCTGTAGGTTCCCTTCATATATTTGAAAAAGAATTTAAAAGCTGCACCATGAATATAAATGAATTCAACAATCTTTTTGGCCACAGCATCAGTTGTTCTGTTACAGTGCTACTTGTCTCTTTTCCTGGCAGCATTTTTAGGTACAACCCGATCAGAAATTATTATTATTTTTTAAATTTATTCTGAAATATATGATAACCACTCACATAATTTTAGTATGGAATCATTTTTTACATTGCTATTAATTTTAGAGGATTTACATTTTTTTTTTCTTTTTCTATTTTTTTTTTTTTTAAATTCCATTGATTAAATTTCTCAACTTGAGAAGATGAGGCAGGGGTGCTTTGTTTTGCTAGAGGTGTCTGTAGGTTAGTGGTACAGGGTGTAATAACCTACTCTAACACTACAGACCTTCAGTTGCATTACACTTCTCTCTTTTTTGTTTCTGTTCTTTATAAGAAGATTATTCTAATAATGTACCTTGTGTGGTCTTTCAAGGTAAATTCCAATAAGTTCCTTGTCTTAATTAATAAAACCGATCCGACTAGTATTACCAGGAGTCAAATTTAGAATCTCTTGGGCATTTTTGTGATAGAGAGGCACAGAGATGCAGTGGGAGGGTTTTCTTGGTTGCGTGTTGTTATTGTTGTTGCTTTTTTAATAACATGTGAAAACTCATCACTGATGCTAAATTCTTAGCTGAGGTTTAATGAACTGAACTGACGAGTAACAGAAGGCTTAGGGAAATGCATCTCTTAATGCATCTCTTTTTTTGAAGCTAGTGTAGATTTTATGGTTTTGAAACTAGCGTAGATCTGTACAAGTATGTCTCTGTCCTGTCTCACTGGGGTTAATGTTTATCCCCTTAAAAGTCTTTAATTATTTTTCTATTGTGTTGTATGTGCTTTTTGCAGGGGAGAAAAATGTGTGGAAGTGTCAGAGAAGGGGGAGAGTAAGAGTCCTCCACTCTGAAATTAAATTTTTCATTTTATATAAAATCAAGTTTGCTCAGAAGCAGTACCATGGTGCCATAATGTTTAACATGATTTACTACTTTGCTCACTTAAATTAACAAATTGGACCATATTTCATCAAGGTAATTAAGCACATCTGTAACCTTAATAATGTGACTCTCATATGTGCAGTCCTACTGAAGTCCATAGCCTAACTTTGCCTTCAAAACTAAGCACATCCAAATCACTTTGCCAGAGCAGATCCGTGCCAACTTTATCTCCTTATTTTGGGCTATCAACTGTCCCGTGTCTGCTGCTTTGTTTTGTGCAGGATGTATGTTGACTCGGAATGAAGAGTGGAGAAGCTTATACCCGAAGTGGTTTTAGGTTAGTGATCATGACCTTGGTCTATTTTTGTCACTAAAATATGGATCCTCCCTGCCACTGAAGAAGCTGCAGAACTAAACTTCAAAATCTTTTGGCTCTGAGTCTGTGATTGGGAATTCATAAGATGTGTTTTTGGTGGTCCATGCTGCCCTTTTCTTCTCTGATTTCTTTCTCTGCTGGGCTTAATTTCCTGAAATAATTAACTCCATAGCTGCAGCTGCCATGACTGTTTCTTGGTAAGCAAGGTGGGGCTGGATCTTCGTGCTCCAGGGAAGTAACGGCCTGAGCGAAGGGATTTTCCTGGGTGGAAAGGGGAAGAACCCAGCAGGGTGCCCCCTGCAGAAGTGCTGTTAGATGAGAAATACTCATGTTTGTTTGCTCTGTTTATCTTTCCAGTGAAAAAGCTTCCTCTGGGAAGAGTGTCAAGGGAGCGGAGCCTAAGGCTTACTGACCACTTCTGCCTTTTTCCAGTATGTTTCCTTTGCAGCCATTTAACACGAAACAGTGTTTGAATTCATCTTCCACATCCTTGAAGTGACACAACCACAATAAGGACACAGAGGTTTTAAGTGTGCTGTGTAGGAATGTCCACATGCAGTTTATAAACCAAGATGTGCATGTTTTAAACCACACCATACATTGAAAAGCAGTTTTGCATGTTCCTAAAAGCAGATGTGAGCAGATCTGGAGGCAACCAAAGCAAAGGTTTTCTCTAACGCTTCATGAGCTTTACACATATTTTGCATGCCTTCAAATTTTGGAAATGTCTGCTAGCTGTCTGCAGATGTGTCAGATGCATGTGGCTTGGGTGCGTGCGTGCTCATGTGCACATTGCATGTGAGTGCAGAACCTGCATTCAGTCCATCTTCAAATGGGTTCCATGTCCATCGGTTTCCTCCTTGATCCTCGTTGATCTTTAAGGTGTCCAGCTGGATTGAGAAAATCTCTCATAATTTTATATTCCTTTCCAGATTCTGCTGCAGTCACTCTGGTTTAATCTGAGCAGTGCCTTTTCTTCTTTCAGATTCTTCCCACTCCACAGAGCAATTCTGGGCACTTTTGCATTTTGGAAATGTTTCTATCACCCCTCTTATCCTGCTCATTTGTTACTTCTTTCTCTTGGACATCAGCTGGTTTTTGGTCATTTCTAGGAGATTTTTGTTGTCTCTTTCCATATCTCTACCACCTCCCAGATTTCCTGCACCTCTGTTTGCTGTGTGCTGCCCATTGAAGCTTTCTGCTCCCAGTAGCCCCCTGCTTCTCCCCGAGCCCCTAGGTCCCCAACGCCTCCACTGCCCTCCATCTGCTCCCTGTTCCCTGCTGCGGCCAGCCCCGAGTTAGCTGTGGTCAATTTTTGTTTCATATTACAGTCAGTATTACATAAATAGTGGAAGCTTGTCCTTGCCCCTGGTGATTGATGGGGAGGTATATTTGTACATATCGATTGAGATAAAAAATTAGTAGTTTGCAATAGGAAAGGCAAATTAGTCATCAGAAGGAAGGTGCTTGGAGTATTTTAAGAGTTCCTTGATTAATTCTCATGCTGTGAGTTCTTCTGACAGTAAGTTTTATGTCCTGAGATGTGGGAGGATGAGGCAGTAGTATCGGGTTATTGCAAATTTTACTTTTACTCCTTGCTGATTTATTTTACTGGCACTCTCTGCGATTAGACACAGAGGGCTAAAAATGACTTCATTTTGGGGTGACAACTACACTTTTCTCTGCCTGAATTAGGATGCAGGATAAAGGGTGGAGGCTTTAGCTAAAAAAAATATATATATATATTTTTTCATGAAAATTAATATTTAAAAGCCAGAGTGTGTAAAATTTCAATAGTCATAATCCGTGGTGATATGTCCATCACCTCTAAAAGAAGAAAGAACTCATTCTATGATACACTGATAAGTCTCAAAAATAATTTTTTGTCTGCTTACTTGACATTTTTTTTCCTAATGACCTCACTGAATGCAGTTTTTAATCAACATCCTAGGAGGCTGGGAGCCCTCCATCTTTTCCTAAAATACTTTCCACTTTTCCAAGGATTTTGTGGCTTTTTTTAGTTTTCTCTTATTACAAACTATAATAAAATTCTTACCAATAAAAAATGGCTTATATATGGCACTTTTAATTTGTCCAAGAATAATTTAGATAGAAATTCCAATTACTTTGCAAGAAAAACATTTGCTACTGTAGTCTCTCAGCTTGTTTAAAAAGAAGTCTTTGATAATTTGCAAGCATTTCTCATGAAAGGCAATTTTACTTAACTTGAATCCAGAAGGAAAAAAAAAAGATGCACAGAGGTTTCAATTTTTAAACTGATAACAAAGCCCTATATATGTGCTGTTACATTTCAGCACAAAGAGCATGCAAAATAACCTTTTTTTGGTTACTTGGTAGAAAAAAAGATTTAATTGCTCTGAAACATTTATTCTATGTATTATCTCGTTGATTAGAGGACGGTTGTAAATGACTTATTCAACGTAATTGCAAACGCTGGTATAGAAACCAAAAGTAAATTGTATGCCTTTGCAATCTGAAGAATAGTAAGTTTAAACACTTTTAATTGTAAGAGTTTTCTGAAGTTAGCAGAGGTACAATATTTAAGATTTAGACTTTTCTTGGAGGTGTGAGTGTTGGTGCCCATCAGATTGAACTAGAACAACAGTGTTAGCAAAGTGTGCCTTGAACCATGTCAGCAATTCTGCAGTCTTTTTTAATGTCTGCTACAAGGGTAACCATCTGTTCCTTATCTTCTGACTCTGGTGTTGAGTAGTGAAAGGTGTATTGTTGTTCTGCCACCTTGTCACAGTTTGCTCTTGGCCAGTTTTCCTTGCCACAAGATGGAGCTCTGAAAATGATGGCTTTCTGCAGTCTGAAGAGTATTCTCAATTTTCATATCATGAAAAAAATCACAATGAATTAGATGTCGGAGGTGACTGGTCCATGCTATGGTTGAGCAGGATGCTGTAATCATGGTAAATTTGCAGAATTAAGAAAAATAGGTGCTGGTATGAGAAAGAAGGAAAGCTCCACCTGTGAACAGCTGCCACTGAGGGGAAGCCTCCAGAGATGTTTTTCCACCAGCACTTCAGCTACTTGTTGTGCAACAGCTGTCTGCAGGACACAACCACCCAAAACACTGAGCAAGAAGCAACACATGTTCACGCCTAGGAGCATGAGAAATAAATTAGATGTTGGAGAGCAGAAGGCAACCCTTCTTGTTCGAAGGTTTTCAGAGGAGATCCACTGTCCCTGCCTTGTTTGGGAATGGACACACCATCTTTCATTTCACCTCTGATCAGCACATGGCTGATCAGCTCCAAGACCTGGGAGGACAAGTTCAGCACATGCCTCTGGGTGGAGTGCTGAAAATGTTCCCAGCCCAGCATCAGGCACCCAGCCATCCTCTGCTGCCAAGCTGAGATTACACCAAAACACCTGCAGATCAAAAAAATAATCTTGCCATGGAGAGGATAAGGAGAATTTGGCTGTGCCACTTGTGTTCAGTCTTGTAGTGATTTTCCGAGTGTTGCGAGAGCTCTGGTGGGCTTTACTGAGAGGTGAGGTCCTCTGCAGGTGCCTGCTCTCTGCCACTGATTTGTGTCACTTCAAGCCCCAGTTTGTGCCAATCTCCCAGTGTAATCCAGAACCACACAGGTACTGATTTAGGGCAGAACAAGGTGTAAAACAAGAGCAGCCTAGACAGAGTGTAGTGTGCAAAGCTGCTACCCAGCAAAAAGGAGCAAAACAAATCAGAAAATAAGAATGATGTTATAAAGGCCCAAAACACATATACTAAGATCCTGCATGGTTTTCTGCTGCATTTCCATCTGGCTTTGCTGCAGCCCCATGTATTCCCAGGTTGCTAGTTAAATTGAGGAGGAAGGCCCATGCTGCCTCACACTGCACGTGTGTCCACATGAGCCAGGGGCACACTGAGAACATCGCCCGTCTTCTCCTTAGCCACCCCAAGTATGAATTTTGAGCTATTTACTGTGGACTAAGATACTCGATTATTCTTTTAAACCATTGGTTGAGGTTTTCCAGTGAGTACAGTCAGTTCTCATTAGTTACCAGCATTGGAAGCCCATGGTATATTTAGACATCATATACATTTGTCAGTGAAGAGGAGCTTAAATGATCTACTTTGTTCACTGCTTAATTATGTTATTTTACTGTTCCTGAAAACCTGACACAAGGCAAATTTACATTACTGTGCTCCTAATTAGCCAATAATCCTTAAGGATTTGAATGATACATACCCAAAGTAATTTCCTCGTTCACTAAATATGAATTTCCTTACGTTAGGTTAAGAAGATGGCACAATGACAGCAGGCATCGTGATGATGACAGCTCTCAACTTGTTTGTCTCCGGAGTCAAAATCTATTAAAAGACACATAATGATCTCAGCACTTTCTTAAGGTGTAGGGTGTGAAATCAATAAATAGCTATGTACAAAGAGGAACAAAATGTACCTCTTTTAACTATTGCTAAGTTTCTCACCACTCCATGCTACTGAATGGTGGAAAATATTTGTAGTCCTGATTTCCTGAACATGATCCAAACTGTGTCTTGTCATGCATTCATCATCTCTGTAGCTTCCTAGCTCAAACAGGAATGCATACCTGGAGGTAGGATGCTCCAAAGAGGAGGCCTCATAGGGTCCTCATACCTCAAACACCATTTGTTTGGTACCTGATTTACAGAATCAAAGAATGGTTTGTGCTGGAAGGGAATTCCAGGTGTGCTCAATTCATGTATGAGGTACAGTGGATCTTGGCTTTGTCCATGTCCCTGGTTGTTGTATGTTGAGAGATCTTAAGCTTTGTTGTTGCTGCAGTTGGGTTGGTTGGGATGTGGTGAGGATGGTAACACTTTGCATTTTCCACTACAGACAGTTCAATTAATGCATTGCTACATTTAATCTTTTTATTGAATCCAGATGCTACAGCAATGGGTGTATAGAAAATAATTAAGATAAATAGACTACAAGGACTTTACCATTGCCAGTTGTTGCAACTTGGAGCTACACATCAAAAGTGGATTGCCAGAAAATTATTTAAATTTCTAACTAGTGCAGAAAACTTTCTGACGCTGTCTGGTGGCATATGTACAGATCTAAATACCTTCTTCAAAGATTCTTTTCTGCATGTCTCAGACATAAATTTATGCCACAGAGTGAAAATATAGTTTTCAGGCTTCTTGTATAATTCTTCCAGTGACTTTGTAAAATAAAATAAAAATGAAAATAAATAAATAAATAAAAAGACTGAATGCAGAATGGGTGAATAAAGACCATGTCTTTCTTTACCTCACAGTCAGCTTATGCCTGTTGTTGCTGATGTTAGACCAAGAAATGCTCCTCCTTGGGGAGAAGTATTAAAAAAGTAAAAAAAGAAAAAGTAAAAAAAAAAAGAGTACCCCCTCCCCCCCCCCCCAAAAAAAAAAAAAAAGTAAACTTATCCCTGCTTGGATGGGACATGCCTTGAATATTTTGGACCAAGTACAGAGAAGGCTGCTGTTGGCTGCAGAAGACAGGAATCAACATCCTTCATTCCTCAAAAAAAAAAAAAATAAAAAAAAAATGTAGAGCACATTAGGTACATGTGTGTGTGTTTCATACAGGGTTTGATCCAGTCAAACAATAAGCAATGAGCTCTGTTTGCAGAGTGCTGAGTCCTTGTTAGTTTCAGTGGGAGCCTATGGCATTTAACATTAAATGGGAGAATTTGGGAGAGATTGAACACACCATTCATATGCATTTTGCTCATATATCAGCAAAGTAGATGTATCTGCAATTGAGTATGCACTTTGTTAGGTTAAGAAACATTTCTTTATGGTCAGTAAAGCAAGTGAATAAAATTGAGAGAGAAATATATATATTGTCAGCTTGCCTCTATGCAAAAATTATTGTATTTTCTGTTGTAAAGACAAAGCGTACAGAAAGAAAAAAACATAATCGTGCTACTGTATGATCATCCTATATAAGCACATTAGCAAAGCACTATGATACCAGTCATATTGTGAACCTAAAGCCACCCCTAATTAAACTGTCTGCATCCCCCAGCATTTTCCTGTAATGATGTCAAGCCGTGCAGCAATTAGTTGTCCCTCTATGAATGTAAACACTGTTTGTAAATCATATAAATTTAACCTGCTTTGCTTATTGAAAAGCTCCTAAAACTGAATTAATTAGTATTGTAGATTTTGGAATTAAAATTTATTGCATCATTTTTGAATGTCTTGATATAATATTTTCTCTGATTCATAGCAATTAATTTTGGTAGCAAAGGTAGCACTTATTAAAAATCTCAGATATAATTTGGGGTAGGGCTAATGGTGTGTATAATGGCATGCAAAATATTTTATTGCACTACCACAATTGCTGTGGGTTTATTTTAAATCAAGATTTAGTCCATTCAAAGGAAGAAAGTGCCCTGACCTTTCAGCTTTCTCCATTTGGTACCCACCGTACTACTTCAATCTAATTTGAATGTTAGGTTTGAATACTGAAGAAGTATGCCCTTATACAGTAGTTCATCTTCTCTTTAGAGATCAGACTAAATGCCCGTGGCAATATGCTAGGAAACATAGCACATTACCATGAAATAGCTCCATTAGAGACAAAGAAATGTAAACAAAACAAACACATTTGCCACTGTTTTTAGCTCAATTATATTTCTCCTATTGATGGTGTTGCATAAAATGAAAAAGTGCTCAAGACCTAAATTTAGTAAACCTTTTGTTGCAATTTACTCCAGGAAAACCTCTGTTGCTGGAGGTGGATGGTTTACCTGAGCCATCAGCTACATAGCACGTTTATGGTTATTGTATTTTACAGGTTGATAGATTTTTATATTCTGTCCAAGTCAGGATCTTACACCACCTGGTTTATTATTTAGTAATTTACAGTGCAGTCAGGCATGTTTGGTTTAATGTAGGATAAACTTATAAATCTATTGTTCCTCCAGTTGCTGGGGTTGGTGTGCAATGAACTACAGAGCTTGATGCGTACATACATTTCAGCTCTGCTTATTTTCTTTGATAGGGAAGCAGGCAATAGATAACACAGTGACAGTAGCATCCCAGGGGATAGCAAAATGTGAGAGCAACACACCGTCAGGTTAGTAGGTCATTATTGTATGAGCACTGAGCCATTAATTGACTACTGTACCAGGCTCAATCTGTGTCAGATTATGGCTTTTGGCAGCAAGGACTGTTATCTAATAGCTAACTTTGCTTCTTGACTATCTTTTTATTAGGTTTTCTGATAAAATTATACATAATAGGTAAACATATTTGTTACACTTAAAAAACCCCAAACATACAGAATAGTGGTAATGTCAGTAGATAATTTTTCACACAACTACCATCTAGCAGAGTGCTTTTGCTAATAGTATTGTGTAGATTTTTTAAAAACTTATTAAGAAGCTGAGTAGACAGATACTTCATTTAATGGGACTAGATATTGCCGGTGCAAGGCTGTTAGAAATTGATATCTGGTACCTGAGTTATTTTTACTAGTTTTAAGCTTTGGGTAGGGGTAAGAATAAGCGGGCTATATCAACAACAACAAACAGCATTTGAAGGAGGCTTGCTAGTTGCTAGTGCAATCTGCTTTAGGAACAAAGCAGGGACTGCCAGCTCTAGCACAGCCAAGGGGCACATCGTGGGACCACTGAGCAGCAGCCTCACGGTGTGTTTGGGCAGCACCTGGTCGGTGGGGCTCTGGGCTACCCTGCTGGGGGACAGCTCGGTGAGAAATCAGGGGTATGCAGTGTATTTGAGTAAAAAGTCACCTGTTGTTTGTAAACAGGAGAAGGTCCATGCCTTTATGGGGGTGAATATGTGGGCACTATGAAGCTAGGGTGAAGGAAATGGTATTTATGGTATTGCTTAAAACAGAGGGAGGAAAAGGTTTCTTCTTAATCCCCTCTTACAAGCCACCAAAGTTGTGCTGCTGTGAGTCAGTTTGATGCTGCTGGAAGCATGTAGGGTGATCTTCTGCCACTCATGTCAATTGGAAAGCAAATTCCTGGCTTTAACAAATGGGCTGGGAGAGGCTGAAGAAACTGGTGTTTAGCCCAGCTCTCAGTTTGGGCAGGATTTTGGTCTGGGCTTAAGGGAAATCCTGACTCTAGTTCAAATATGATTTCAGATATCTGCCATCTTTCAGTGAGATCTTCAGGGACATTTCAGGATGGAACTAAGATGCTGTTTTTTCTCATCTCTAGACCTGTCAGAAACAAATCCAGGTATTCCAGTCCAGATGAGAGCATAATATGAGTCAAATATTGCTCATTTCTAAAAAGTGCTACGCTAAAATCTGTTGTTTGTGGGATTGCTCAGACTCGGTAAGATGCGTGCATCTGCGGGCTTGGCTCTAAAAATAGTGATCATATTTTCTGTAATTCCTCCAAGGGAGTGGAGAGCTGTTGTCAGGGTTTTGGGGTGCATCAGCTGGGGCCTCTTGCATTCCCGCTCTGTAATGCATCTGCTGGTGTTTGACAGTGTTGCTGAAGTGATAGAGGCCGAGTCTAATTTCTGTTCCCAACGACAAATCGACCTGCTTGTGACCTTGGGCAAAATAGTTAATCCAGCCAGCCCTCAGTTTCCCTATTTTGCTCTCCATTAAAAATGATTTGCTGCCTGAGCGTGTCAGGCACTGCATGAGAACCCAGTGTGATTATTAATAATTATCAATATAGAGAAAAGTGTGAGAAGATGGCAAAGGAAGACAGAGACCTTTATCTCATTAGAATTGTATTTAGATTGAATGTTATTATAGCTAATAGTTCGTGGATCCCATTTTTCTGCCATATGTCTACATTTGAATAACTTCCATTGGATTTCTTGCATATTTAAAAGACACGGATAAAAATGTGCAACAACTGAGCTCTGAGTATTTCATCTCATTTTGTTATTCTGTGCTTTCTCCTTTCTCTTGCTGCAAAATCATTTCTAGAAATTGGATAGCAATATGTAAAATATGTTTTTCAGGCAGTGAAGCCTGATTACATTGATTCTACACTATGTAGTGCTCTTAATGGAGATTTCTGGTTTCCACTTACTGTAAATTTCTGGTTACCATTTGCTGCATCATGTGATGAGGCTGTTTCTATGTTCTCTGCTGCTTCTTGTCCCCTTGGTATTTTTTTAAAAACTCATTTGGAAGAATTAACTACCTTTTACGTATTTAAAATTTGACTCCATGGAAATCGATGTACAAATAATTTTTATGGTTACAATAAGTAGGTTCCATAACACAATACAAATATCTGTATGTAAATCTTGCCTTGGAGGTAGCTATCTACTGTACATCCCAGTACTTATCCCACTTTCACACCTAATTTTCTTTGTGAATCACACATAAAACTCACATATTCTCTGCTGTGCAATGAAATCATGAATTCTTAGCATGCCCACACATAAGATGTTTCTCTGAGAATAATATCCATAACTATTTTTTAAGAAAAAAAAAAAGCTGAGGAAGGTTTTGGTGCACCATTTATTTTTATGATAATTTAAATATGTTAATACTGTACCTAAGAGTTTTATATACATACACATTTTGCATAAAGTAGCGCTTTTACTCCCAAGCTACGTTTTGCTAGGCTGGGAGGAGGAGAGGAAAACCTGTTCATTGCACGGAAGGCATCTTTGGACACAATATTAAATAACATCATAAAACTACATTCTCTCCAGACTTTTAACAACTGTCTTGTACTGCATGGCATCTCAAAAACATATATTTCCTTTTGCAAACAGGTGTTTTAAAATTAATCCTCACAAATTTGTGAGAGCATTTAATAAAAGTATATGTGCAGTCAGTGTGCCCCTGGAACCTGGGCTGTGACAAATGGCTTTGTGCCGGGTGGAAGCACATTTAAATTTCTTTTTTTTTTTTTGTTCTCTCCTTCCTCCCACTTCTGCCTGTGAAACCGACTTACAGCAGCCATCACCAGGCATTTTTCTTAGAGACAATCGATGCAATGACCCTTCCTGAGCATGCACCCGTACCTCGTCTTCAGCCTTGGTGGCCTGTTGTGGTGGTCTATTGCACCTTGTGGTCAGGGGCATGATTCCTCCAGTGCCATTCCTGGGATTTACTCTGGATAACTGAGATCTGGTTATTTCCCTTCCTTGCACATGGGGCTGTTTCGTGCGGTGCGGATCTGAGGGACAAAGCCCCCTCCATTAGGGACAGCAACAGGTCTCAGTGGCAGGAGAAACCCTC
>NC_140302.1:36002307-36064807 GCF_964211825.1 Aythya ferina | reverse complement strand
AGTGGAGGCTCAGAGGATTCTGGTTTAGATTCTGACACACAGGCATCTCGGGAAAGGTTTTTAACTTTTCAGTGTCAGCAGAGAAACATTTGCAAGGATTTTTAATATGCCATCTTACAAGCTGGGCAATACAAATGTGCGCCCTTTTCAAAAATACACCTACATTTTTTTTCCTGAGAATCACTCTACTGAAAACCAGCTACAATGAAAGAATATTAAAGGTTGAATTTTTAGCTGGTGTATATGATTTTGTTATATTCATTTTCAATAAAAGGCAACGGGGAAGTGACGTGATGCATAAAACAACAGTGTACTAGAAGCCGATGTCTACAGGAATTTAAAAGTCACAACTCTCGGATTTTCAGTGAACCATGCAATATTTTTAATCATGGGAAGGAAGGAATTAATGTATCCGCTTTACATAAAACCTCATTTGTGTTGTTGATAACAATAGTTAGAAATCTCAAAGCTGAAACAAACCTTATCTAAACAAGGAATCTGTTGACTCTGATGATGTTTTGATTGAAGATGCAAAATTTTTTTTGCGGGGCTTGATGCTGCAGAACACCAGTGCACACAGACCGATGAGGTCTGCATGCAACTCCTGCAAGTATGTCCCTCCCATAACTACTGCTTATTGTGCAATGGGAAAAGCAAAAGTGGTAAGCTGTAAAACCTATTAGTTTTTTTGGTTTTGCTTTTGTTTTGGGTTCCAGAAACTGTTGCTCTTCTGCATTAGGGGAGAAGGCAGCACAAATAGATGCATTCTTCAAAGAATTTGCTGGGTTTGTTATCACTCACTGCATGCTTTTTGGATCAGATATTTGTGAAAATTGTATAGAAGATGACACTCAGACACGAAGAGCAGCGATTCCCCTTCCTTGTGTTCTGCCTGCCCCCAACTCCTTCCCATTGCACTTCCCTGTGTGCTGATGCTTGGGATAAATGGGCTAAACTAGAAGTTGTCATCAAGTGAAACAAAGCAGAATAAATCTTAATTAAAAAGCATGATCAATACATTATTAAATAAAATGTAACCTTAATTTGGAGAACTTTCTCTAGCATAGTCATTCCAACAGTCTTTGGTAACATATTTGATATAAAGGCCACACAGGTTTTTCTGTTACAAAAACCTTCTATAACCTTAAATGCAAATTTTGGAGTTTTGCAAAATGTTGTTAATGAATCTTGTGCAAACTTTGGCTTGTGCATATATTTGACAAGTGTCTGAGAGATGGTAAGCCCATGTTCCTAGTGTACTACTCAGGCAAAGCAAAAGAGGAGCAGATTAGCCTGATCATGAGTTCGGGCCCTGAATGTCCAAACTGGTGACTTCGTTCCAAATATCAGGGCAAGGAAAGATTTTTATTTCCAAAACTTTTTATGATGGTTACCAAACTTGTCCACTTTTACAGATAAACTGTGGGGTGTTCAGCATGGAGCTGTTTTCTCACTGCTTTCTCTTGCCCTGCAAGTGGCCTTGGTCATGCTCAAGAAGGCAATTTAAGGATTTTTGGTAGGATCTAGACCGAATGAGCTGGAGATCCACTATAGGCAAGTTAACTTAAACCAGGTTGCTAGTGAATCCGCATGATTAGACCAACATACTACTTATCACTATATTACTTATCCAACTATATTACTAGACCAACTATATTATTTATCTGGAGTAATTCTGAAAAAATGTTTTGTTCACCAAAGGCAAAGAAACAAAGCCAATCTGCCTTGCAGTCCACTGCTCCATCCAAATAGCTGTAATGAAAGCCCTGAGGCGAGATGGGTCATAAAATCTTTGTGACACTGGCTCACTGGAAAGCTCCTTAGACAGTCCTGATCTGAAAACATGCATCACTTCATTCTTTAGTACAAAAAATAATATTTCAAATTGTACTTTGGACATGATGTCCACTTTTTTGGCTCAACAAACAAGTCAGAAATTGTTTTTAGATTTCCTCCTTGGCATTCACAAAGTTTTGCCTAAAGCCCTTTGAGACTTGCTGAAAGAGATTTATTTATGTGCATTGCAAGGAGCTTGCCAAATAACTTCAGCTTCATGTTTTTTAATATTTTTCCTAAATTTAAAAATTAATAAAAGGAATAAACTTTGGTTTAGTCATTATTAATTATGAATGTCTCCATCTATTCTGTCTTAAGTATCAAAGATAAACAAAAATGAAGATTCTGTTAGGAAGTGAAAAACTGGCAAATGCTCTACCCCTGTAATGTCCTAGGATTTTGCAATGTTTTGGATTATTTTTTTGGTGACAATTTCTCCACTTTATCAAAATTTGGAGATCAACTGGGAGACTTCCCTTTGAAAGAGTTGTTGGCTAAGTCACTTCTATTAACTTTTGAAGTGTTCTTTGGAAGTGTTAGAAGGAAAAAAGTAGTTCTGCTGTAACAATAAGGACAGACATTTTATGAACTGTGATGTTTTTCCCTTCAAAGTAGGAAGAAAAATTCCCAGACTTAAGTAGGAGTAAGACCAGGTTTCCCTCCTTTCCCATGTACAGAGCAAAGCTGAGGATGTTATGGTTGACATTAGGGTTTACTTTATTTGTCTCATATGCAGTAAAAAATAATTACTCTGGTTGTTTTGTGGTTTCAGAGCATACTGGTCTGCTCCAGAAGTCAGTGACTTTTTCTGGCATACTCATTTTGAGTTTTACATTTGGTTGCATCAAGTATTTGAAGCTTTAACTGAAAGGTTAGTTAAGACATATTCTATCCGTTTTATTTAGGTGTATCTGATAGCATGTCATTTTCCTATCTGAGGCTGTTTAGCCAACTGTAACAAGTGATATATATTGATGTCTACTGTGCAAATGAGAGACGGATAATGGCATGGATATATTAGATATGAGTTTTTGATAGGGATTTTAATATAGCCACTATATCAAGAAGCAAAATGGGAGCACTAGAAAAAGTCTGTGGATATACTATGGTTACCACTCCAACATTTATTAAAGTATTTATCGCTAGCATTGTTTGTTAACGTGGGTACAAGGAGTACATGGGTTTATGTGGGAGTAAAATGAACTGGTTTTGGCAAAATTTGGTCGCACTGCGCTCACCAGGAATGAGGAGTGGCCCAAAGTATTGAACGAAACCTGGTCTTACTCCTACTTGAGGAGTAGACAGTCTCTGGTGGTGGGCCCGAGGCAGCGAGGGCAGTGGAGAGAGCATCTGTGGAAATTTGTTATCAGACTGAGCGGGAGTCATAACTGAGGGCAACGGAGAATGAAGTACAAACAGAAATAAGCCAGGCCAAAACACAGCGTGAATAATATGTCAGCTGTCCCTCTTCAGATCGCTATTGGCTTTTTTGCCTCTGAACTATGTTTTGTGGTGGAAGGATATGGAAACAACTGTCTTTTTTTTTTCTTCTCTTCCCCCTCCTTTTACTATGTAATATAAAAACAAAGAACTATATTGTATTAATATGAATACGTGCCAGAGCTTACTTTATAGGGTCATTAATACATTACTTGGGAGGTCAAAAGACATGAAACCGAAGGGCTTGTGCCTCACAATAAAAGTGAGGCATGTATTGTTGGCCCTGGAAAACATGCCCTGGAGTATAATATTTGTGTATTTAAAAAATTATACTGGCAGAAAATACAAGGGCAGCTGCAGTGCTTTGGATTGTGCGTAACAGCAGTGACACAGGTGAGGGCTGGAATGGAGGTTGTAATGGTGGGAAAATTGGGCTTGTGCCTCTTTTTGGTTCTTTATGAGGTAGAAAAAATTGTCTTAACAGTTTAAAAAACATTTTTCTCCTTGTGTGCGTGTGTTTTTTGTTTTTTCTTTAAATATGAGAAACTCCGCTCACCTGTATACTAGGCTCTGGACACATGAACAGGATATCCCATGAAAACCCTGGAGAGGGGAAAAAATTAACCACCGAATGCAACTGCTGAAGTTCAGAACAATCTCTGCTAAGGCAGAAAAAATTACAGTGTGCCAAGCCAGAGGAACTGCTCCTCTGCATGCTGGGACTGGGGCCGTGGCACCTCCCTGTGCCCTGGGGTGGGCAGGAGATGGGCAGTGGTGCCCAGAGAGGTGCCCTCCAGCCTGCCCAGGACTGGTGTTGTGGAGTGACAGCTCCTATCCTTTCTCATACATGACTGAGAACAAACTCTGTAAAACTTCACACAGAAGGAAATTGACAAATACATCTTTTCTGTTATTTCTCAATTAAAGGAAAAAAATAACAAGTGCTGAAAACTGAACATAGCTGCTTTCTCCATTGAACTCCTTCATCACTTCCTATATATATATAAAATAAATTAACACATAAAACAAACCCAAAGCATGCCACTTGACTTCATAGCTGCATAACACCTTTGTTGGCCAACCTGAAGCCTCTGCATGCTTTTAATACATATTTGCAATGCTACAGGAGGGGCAACACCCACATTACTGCCGTGCACTGCGGAGGGCTGCGCCTGGAGAGCCGGGTGTCACCCTGCCACGAGCCTCTGCCATGGCAAGAAGTTGTAGCTGGCTGTTTGTTTAACACTCCCGTGAAGCTTTTCATTATCTTACCACTAATGCACTGCAGAAAATGGAATCATTAGAGTACAGCTGCATTCAAATGTAAACATTTGAATAATTTACACTTCCAGCCACAGTTAAATAAAAGGTTTCAATCTCTGATGGAAATCTGACAATAAATATTCATTTCTAATTTTCAATAAGTAAACTTTATGACTTCTTAAGAGCCTTTTCTTGAAGTGTAATGGCAATTTTGACACTTGGGCACATATGGGATTAAAGTTTCCCTCTGGTCAACAGAACCATGAAGAGTCATTATAAAAATTAAAAGCTAGAAATAATTACAAACATTACAATTAGTAGCAATTTGGGGACCCTGACATACCAACAAAAGCTGTGTCTTTTCCACAAAGTTTTCCTGAGGGATGTGGAAAAAGGAGTGGAGGAAAGGCACTGCCTGGCCAGCGAAGGCATGTGACTGGAGGGGTGCCAGCACTGAATTAATTTTGTGACAAAGGAGGTGGCAGCAAACTTTCATTTATGGGCATGGCTTTGGAAAAGGAGTTGAGATTTGCAGGGAGGAGTCAGTACCTGCAAAGCATGGGAGCACCCGGTGTTCCCATGATAGATGTCTCTCTCGATTTCTGCCACAAACTTTTATTTTCAGAGGTTTATGGGTCTGTAGTAAAAATCCACTCAGAGTTTACACTTGGTTTACACCAGGTCTCTGTCTCCCAAAGTTTATTTTAACAACATTTTTATGTAGCTCTTCTTCAGGTGGCTCAGGTTGAATAAAACTTGAGGCACACTGGTTTCCAGTGCTGCCACGTAGTTTTACCACCAGAAGGATTTTTTTGGTCGACAAAACTGGGTGGGTCATAATTATGACCAACAGGCTCCCAAGCCAATCAATTTATTTATTTAGTTTAAGTGTGATTTTAGCACGTTGCTGTTGGAAAGCAAGAGTTTCATAAAATGCGGAGATGCAATCGCACAGTAAATGTGTCCACGAGATACTTTATCAGGGACCTGCGCACTTTGCCTTACTCTGCTGGTCCAGTGCTCTGTGTCCTGCCATGGCCACCACTGACATGTGATGTAATGGATTTTGGGAATTATCTTCTCTTTAAATCTTACTCTGGTTGCAATGTTGGAGATGGGTTCATGGCCAAGAAGATTGATGTGCAATGTCCCTTCCAGAATATGTAATTGGTGCTTCTGCTGCTTTGTGATATATAAATGTCTAGTCCACACTTGAATATTGCTACCATGTCGAACCTAGCGATGTTCATTTGTCTGAGTTTCAGGTTGGGCAGCACAAAACTTCTTTTCATCTGCTTGAATTTGTGAGGCTTTAATTGATTGTGTGCTTTGAGTCAGAAGCTCTTGATCTGGCTCATCTGTGCTGATCAGTATGTTTTATACTGCATCACATCTTCTCTTATGTGCTTCCTTCTAAGGTATAATTGTTGTCTACCAATCTCTTTATATTTCATTAATAAATAGATTTTCAGCCTTCCTTTGATTGTTCCTGTCATCATTCTCCGAGCTCCTGGGATTTGTGCAATCCCGCTTCTGTAACACAAAGTAACCAACACTGCAGCAGCAGTCCAGAACAATCTCCATCATTAATTTATATTCTTCAGGATAGTTCCTACAGAAACTTGTTGTTTAATATAATTGTGTGGTCTTGATTAACATCAGTAATCCCTATGATAGAGTTGTTCAATAATCACTGAACAACTCTGTGGGGGAAGGGAAGAGGGGAGAAAAATACAAGTAAAATCATTTTTGTTTTGGATTGCTCATGAGTAAAGGGCATCAAACTTTCCACAAAGGACTAAAAACAAAAACAACTGTACTTTCCAAATCTGCTGTATTATTTTTTCCTGTGATTAGGTTAGGAGGAATGTTTGCTCCTTGCATTAGTGGATTTTCACACGGTAATGAGGGAGGAAGGGAGAGGGAGGGGGGCCACAAGGGATGGCAACTCGGGGAACACCACCGAGGCAGCCCCGCGCCCGCTCTCCCACCTGGGGTGCAGAATCAGGGGTGAGAGTTTCATTGCTCCCTTTGCACTTTCATGCTATAAAAATTGTTAGGGCAGACTGAAACCTGACACATCGTAGAGCTCAACCCCAGACAATTTGTGGGAGAGAAGACGGGGCTGGGGAAACTCCTTCGTGCCAAGGGCCCTTCGCACTGCCCAAGTGTCGTCCCTCCTGGGGATGCTGCGTATCACCACCACTTCTACTAATTGTGAGGGCTTTTGGCAGGAATCTGAGTCAGTGTGACTTCCAAATGGGATTATTTCTGCCGAGCCCCACTGGCTGAGGTGGGACAGGGAGACAGAGCATGATGAAGCAATGCACAGGACTTGTTCCCATTTGCCGTGTTTTTGGATGCAGCAGACAGACTTAAAAAATAATTTCAAATGAGTTTAAAAAATGTTTCAGAAACCACATTTTACATATATATATATGTATATATAAATGGATAGAAGCCCTATATACATACATATGTATAGGTTAATATGCTTTTCTGGGATTGGAAAAGCTGTTAGACTCCCAGAGCTACCACTTGGTAATACAGCCGTGCGTGTGCCAGAGCTGCCCCTGTGCACATTGGCCTCAGAAGGATGCATGGCCATAAGACATGACAGCACACTCCGTGTGTGTTTCACCATAAATGTCTGGGAAAGCAGAAAAACAAGAGGACCCTTGAAAGTCCTTTTAGGCAGTCTTTAATGCTTTGCTGTGCTGTAGTCCAGAGGAGAGCTCCCCAGCACCATCATCCACTGTGTGAGGCATTTGCAGAATGGAGACAGGCATAAAATACTGCCTCTTGGCACTAATCGATACTGGATTTATTGCAGAAAATATTTGGCTAAGCCAATGCATGACCAAACACCATGCCTTCTTTTCCCTGTTTTCTGGTCTCTTCTTGCCCTTCTGGCTCCTGGCATTGTGGAACTAGAATATACGTTAGGAAGCAAAGATGTGTGAATTGTTTTCCTTTTAGAGCAACTTGCCTTTATTGAGATGCATTTGTTATCCTGGACTTCTGAAAAACACTTTGCCCTTTTCTTGCTCTATTTTCCATTTCTGTCTCTTCTTCATCCCTAACTTTATTTTCTCTTTATTTTCCTTCTCAGCTTTTCTTTTTCTTTACATCTTCTTCCCTTCTCTACCCTTGTTCATCCTTCTTCTCATCACTCACTTGATTTAAGGTAAGGAGAGCACATGCGAAGAGAATTGCTGTGTACAAAAGTTAAAGATATATATGGGATCCTTCATAATGCAGTTCACTCAGGCTGGTGATAGTGAAAAGGTATGTTTTCCCTGAGCTTGCCAGCAGTGTAAACCATTCAATTGATAACATAATACGTTTTTATGGTCTCTGTATAGCGATTTTCCATTTAAGTGTAAGTTAAATTGATGAATTCACATAGAGGCATAGAGGAAAGTTTTTCCTTTTTCTTTTGTAGTATAAATTCTACATGAACACTCCTGCCCTCCATTGTGAATGGGTTTTCCTCCTAGCCATACATGAAATGTGCCCTTAGGTTCTGTTACAAATAGGTTTACACTGATGTGTATGGCTGCTATAAGCATTATGGTCTTGATCCTGCACTCATTGAAATCAATGGCCACTTTCCTCTTCCTTGTAGCAGTGCGAGATCAGAGCCTGCAGGTCGGTCTGAGAACACAGAGACCCCATGGGTTCGGTTTTGGAGGGTTTTGTGGCTATTTTGTGAACATCAGTTCTTAGCTGGATCTGCCCTACCTGACATTCTTGTCTTGTGCCATGTAGCCATCACGTTTTGCTACTTACACTGGCAATTTCTCAGGAATTTTTCTTTGTAGGTTATTCAATAACAGAGTTTCTAGTCTTGTTCCAACTGGCCTGGGAGATCTGTTGCTTGAGTCAAGATACTTCTCCCTCCGTGAAAACTAATGGGCACTTTCACCAGGTGGGTTATGGAAGTGGGGTCTTCTGCAGAAACAGGAGTTGCTGCAGGGAGTGGTATTTGCTGTTCTGCTGGTAACATATTTTCTCAGTGAGTTTGCTGGTTGGATTATCTGCCTTTCCCATGAAACGTAAAACGTGACCATTCGTGCTCTCTAACAGGATCCAGCGACAGATTCAAAGTGTCTGGTCACATTTCAGCGTGGCTAAGCTATAACTCACCCCTCTAAAATACATTAATCAAATATATTTTCTGCACTCTGTTTCCTAACGAGGACTCATATATTTATTTTCTGTGCCAGCACTGCTATATTTCACACGAATTCTAATATTTCAGTGGTCGGTAGGGAATCCTTAATCGTATGGATTAGAGATCCACTTGGCTGAAAGGTGCTATTAGAAGTAAGGGGCTGCATGTTTACACAATGTTTGCTAAAATGTTGGATTGTAATCTTTGGCATGCTTTATGATGAGCTAGCCTTGGTATATCCATAACCACGAGTTTCAGACCATCAAATAACAAGTGCCCTAATCGTATGAGTCCTGCTTCAGACTCCAGTCCACAGAAACAGCTGAACACGTTTCTGTGCAAGCACATGCTTAAGTTCATTATTAATTAGAATAGCCTTTAATAGTTTTTAAAATCCTCAGAAGAGTTCAGGGCAGAGTGAAGCAATGGCCAGAACATGGATGTTTTCTCAGTTGTGCGCTGAAGCAGCGCATCTGGCAACATCTGCAGCACCTGGGCTGGAGCAGAACCCAGGGGCTGGCACCAGCTGCCTCCCCTTCATCACACAGGTGGGCTCCAAAGGGGGCTTTTTAATTGCATCACCCCCTTAAAT
The DNA here is from genome assembly GCF_964211825.1 of Aythya ferina. Lineage (NCBI taxonomy): Eukaryota > Metazoa > Chordata > Aves > Anseriformes > Anatidae > Aythya > Aythya ferina. Next base: position 36,055,499 of record NC_140302.1, on the reverse strand, counting down.
GGTACTGACTGGGGAAAGATGGGCTTGATTTCTAGCAATGGGTGCTAAAAGCATCCTAAAAACAAAAGAAAATCCATGAATGTTTGTCTTGAGGCACGTGAGACCTCTGACTCTTCCCTACCTCAGTGGCATATCTGCCACGTAGGGGTCTGACTGTTACCTTCCTAAAAACCTTTTGTGCTGCCGTGAGGGGAAGTGGGTCACTCTTTTGTTTTTAGAGTGAGAATTGAGCTTCTCAGCCTCTTTGGCATACCAATAAACCTAGCAACAATAAAAAGGAACAGTGTTCATTATACTGCTGTGTGGGGAGTTTCTTTAAGAGTTGGGCCCTAAATGGTTTTTAATCCCAGGATGCACTGATTGTGATAATGTGGAGAGGCAAACCAAGCATCAGTTATAAAATCATTGCAAATATGAGCGGAATAAAAAACGTTCAAAAGGATCTTGTTACAATTTCTGCTTATTCCACAAGGGTTTAAGGAAAGTAAAATAGGCAATGATTTTGTTTGGGACTTGTTTACGAAAGATTACTTTTTGTATAGGTAAGTCAAAAGGTTAAGGAAGTAAACAGAATTTAAATACAGTCAGTTTTAGTAATTTTTCTGTTGTTTGCTTTAACTGCTTCCTAACATCATAAAAAAGCCTGCAGCACTCAGGTTAAAAGAAGAAAAAAAAAAAATAAAACAACCTCCAGCCAACAAAAAAAAACCCACACCAAGCCAGCTTAAAGAAGTAAAAGCCGTAAAATGTAAGCTATGGCACACCTATAAAATATAATTTTGCTTTTCAGTCTGCAAAAGTGCTGTAGATCTAAAATTACAATAAATCTCCAAATGTCCAGCATTGATTACTTCAAGCTTGTGGCTTTAATGGACAACAGAGCAGCACATTATGATGCCATGATTAAGGAATTGTGGAAAAGAGTGAGAGCGATTTTGGACTTTATTTTGGCACCTAGCAGAGCTCAACGTTACCACAATTATTGGTTTTCTGAAATATGTCCCTATGCATTATTCTGATCAGATTACTTGCATTGCACAATCCTCTGGTGAATAACAGGACAATAGCACAAAATAAATCTCTCTCTGAAATTTAATCTCCATGTCTGTAGACTGGAGAGAAGAACATCCACATCCTTCTGATAAGAAGTTGTATATTATCCTGAATGGTGGTGTATTTTTGTTTTATAATTGTCCTTAATGTAAATTATCAAGCGAGAAAGCAATGATGCCAAAGATTTCTGAGGAAGGAAGGGTTGAAATATGGGTAAAGTGTTCCCATAAGCTCAGCATGAAGGAACCCTAATTTTCTTAGTAAACTACAGGGGCGGGTGGATTCGGTGGCTTACAGAAACCATTAACCTTTCCCCTATTATTGGTTCTCAGTGTAATTTGTTTGATAATCTTCTTCCTCAGTGAATAGTAGTCCAGCTTATCAACTAATAAAATATCCCCTCGTACTTCTGCAATGTTTAGCACATTGTGGCTATGATACAGCTGACAGCAAAGCAAAATTACCTGCTCTTTTTGAGGTGCACTTCTAAGCCAGGGATTGGAAAGTAGCCAATATTTATGGCCTGGAGGGTGATCTTGTGTTTATTACTGCTCATCCACTGATCTCCATGGACAAGCGAGAGAATAATTGTTATATTAAGAAAGCAGAAAATATGCTGAGTTTTAAGCACTCAGCTTTCACTTGCACACATTCAGAACTAGACCTTTATAGATGTGCAGGTACTTAGAAATCCTTGGGACACCCCCTAAACAGTCCTCAGCCTGCATGAAGATTGGTATCTTTAGATGGGCTTGTCCTAATATAATCAGGTTACAGTGGCTGGTCTTGGGTGGGTGTTTGCAGCTGCAAAGTGAAGGAGTACATACTTGCTGTGTTCCCCAAAAGCTGTGGTTTGCTGAGGAGGTCCATGAGCAGGGCTGTTTGCAAGGCAGAATGGTTGCTGGACGGCAACACATGGCGCTGAGTTGGCTGTCAGGCTGGCACAGGCTCCTCCTGGCAGCAAATCTCTCCCCTAGGCAGCCCGAGCTCCCTCCCAGGCTCATGCAGCATGCAAAGCATCATTAGCAGGCGATGGCAGAGCCGTGGTGGCACACCGGGCAGTGCGTTAACCTCTCACCTCTGTGGAGCTCGGTACAAAACAAGGCTCAATTCACAAGTGAAAATTGGATTCGGGAACTTCATTTTAGTGTCCATGCCCTGATATCATGAAAACTGCTATGCAGGTGGGCATGACTGCCAATTCTGCTCAGAAACGCTCCAGGGCTGGGGTGGAGCACTGGACACTGCCAGTTGAGATGAAGATGTATTGGCAGAGGCTTGGGTGGAAGTTCACCCAGCAACTGCTTGCATGATCCTGGCTCCGTCCCTGCTGCACTATCCAGCCTGGTGTTTTCAGTCACTAAATAAACCCAACTGGAACAAAAGTTGGTTTTTCTGGAGCATGTGACTATTCCATACAGAAATTATGGAAACGATTATCGAATTTGTGTGGTTTAGAAAAAAAGAAGGAAATATGATTTTTGTTTAAACAGGTATCATGAGGAGTTGTACATTGGCACTGTTCCAAGGAAGCAAGAGCCAGCAGCACGGCAGTGCTTTGCCTCTGGTGAGGTTCTCACAGTTGCAGTATGTGTGTCTGTGTCTGTGTGTGTGTGTGTGTCTACCAGCAGCCCCTTTCTTTGTGCTGTTTGGGAGTAGGTGAGCTGCTCCGTGCTGTGTCCTGGGAGCTCTGTGGGGTGATGTGACGTGGTGCACCATGACTGCTGCTGCTGAGAGCACCCTGCCATGTCTGGAGGGGTTGTGGCAGCTGCCAGAGGCACTTCTTGGGGGATTTTGCTCTGATTTAGCAGTCTCCAGAATCAGAGGGCTGCTTCTTCTCAGTTGTCTTTCTGGCCTGCTGTGGCTTCAGAGATTAATCTGACCCAGAATTTATTTCCCATCTGTGCCTGGTACAAGACGCTGTCTCTGGCACATGGATTTTCCTCTCTATAAGTCTTTCCCATTCCTCCTTCAAGCTGATACTTTTTCCTGTCTATGTCTGTTCTACTTTATTTCCAGCTAAGTATTTTTTTTAGTTTTCACACCTGTTTTCAAATTTCACTGGCCAAGAGTACTATAAAATACCAGTTCAAGATTGTTTTGCTTATATTATCTCAAAGCTTCCAAACAAAATTTCTAGACAGTGTTTTTGAGGCTTTCTGAGCACTGCATAGTTTATAATTAATTACCAGGGATTCCACTGCATGTACAGGAACCAGAACTGACCAATAGTTCCCTTCCCTCTCTCTTCTCCTGCTGCAGTGACACAGGCTCCCCCCAGATGTTTCCATCCCTGCTCGTGCACAGAATGGCTCGCCATGGTCCTGCTCTACTGTGGCATGAACTAGGTGTTTCTGAAGCTGGAAAAAGTCAGCCTGAGCTGTTTTCTAAATGTCATTTTAAAGATAAAAGGTATTGAAAAGATGCAGTAGTGAAGAAGAGGTGCAATTGTGCTCATTTTTGCCTTTTCCAAGAGTGGTGACGGTGGTGGCCAGAGCAACCATCTCTTCATCTCTTCACTCACTGGCTCTTCTGCCCTGAAAAGGTACCAGCTGGTGACACTTATCCATGCACAAGGTGAGCAGCCTGGCATTTAGGCAGACCAAATCCTGCCCCTTTTTAAGCTTGTTGTGTTTTTGCACTGGCTCTTTGCAAGGCCAAGGTTTTATACAGAGTAGGTGAGGATGCTAAAGCACTTGTTGGGGCTGTGCAAGTTTCAGCAGTGCCAGAGAAGACTTGTTCACTGGGCTATTTTCTTTCTAACCACTTGTAGTATGATGGGGAGGGTACATTTGTGACCAGCTTTGCAAAGAACTTCAGGCGTGAACTTTGGGAGTTTGGACTTTCTAAGCTCCCCTGTGAGCAGCCCTACCATCCCCTGCATAAACAATTCAGTCACGTAGGGGTTTTGAAGGAAGAGTGCACTTCTAAATCATTCAGCACCTCCTGTCAAGTAACAGTGTCTATAGTGAGGTCCTCACCTCCCTCTTAGTTGCCAGCCCAGCCATCTCCTCCTCCTGCCTCCATGGTGGGCTTGGCTGGACGAAAACTTGTGCCAGGCTGCAACGAGAGCAGGGTCGAGGTGGGAGGAGGGTTAGGGCTGTTGAATGAATCTGGCATTAGGGACAGCAAAAATGCATTTGCCACCCAGATGACATGCAAACAGCCTTCTTCTATGACATGAGCAACACTGGAGATTTTCCTAGGCTGACATCTTCTCTGTATACTGGGAGGCACTTGGAGGTAAAGCCAAGCACCTGGATTATTCACCTGGATTAGCCCAGGAGCCACACTCACTTTGGCTTCAACATTGCACAGTTTTGTGTATAACCTATATGTGTGAAGGCAGGCAGGCACCTCACAGCTCATGTAGAGTGGAAAATCTGTCACATTCATTCTGTAGAATAACATGTATCTATAGCCAAGGCGGTTTGCTTATCAAAGAGTCAGAGAGAATGTTTTTAATCAGCTGAATGAGTTTAAAACTAAATATTGAGAAAAGGACATTCATATCAGGAAACTGTAACTTTTTTGTTTAGTTAGCAAAGGTGGTGCTGAGTGAAATGATGAAACAGTTTAAGTTGGTGTTAAACCATATACACATCTCAACAAGATGGATTTTCAAAGGCTAAATTTCCAGGAAAAATTAAATATTGTATGTAAATCTATCAGCACACTTCAATACACACAATATGACCATAGCTTGTCTGGTTGTTTTAGGATATTGCTTTGTTCATGTAATTGAAAAATCTTTAATAGATACTATTTGTATTTATATTCTGGTTTATCTTAGATATGAGCCTTCCAGGAAACAAGCTAATACTTATTCCTCAGAATATTTTTTAGTACTTTGTTATAGTAGTTTATTGGTCATTAAATAAGAAGCTGAAAATCAGAACCAGAGGGAAAATATCTAGCAAAAATATATGTGTTGAATTTCGGTACTTTACAGTGCTTAACATTAATGTCATTTAATAACAGTTTGACATCTGTGGCAAATATTTGAATCACAGAGAACTTGATGATTAGTTTTGTCATAATTTCTAGTTAAATATGTTTTATAACAGTTAAATTTCTGAAGGTTCTTTATTAATTTGATTTTCTAAAGTACCCAAAGTGGTCTGAAACAGAAATTCCCAGAAAATGATTTAGTAGAAATGTTTTATCATAGAATCATAGAATGACAGAACAGCTCGGGTTGGAAGGGACCTTATGGATCACTCAGATCCAACCCCCTGCCATGGGCAGAGATGCTACCCATTAGATCAGGTAGCCTGAAGCCTCATCCAGCCTGGCCTTGAACACCTCCAGGGATGGGGCACCCACAGCTTCTCTGGGCAGTCTGTTCCAGTACCTCACCACCTTCATGGTTAAGAATTTCCTCCTTGAATCTAATCTAAATGTAAATCTACCCTCTTTTAGTTTAAAACCATTCCTCCTTTTCCTATCATTATAAGTTCCCAAAATTATATAGATAAATCTGATGGTAAAAATAAATAAATACAATAATAATTAAAAAGAAAATAGTTTCAGGAAATTAAGTAATTTTTAAGATCTTGATTTCCAAAGTCACAGAAAGCTTGTGTACTTCCCTTAAGAATTAGATAACATAATGGTGGAAGTCACCTAGACTTTATGTATGCGTGCACGCAATGGAACAGGCTTGAAAACGATTGAATGTGGAAAGAGCCAATAAATATCAGTGAAAGTTGGCAAATCTGTATGGGGAGGAGAAGACCTTCAGGAGAGCTTAATGAGTGTCCTCCTGTCTGTTTTGTCTCGGCAGCTTCATGCAAAACACTTGTTTTTTTTCCAATTGCACGTTCAGATTTTGTGCAGCATGCATGTTGTAAGCTCTGAAGTTTTGTATCGTGTCCAAAAGTACTGTTATAGGCAATTTAGCAGCAATGCAGAAACAAAAGTGATATTTTTTTTTGGTTTGTTTTGCAACAGGACATCATTGGACATTTCTGTCCAGGTGTGGTTGCAGGGATGGAAAGAAGAAGGGATTAGAGAAGGTTCTTTTGAAAGCCTGCTTGATATATGGAGAGACCAGATATAATAAATATTGATCGGCCTAATATGCCAACGTAACTGCTTAAATGCAAGGTACAAGTTAGTTCTATGTGATACTCAATCTAATTTTAGTTTTATGCAAGGGTTATGCCATTACATTATGCCAAAGTAATGCTGCTGTGAAAGTTATGCTGCTGTGATGGGAGTGATGTGAGGAAACTGCCAGCGACCGCTGGTGCTGGGGTAGCACTCAGCACTGCCAGGTTAGCGTGCTATTTTCTTCCTACAGTCTTCCTATTTCAGAAGAGCTTGGTAAGGACATTGTTTAAATCTGAAAATACTAGAAAGTAAAAAAAAAAAAAAGAAAAAAAAAAGTATTAAGCAAAATATTAATCCCCACATCATTTGGTCATGTTTAAAGTCCATTTCATCACAGAAGAAAATGAAGAAAACCAGGGCTGGTTTCTCCACAGTCAGGCATTAAGCCAATTGTAAACCAGGCGTACATTTTGGCTGTCCATTGAGTGCTCCATTACCTTGGCTGCACTGCTCTTCTCCAGCTCTTCTCTGCTGCCTGGGCTTCCCTCTCCCTGTCTTTACTAAGGCAGGACAGAAATATCTGGTGTAACACCCCAAAAGGCAGTTATGTAGCAAAATCTACCACACAGAAAGAGATCTTTGTTTCCTAAAATGTTTGTGCTTGGCAGCCTGTTGGCTGCGTGTCCCTGATGTTGGTTAGGCATCGCACAGCAAGAAGCACATGGGAAGGAAGCCCATCCCGGCTCCTTTGTGCTTCAGAAGGTGGCAAAGCATTCGTGCTGGCTTTCCGCAAACATGTCCAAAAGGCAAAAAAGAACAATGCGGCGCGGCTGTGCGCGCTGCGTCCACCCAGACAGTTTAACCCTTGGGTCAGCGTGTTTGTATTTCACTTATTGGATTGTTAATAGATTTTCTTCATTTGTGCGAGACATTGTGAATGATGTGCTGAGGCCTTTCTATTACTCCACCGCCGGCGCCCGTGGTCCACCTGTAAGAAGATAGCGTTAAAAGCTGCTGGAGTTTCTACCTCTTGACAACATCCCAGCTGTAGACTAGCAATAGCAATCCTCCCGTGGCAGTTTTAATTATCGGCCCCGGCGATACCATCAGTAAGTGTGTAATTACGTGTCACTTTCCTGGCTGTTGGGTATGAAAAGTGGAACCAGTGAGATGATGATCGTTGAAGCTGTAGACTCATATTTAAACAATTCAAAATGTGTAACTGGCAGTGTCATTAAACAGAGAGAGTCTGACCCCAGCTGTCAGTTACTTTTCCTTATGCAGATTTTTTTTCATGCTGTCTGTCAAAAGAGCTCCATGGGCTGAAATGGGACAGAAGAGGAAGCGTAATGCGCCAAGCACAGAAGCACTGCTCTCCTCCACTCCCACCGAGGTGGTCTTTTACCCTAAATAAATACTGCTGGAGAGATTGTAAATAAACGGTGGGCCATGCAGGAAATTATATAGACTTTGCCAATGAATAAACAAAGGGGACTTTCCAACAGATATTCGACCCTTCAAAAAATATGAATAAAATCTGACTCATTACCCTGAACTTAAAGAACAAGGCTTATGGTAATTTGGGGGCTTCATTACTGGAGGATAAAAATGGAATCATTTTCATTTCTCCAAGTTTCTGCTGAAAATTTTTTCAAGCCATGGCAGATAAATGATTAACCTGGAGGTTATTATTATTATTTAAATGCATATATGTACACACACACATATATATATACATATATTTGAGGAGAGACTTGCACGCACATGCACATACATATATATATGAGCAACAACATTCTTTTGAATATTGTTTTCAAAAAACATTAGGATGCCAATCTCTTTCAGTTAAACTTCAAAGCCAGCAGATGTTTAAGGTATGCAAAGTAATAGAAACATGTCACTTGGCCAATATATGCTAAAGAGATGGAAAAAAATAAATATATGTGCATAGGAGTAGGCAAGTAAAGAATATTATTTCTGCAAATACAGTCAGAAATTTCTAAAATGACAACTCTTCACTGTCTGAAGACAGGCACACTTGTTTGACAGGGAATTTGGAAACTGCTAGCACTGTAAGAGTTAATTTGGGAAGCACAAGAAGGTAAATGAAGCAGTACTTTACAAAATAAATAAATAAGTAAATAAATTGGAGGTTGAATAAATTGATTAATATGTGAAGAGAAAGAAAAACGTTTCCTTGATTTTCAAAATTTCTCATAATACAGCTAAGCTCCAGTTGTGTACAAATAACATTGTCTCATACCCATAAGACACCTTCGTTTAAAGCTTTGGAGTTCCCATTGACTCTATCAGCAGCAGTGAAACAACAGAGACACACTGGATGCTTAACCTGTCTCACATCTTCTCTTGCAGATTTTAAGGAGAAATATATTCATTTGTCTGTGTGTGTTTATCTGTGTATATGTATATAAAAGCTCTGCATATATTTCTTGTTTCAAAGACAATGCTACAGACCAGCACATACAGGAGTGTAGGCTATATTAATTGCAGCAGTACTTTCATACTTGAAAGTAATAAATAGGCACATATTAAATCCTCTAAGGATTAATTTGTATTTTATCAGCTGTGAAAAGGGCAATTTTTTACATATCCAGACTTAAGAGGTAGACCTATTAGACCTTCATTGGAAAACAAATTCTGCATATATTTTGTAGCAAGGCTTTTTATTTTCTTTCTTTTTATCTCCTTTCTCTCTTTCCTGTCCTTTTTTTTTTTTTTTTAACACATTTGTTGTAGCAAGTGGTTATGTAATTTAATGTGGAGAAGGAAATGAGATGATGTTGCATTGTGGACAGCCAAACACAGTTTTGTAAAAGTCTTCCTTGTATATATTTGCAAGAGCAGTTAACAGAAAAAAAAAAAACAAGAGAAAATGCCATTCAGTAATGTGTTAAGTGTCACACTTTTCTGTGGCATTTGAAATATACAGTGCTTAAGGTCATTCAGTTTTGAGGCATACATATTAATATAATTGTAGGTATCTTTATAGTTATATTTACAAATTGTTTAGTGCTGCCAGTAATGAATAGTTGCAGGGGAGCCCTCCCAGACACAGTGTTATAGCAGCTAGTTAGGAGGAGCGGGTTTTTGCATGCCAAATAGCCATTTTTCTTTGTCTTTCATGGAGTTGTCTGTATGGTTGAGTATTTTCAAGTTCTGTTTCTGTCCTACTTGCATGTTAGCTGCAGGCTATCTGCATCACAGGGAGGAGGCAGTCCCTTGGGGAGGGCCCACTTTTCTGCATTTAGTTAGTTGCTTTGAAAGGAAAGGATGCTAAAAAAATTAGCTGTCTTTTAGGAGTGTTGGATGACTTGTGCACAACAAACAGATTCAGAGTTTAAGGCTCCTGTATTTTTTATTTTTATTTTTTTAAATAAGGCAAGTTGGAATTTTTAAAGGGACACTGCACATGTAATCTATGCCCCAAATCTAAAGGTGTTTCCAGCAGATGAGGGGAGTTGAAGCTTGCAGTTTGTATTTCTGGGTGTCGAACAGCTTTATACGATTGCTGGGTGATGAACTGTCTCAACGTTAGAGCTCAAAGTGCTGTAGTGAATGGGGCTACAGCTGGCTGGCAGACGGTCACTAGCAGTGTACCCTAGGGCTTAATTCTAGGGCCAGACTGGTTTCACATTTTTATCAATGGTCTAGATGAAGGAATTGGATGCACCCTTAGAAAACTTGCTAATGATACAAAACTGGGAGATGCTGTTGACTGTGGAGGGACAAGAGGCCTTGCAGAGTGATCTACATATGTTGGAGCACTGGGCAATCAGCAATGATATGAAGTTCAACAAAGTCAAATACTGGGTGCTGCACCCGGGATGGTGCTGGATTGCTGGCCAAGTGAGGTGATTCTCCTGCTATATAAAGCATTGGTGTGACTTCACCTTGAGTATTGCTTACAGTTCTGGTCTCCACGATATAAAAAGGAGATGAAGTCCACCAGAGCCCAGCTCCAGCATGGGGTGCAAATGTGCTGTCACATGCATTTATTTGGGTTAACCTCTGTCAGCTTTTACCCTATTATTAATTATTATTATTATGTATTCTTGGAAATGCTTATATGGCTTCTGATGTGCAGGAAGGTTAAGCAGCAGAGGCTCTGAGGGGATTTGTGTGGATAGTGGGAGGCTGACCTCTGTTAAAGTCTCCTTTTGCCATGACTCGTACTTACTTGCTGGTGGGGGTTTCAAAAGACTAATAAGTCAGGGTAGTCTTTACAGCGTGCCAAATCTACTTTCTTAAATCCTTGAACTAAAGAGGTAAGGAACCAAAGTGCAGCTGGATCCACTTCTAGTCCAAGACTTGGCTAACATTTTATGTTGAAGGATTATTTGTGCACAACCAGTATAAGATGCAATCACAGTGAAGCTTACAAAGTTTAGCAAGCCTACTGAAGATCTACTGCAGCAAGAGATCTCTCACAAGCAGTTATGGGATCTCTGCACAAGGTGTGACCTTGGGAGGTGTCCCTGCTGAAGGGGAGATCCTGTTGTGCAGCCAGCTGCCATGCAGAAGAGCTCCAAGGCCTCTCAGCCTGCTCACTGCTAATGGGGTAAGATGGTGGACTAGTAGTCATACTTGTGATACTGGTGCATGCTCCACTGGCCCTCAGCTACTGAGCAAAGCCTCTATGTGCCCGTTTCTCTGGCACCCATTTGTGGTCGCTATTTGCATGAGCAAGACTGAGCTAGGCCAGAGGCAGTGGGGCAGAGCACACCCTTACAACTACAGCTGTCCTATGAACAGATAAGACCTTTTTCAGAGTACTTCTGAGATAAATTTGCATCAGACCTTGCATGCTTCAAGCGTGTGGACTGTTATGTGTGAAAATTAAGAGGAAAGGTACCACAAATAAACAAAACTTCATTATTGTGCAGATTAGATGTTGTACATCTCAGAAAAGAGATCAGAAGTCTTCAAAGACCAAAGCCTCACTCTGTTGGCCTGCAATACTTCAGGCTCTCTGAATGCGATCTAGAAATGGCTTTTCCCCAAAGGGATGAGTGCTGAGTAGTCCAAGAGTTTAACTTGTACTATAATTAAACTAAATCAAGATGGTATGAGTCTTTTAGCCCACAATGGACCCAATTAAAATGCCTCCTTTGTGATAGTGGGGGTTAACACCCTAGTATTAATAAAATTGTGGCCTGCTACTTAAACTTATCACACGTGTCATTCATTGCCTACACGTAAAGGTGAAGTAAATCAAACTTTATTTTTAGTTTTAATTACCAAGAAGAAATATTTTTTTTCCCCTTTCCTTTCCTTTCCTTTCCTTTCCTTTCCTTTCCTTTCCTTTCCTTTCCTTTCCTTTCCTTTCCTTTCCGTTCCGTTCCGTTCCGTTCCGTTCCCCTTTTCTTCTTTACTTCTTTTTCCTTTTTTTTTTTTTTTTTAATTTTGCTTTATTTCCCTCCCCCAGGTCAGATGAATTATTATTTTTCTGATAGCAGTGTGGGAAAAAGTTTTGCATCTATGGGCTCTTGAAACAAAATTTGCTGTCATCTTTGCTGTTTCTGTCTAGTGCTCAGTCTTATTTAAATAATACGGTGATCTTAGATAAAGTCGTATCATAGGCATGATCAGTAGTGAAGTTGCTTAAGCAGCTTGACAGCTGAAGGGCTGTTCAGTGAAATCATCGTCCTGTTGTGACCACTGGTTCTCCTCTCATTGTCAAATCACTGAAGGTCACTCTTACAGATGAATTGTGATGCATCCTTACTGTTAGTTATCTATATAAAAATCAGAGGAATATTTTCCTAATATTAGCAAGCACTCCAGGATTTTCTTTTTGAGGGCAGAGTTTCTCATTTAAAACAGTATCCAAATATGGTTATGGGAAAATTACTATTTTTTGTGTTATGAGATCCCTGCAAGCACTTCCTTTTTGATATTCAAAGAATAAAATAAAGCTGTACTACAAAGATAATCTTTTCAGATATAATGGAATAAAATCCATTGTACTGTGGGGCTGGCAGCATTTTTCCTATGTATGATTTCAGTAAAGAACTGGAGATGCAATAAGGCATGTTCTGCAAAGGAAGAGCAGCCAGCCTGTCTGATAACACTTACTATCTTGATTCAGATTCTGTGCCCACATTTGGACAGAGGCTGGAAGCAGAGGTATCCTCTGCAGATTTGGCACTGGTGTCACTGGGAAACCTGTGGGCACCAGGACAGGAGACTAGCAGTGTTGATATCTCTGAAATATAAAAGGCAAGATTCTGGTTTTATCTGTTTTAAAATAAGGTGGAAAACAATTACAATGGCTAAATCCCATGAATACAGTCAGGTTAGTACTTATATGATTAAGGGAAGCAGAATTTCTCACAATAGTGTTGACCTGAGATTGCTAAAGAGTTTTCATTTTCTTTGGTTTTAATGTGTTGTTATTACTGTGCTATGGGTAACTTCCCCCCCCCCCCCCCCCCCCCCCCCCCCCCCCCCCATGGTAACTACTAATCACTTTGGTTTAATTGAAGATTTTATTCACAAAGTTATTTTCTTCTTTATTAAACCAGATGCCAACATGGTATTGTTCTATGAATGCTTTAGGAGAAAATCTATAACTTTGTTCCTGTATCTTACAGATGTAGTCATGTAGACATAACTGAGCTGTGATGGTTGATTTGCAGTGTTGCAATGTTCCCTCTGTCTCTGCCCTGCAACGGGTAGTTCCACATTCCAACTTTGTTACCCTCCTCAAAGCCATGGCTTATTTCTCTTGTTTTTACATTTATAAAATGTAAAATGCTCCCTAGCAGTGTGCCAGAGTGAACCCAGATGCTATCGTGATGGTTGTCTTTTTGCAAATACTAACAAACATTAAAACATGTTAGCTTAATATTTGAAAACTACCTTGAAATTATGGAGCAGGCGATGTACTTTGTTTATCACAGTGGAAACCTATTAGACAAGTACCCTTGGTGCATGGAAAATATATGCTTTTAACAGTTTTAATCCTTTATCAATTATTCATATGTGAAGGTTTTTCTGTATTTGTACAGTTTCTTGGATGGAATAGCAAGCATGCCCTTATTTGTCTAACAGTTTTGCTCGAACTGTATTGGATAAGATATTTAACACACGCAAACATATTTAATTTAAGAAATAAAGAGCCATTCTTTCAGCAGGGTTTTACACATCATTCTTCTTTATTACGCCAGGTTTTGCTCATCATACCATGTTCTTCCTCAGAGGACAGAGACAAATAACCATTCTCCGCAAGGACAATGTGTGTGTTGAATGCATTTTAAATGCTGCACTTTGTTATGATTGCAACCAACATTTTAAATATGCTGCAATCAAATTCCAAAATGACACGAGAAAAATGACATCAGAGAATAAATCTATTAGGCTGCTCAGGCAACAGGAATGTTCGAGCTGGAACATACTTAACTTGAAAGTTAAAGATTGAGTACAATGTTTATTTTATTTGCTTAAGAAAGGAAAGCCTAATTTATCCCTGTTGTGGAAATCAATGGAGTTACAGTATAAATATACTCTCCAAATATATTTGGCATATTACATGAGTTAAATAGCATTACCTAAATATAGTTTAGCTTTTAAATATCACATGAGATTACTGATTTACTTTTATATTGTGTGAGGTTTGTTTAAACTATTCAGTGGTCTCACCCATGGCATGCAGAGCAACTCTGCCTCTCAGCCTGGAAGAGGAAAACCAAAATCAAACAAGCTTCCTGGTGGAAGTCATATGAATGGGAAAGGCTGGACAAGCCATATGGTGTCTGGCTTCATAGGTGGAGACTGCAACATTGTGGGTCAGACCTGTACAGTTTGTTTTACACAGAAATGTGTAAAACAAACACATTCCATGCGAGAGCCTAAGTGGAGTCATGATGCAGTGATGGGTTTTGGAGATACCTGAATAAATGAATTTCTGAGTTCTCTTGACACAACCTTCTGAAAAATAATTCAACTTTTAAGCTGTGTTTGGATAGAGTTTATTCTAGGCAACAACAGGAATCCAGTGAGGACTGAACATGTTGTGGTGAGCCCTAAGGTCAGATCCTTTCTTGGGCTATGATGGACCAGCATCCTGTGTTTTGCACCATGTTTCTAGTAACTGGGCCCCAGCTGGGCTCGAAAGTCCCTTGAATGGTTGTTTATTACTTCATGGACTATTTCCTTGTTTCTTTTCCTGGTAGAAAGGAATATGAACTGCAAGATGAGAGATTTTGTATTAAAACAAAAATCAAAAACAAACAAACAAACACCATTTTGCTCCTTGCTAAGAATGGTTCAGGTTTTGAGAAGGAAATATTTTTATCATAGTAGAATCACCATCCCTGGGGTTTAGTAAATATTCTAGCAATTTCTGGGCAGACTCATTTTGCTTTCTGGCTTTGTATTAAGATAGTAGATCCTGTTACTGTTGTTATGAATATTCCTTATACAACTTTCTGAAAAATTCTGCCTAAAGAAAATAAATGATATCTTACATTCAGAGTTCTTAAGTGAGTATGGCTGGCATGACAGATTTAGCTTGTTTTACATGAAAAAAAAAAAAAAAAAAGTAGGAAATAAAGTGGTATTCTAAAAAGGGATTTGTCTGACTTCAGAATTATAGCTTTAGTTTTCTCTGAAGAATCAGAACTGAGCAGGTGTTGCCCAGGTAGGAAAATTTCACTTAAAGATCTCTGAACTGTCCCAAACTGAAGTCCATTCTCATCCATAACGTAATTTAGCCCTTGACAGATATATAGAGCTCTTGTAGCTTTCTGTTCTTCACAAAATCTCCTGAGCTTCAAGTCTCACTGACCAGATGGGTTGTAATTTGGCCTCTGACATGGTGCAGTCCTGCTGGAGGGTGAAAATTACCTGAACTGGCCAACGCCGAGGTCACACGCCCGTCTCCTTAAAGTCATTTTCTTTTTCTCAGGCTCCTGCCTCACATTTCCCAGCACATGGATCTCTGTTTTCTGCATTTTGAATAGTGCAGAATAGCGAGATGTGGAATACTTATCCCCTCAGAAGTCAGGTATTATATTTAAATGTCTTAAGCCGCTGCTGAGCATCAGTCATAGGATTGATTTAACCTTAGCAATATCCGACTCTGAAAGTTAGATGCTAAGATTGCCCTGTGTAGGGTAGATTGAAATACTTTGTAGTATGCCAGGTGATAGAAACAGCAAAGTGTGACATATATATGTGCTTAATTAAGGAGAGTCTTGAGTGCTTTTCTGGACAGGGATCTTGTGGCAGAACAAACACTCATTCACATTTTCCATGCCTTAATTTTCTGGAAATTGAGTAAAAGTATTTTAGAAGAACTCCATCCACCTGCCACCCACCCTAAAGCTGTTATTTCCTCAGGCCCTCACGCCTGATTGGATGGTGTGAATATATTTTACTTAGGATGAAGTGGGGGCCCTTCTGTTCTTGTAAACAACAAACATTACAGAGCTGTTTGTGACAGCATTTTCTCCTTCCTTTGATGTTTTAATTGAACAGTACTCTCCTTGCTGCTCATCTATTTATCTGAGCACCAAACAATATGGGGGGAAAATGTGAAGTGCATCTAATCCTCGGTGTTTTTGTCTTGTCTTCACTTAGTTGAGAAGATGGGATTGCTTCTGATTGCCCTCTCCAGAAGTTTGCTTTGCCTGCTCCTCCACACAGCCCTGGAATAACTGTGGGTCAGCAGCATGTCTTAGCATGAGCAGAGTGTGCCCTTTCAACTCCACATCCTCTTCCACTCTTGTACACAGCTTATTTTTTTTTTCCAGAGCAAAAGTCACTTTTTGCAGGTGCAAAAAGGAGCCTTTCATTTCCCCTATCTTAAGAAAAAAGTTAGAAAAAATACACTTTCCTTACTGAAAGGCAATATTCTGCTTTTAGCACTACTTTATGTGCAGCGTTTTTTAGCTCCTCTAATCTTAAATTCAGTACATGAATGGATGGATAATTTCCTCCCTGTCAGTTTTTTCATGCTTCTGAATTATTTACTACTCCCGCAACTTGTAGCTGTGAGTCCACTTATTTCTGGCTGAGCTGTGGTCGTGCCAGTAGCGCCCCTTCGCCCGCCGTCCTGGGGGGCTGCTTTTCTGCTGCTGGGGCAGCCGGGCATCCTTGGGGGGACCCCAGCATCCTGCAGGACCACGTCCTTAAGTAACACAGCCTGAATCCACCTAATTTGTCTCCATCATTCTCATCCCCCAAATCCTGAATCATTTTGGTTGCCCTCCGCTGCACCTTTTCAATCTCCACAATGTCCTGCCTGTAATATAGTGACCAGAATTGCACACTATATTTCAAATATACTCCCACTAATGTCTTATATAAAGTAGTGCCAGAATAACTTGCACTGATTTATAATCCTTACAAATATATATATTTGTTTAGCTGCTGTTGTTGTTTTTTTATTGCTGCCAAACATTGAACATATGTCTGGTGGTCTGAAGGCCTGTTAAAGACAACGAATGAATCACATTTTCTATATGACAAAAGAAAACACCTTTATTTTTTATCATTGTCTAGCTTGAGTGGTGATATAAGATAAATTGGAACAACAAAAGGAAAAGAGAGTTTAGGAAAGTCAAGTAATAAGTATCAGGTTATAAATGAAGGCTTCCAGTGCCTGAAGTTAAAAAGTATCCACAGACACTTCACAGTTCTTAAAAAACAAATAAATCGCCCAACAGGATGGTGATATCCATGTCCTCTTCAAAGTACAGAAGCCTACCACATCCTTTGGTGAAGATGCAAAGAAAATGACAGAATGTAAATGGGAATTTTCCACTGTTTTTGGCAACAGGAACAGGCAGCACAATTCGTGATACTAATGCACAGAGTGACTTTTTTTGGGGTGTTGATGGTGCTCTATTTTTGGTGGTGTTGGGAGCTATGGCTTCTTAATGGAAATGTATTTCCAGCAGTTGCTTTACATCTGTTGGGTAAGATTCTGTCCTTGTTTTCAGAGCCATACTGTTACATTCTGAAGTGATGCATTTCAATAGCATTATTTATAGTAAAAAAGAATTGTGAATAACTATTTTTGTTTACATGGTTCACAGAGAAGGAAGCAGTACTTTATCAGATGGTCTTACCTGAGCATCTCCGCTTCCCAAGACCAAGATCTATCTTTCTGCATATGTGAAAATACATTTAGAAAAACTAAGAATACAAGGAAGAAGAACTTACTCTGAGATGCTGCTGTGAATGACATGCCATTGAAGACCTCCAAGCATTTTATCTTAATTGATACAGCAAGGTTTGTGCTCTGTTAATTTCCAGTTTAAGAAGAAGTTTTTGATGGCTTCTACCTGAATCTGGTCTGAGCTATATAGCGCAGGTGACCTGCATTAATAGCCTCATTTTCCCAAGACAATGCGATGCTATTAATGGTACCAGGTTTTACCTTGGCAAGTAGCCATTATAGCCAATAAATAATGGCTCTTGTTACATCAACTCCTACTAAGGTCTTGGGACACAAAATTCATGTGTGCTACCAATGTAGATCGAACGTAACCTTGACATTAATCAGACAGGTGGAATTTAAGGCTTCCCCAGGTTTTCTAGTGCAGCTCTAATAACAAATCATGAAGTTCTTCTGCAGATTGCTGGTGAGGTTCAACAAAAAAAAACCCTCACACCTTCCTTTTCCCTTTCCTGCATGTTTTTTGAAACACATTTAGTGTGTTAATATGACCATTACAGCGTTTGCAAATATCTCAGCCTCCCTGGTGCTCTCCTGCATCCTAAAAGGGCTCCTGTTTTCTGAGAGCGAACAACAAATGGAACAGACCTTTGAAGAAACCCACCCTCGATTAATAGTTAATGATGGCTCAGGAGAAGGAACAAAGCCTGTGCGATGTGAACACGGATTAGCCCTTTTATAAACACGGCCAAACAATTTGTAGGCGCACCGATGCCTGGGAGCAGCCTGCTGTGCCCTCCCGCCAAGACCAAGTCTGGGCAGCAGGCTGGGCGTGGGGGGTCGGGGCCCCCTGGGTGCCCCCTGAACCAGGAGGGAATGGGCTGGTTGGTGCAGGAGCATCCCCTGCCGTCTGGCGCTGGGCACTAATTGCCTCTGCCAAGGAGCCGACATTGACTTGCATTCCTCTCTCTGGCCATGGACACGTCGAGCTTGGCTGGGGATGGTGCCCAGCATGCGGCTCTTGGCTCAGGGGCTGCATTTGGGCCCAGCCTACAAAACTGCTTTGCCCCACAACTATTGCTTTCCCCCCAAATTGCTCAGTCTTGTCCTCGTGCCTGATGCTGGGACATCTCCTCCTGACAGTGTAGCTAGGGGTGGAAACAGAGGCAGCACTTTGGAGGGGAAGGGCTTTGCGTCCCCCTGCCCGCTTCCAGAAACATCCTTTCTTGCACAGAAGAATATTTTAAGTTTGGGACTTCAAATATTTCTATTAATAAATTACTATGCATCATGTCAAATTAGCATTGCCATTACTAAAAGATTAATAGCGACAATGCGTTGTGGCACTCCATTGCTTCAGGGTAATTTTCTTTTGTTCATGCTTTGGCATAATATTGTATAGCAGAGCGGCAGAACTATGAAGCATAAATTTAGCCCCAGCCCCTCAGCAGAAGAGGTAATCCTAATCACAGCAGAGGGTTAGCAATTAGCTCCTGCTGCCGTGCTGCAACATGCGTGCTATAACCTTCTGTGAAGGTTGCCTTCAAACCGCGATGCATGGGGCTGACGCCGACCGATGTCCCTTGCACTTTGCAGATAACAAGATAGAGCCAGACGTTTATATGTTTTTATTTACTAAGTGCTTGGGAGGGATAAACAATGATAATTTGCAAGTGAAGCCTTTTTATTTTAGACCGTGAATAATTGGTTGGCTAGTGATGGTGTATACACTTAAGTGTACATCACGCCAACAGTAATCTTTCCTTTCATAAATTCTCAATCCTAACTGGAGTTTACAAGGGAAGAAATTACTCTCAGGCCCGTGTCCCTTTCCATTGTGCTTGTAAAAAGGAGCAACTTTTTTCCCTCTGCCTCTTCGGGTGGGGACACGACAACAAAGCAATTAAGCAATGTGTCTTAGCAGATACAATTTAAAATAAAGAATGGGAGTATATCGCATGGCGTCATTTTATCCGAAAGATATACACCAGGATTCCATACCTGCAGTTTAATGACTGGCAGGGACAGGAAAGGCATCTAAATCTCATTTTGAGACACAACCTGTTTTATTTTTCACTGTTTTAACAAATGATTTTCACAAGTGAAACTATTGCATTATCATCTATTTAACTTCATGCTGGATATCCAGGAAAATATCTATATGACAGCCCTGTTTCTTGCTTAAATATCAAGTATTGGTATTTTTAATGTTTTTGTAAACATTATATATTTTAATACTTGAGAAAATGTATCTCATAAATAAGCTTTATTATCTGTCAAAAAGGATGAAAATATAACTTTACATTTCTGTTTTAAAGTAATTTTAGTGCCTATTAGCTATAAAGTAACAGTTATATATAATTTAGAGTATGTAGTCACTCGAAACAACTTGACATTTTCACACAAACACAGAACCTTAATAATAGTCTTGGGATTTCATTGGAAGTATACACCACTACAGGATATTAAAATAACTTATGGTGCACTGTAATTCTTGTTTTGTATTTGTCCAAGTAGTTTTGAAGCATGCTATAAAGTAGAAAAATAAAAACCTAAGCTCCAAAGTCAGCTAAGCTGCATTCTTAAAGTTATAGCAGTCTTTTCATATTAAGTATGATTAAACCAGCTGACATTTCTAGTTGTCATCTTTCTCTTCTTCCTTCCTATTAATATGTTATGCTTAAAATGTAAATGCTCTGCGTACTGCATTTTTTATTTAAAGCTATTGCAATTGTTTGTTTAAAATAATGATGCTGATTGTATGCAGTCAGGGATCATAATAATAGCTTGAAAACAGTAATTTACTTGTTGATCTGAGAGTAAACTCCAGATTTGTGCAATCAAATATTTTGCCACACTCACACACAGCAGAATGCTTCAGGCTCAGATATTTCTGGAAGTCCATTGACACTTGTGACTGTTGTTTTGCGTCCATGGCAAAATTGAAATCATGAGGGCAATGGCTGGAGATTCACCAAGCTGACTATTTTTTCTAGTAAAAAAAAAAAAAAAAAGTTTTTACATAGGTATTATTTAAAAAAAAAATTACCATACTGTGGTGGTTTTACTCAGGTGGGCAGCCGAGCTCCACCACAACCGCTCTCTCACTCCCCCTCTCCTCAAAGAGGAAGGGGGAGAAAATACAACACAGAGAACTCGAGGTTTGAGATAAGAAAGGTTTAATTAAAGGGAAAGGGAATGGGAGGAAAAAAAACAGAGACAAAAGAAGCAATCAGTCCGCGCGGAAGCACAGAGAGAGGAAAAATTATTCTCTACTTCCCATCAGCGAGCGGTGTTCGGCCACGTCCTGGGAAGCAGGGCCCCAAACGCGTAGTGGTTGTTCAGGAGGAACAGCCCCCTCCCCCACGAGAGTCCCCCCTTTTATTGCTGAGTGTGACATCAGGTGTTATGGAATATCCCTTTGGTTGGTTTAGGTCAGCTGCCCCAGCAATGTCCCCTCCCCATCACTTGCCCACCCCCAGCCTGCTGGCTCTTGGGGGCTTGGAAGGAGTCCTGATGCTGTGCCAGCACTATGCAGCAATAGACACAACACTGGAGTGATATCAGTGCTGTTCCAGCTACGAGTGCAGAGTACAGCACTGTGTAGGCTGCTGTAGGGAAAAGGTGACTCCAGCTCAGACAGACCCAACACAACTTCCACCCCTTATTCCATAACATTTGTGTCACAATCAGGTACAGTTTAGTATATAGATGTTCTCATCACCATTGTTTTCTGTTCATTGAAGCATTTTTATGTCTGTACTTCTCTTTATTCTATAGGTCTTTTCCCAAAATGCTCATAAGAACTGTTGATGGTTTCGCCTTCATCTGTCAAAGTGGTCACTCAGGGCAGGCGAAGTTGGTTTTCTTGACACCAGCACCAGCTTAGCTCACATCAGTGTTGCACTTGCCCGGTTCCTTGCAAAGTTGACCTGTCATTGGTTCTGCAGTGTCCTCCTACAACACATAACTTGGATGACAGATTAATTTTCTCCCAGTGTTAAATCTCCTTGAGGCACACACTTGATATCCCCATCTTTCTGCATTACCCACCAGGTATACCCTGGTCCTTGGGCAAAGACAATCCCACGAGTGGGTTTGCCTTTTCCCGAGGCAGGGGCAACCCACACCGCCTTCCCCATCCACTTCCCCACACGCACTACAGGGACTTTAGCTTCTCCCACAGTGTGTAGGGGTTTTGTTTCAGCAGGACCAGGACGGCTTTCAGACCCCCTGTTGTTAACTAGCCAAGTGGCCTCTGGTAGATTTATATCCCAATGTTTCCATGTCCCAGCACCCAATGCTCGCAGCATAGTTTTTAACAGTCCATTGTACCTCTCAACCTTCCCAGAGGCTTGTGGGTGATAAGGGATGTGATACACCCATTCAATGCCATGTCTCTTGGCCCAGGAAGTGATCAAATTGTTTCGGAAGTGACTCCCATTGTCGGACTCTATTCTCTCCGGTGTACCATGTCGCCACAGCACTTGCCTTTCCAGGCCCAAGATAGTGTTTCGGGCCGTGGCATGGTTTACAGGGTATGTTTCCAGCCACCCAGTAGTTGCTTCTACCATGGTGAGTATGTACCGTTTGCCTTGGCGGGTTTGTGGAAGTGGTCCGATGTAGTCAATCTGCCAGGCCTCACCATATCGAAATCCAAGCCATCTCCCCCTGTTCCAGGGAGACTTTACCCTCATGGCTCGTTTAATTGCAGCACAGGTCTCACACTGATGGGTAACCTGTGTGATGGCCTCAATGGTCAGGTCCACCCCTCGATCACGAGCCCATCTATATGTGGCGTCCCTCCCCAGATGTCCTGATGTTTCATGAGCCCATCGAGCTACAAACAGTTCACCCTTACGTCCCCAGTCCAGGTCCACCTGAGCTATTTCAATTTTTGAAGCTCGATCTACTTCTTCGTTGTTCTGATGTTCTTCGGTAGCACGATTCTTAGGCATATGGGCATCTACATGACGTACCTTTACAGCCAGGTTTTCTACCCGGGCAGCAATATCTTGCCACAGGGTAGCAGCCCAGATAGGTTTACCTCTGCGCTGCCAGTTGTTCTGTTTCCATTGTCGCAGCCACCCCCATAGCGCATTTGCCACCATCCATGAGTCAGTGTAGAGATACAGTACCGGCCACTTTTCTCTTTCAGCAATTTCTAGGGCCAGTTGTATAGCTTTCACTTCTGCATACTGACTTGACTCACCTTCCCCTTCCATGGCCTCCACAACTTGTCGTGTGGGACTCCACACAGCAGCTTTCCACTTCCGATGGCTCCCTACCACACGGCAGGATCCATCAGTGAACAACACATATTGCTTTCTGTCTTCTGGCAACTCATTGTATGGTGGTGCCTCTTCAGCACGCGTTACTTCTTCTGTCGGTGCTCCGAAATCCCTGCCCTCTGGCCAGTCCATAATCTCTTCCAGGATTCCCGGGCGATTGGGTTTCCCCATTCGAGCCCGCTGTGTAATTAACGCTACCCATTTACTCCACGTAGCATCGGTTGCATGATGTGTAGTGGGGATTTTCTCTTTGAACATCCAATGTAACACAGGTAGCCGTGGGGCCAAGAGAAGTTGTGCTTCTGTACCAACAACTTCTGAAGCTGCTCTAATCCCCTCATATGCTGTTAATATTTCCTTTTCAGTTGGGGTGTAATTGGCTTCTGATCCTCGATAGGCCCGGCTCCAGAACCCCAAAGGTCGGCCTCGAGTTTCTCCTGGGGTCTTCTGCCAGAGGCTCCAGGTGAGCCCATGCTCCCCAGCTGCAGTGTACAGTATGTTTTGCACAGCTGGTCCAGTACGGACAGGCCCAAGGGCTACTGCACGAGCTATTTCTTGTTTGAGTTGTTCAAAGGCCTGTTGTTGCTCGGGGCCCCACTCGAAAGAGTTCCTCTTTCGAGTCACTCGATATAGAGGACTCACAAGCTGACTATAGCCTGGCACATGCATTCTCCAAAATCCCACAAGACCTAGGAAAGCTTGTGTTTCTTTTTTGCTAGTTGGCGGAGACATAACTGTTATTTTGTTGATCACATCCGTCGGAATGTGGCGACGTCCATCCTGCCATTTTACCCCCAAGAACTGGATTTCCTGTGCAGGTCCCTTGACTTTATTCTGTTTAATGGCAAATCCAGCTTTCAGAAGAATTTGAATTATTTTCTTCCCTTTCCCAAAAACTTCTTCTGCTGTGTTACCCCATACGATGATATCATCGATATACTGCAGGTGTTCAGGAGCGTTCCCCTGTTCCAGTGTCGTCTGGATCAGTCCATGGCAGATGGTAGGGCTATGTTTCCACCCCTGGGGCAGTCGATTCCAAGTATACTGAATGCCCCTCCAAGTGAAAGCGAATTGTGGCCTGCATGCTGCTGCTAGAGGGATAGAGAAAAATGCATTAGCAATATCAATTGTAGCATACCACTTGGCTGCCTTTGACTCTAGTTCGTACTGGAGTTCCAGCATGTCTGGCACTGCTGCACTTAGTGGTGGTGTGACTTCATTCAGGCCCCGATAGTCCACTGTTAGCCTCCACTCGCCATTGGACTTCCGCACTGGCCATATAGGACTGTTAAAAGGTGAATGAGTCTTGCTGATCACTCCTTGGCTCTCCAGATGGTGAACTAACTCATGGATAGGAATCAGGGAGTCTCGGTTGGTGCGATATTGCCGCCGGTGCACAGTTGTAGTTGCAATTGGCACTTGCTGTTCTTCAATCCTCAGCAATCCTACAGCAGAAGGGTCTTGTGAGAGACCAGGCAGGGTAGACAGCTGCTTAATCTTCTCTGTGCTCAAGGCAGCTATGCCAAAAGCCCACCGGTACCCTTTTGGATCCTTGAAGTACCCTTTCCTGAGGTAGTCTATGCCAAGGATGCACGGAGCCTCTGGGCCAGTCACGATGGGGTGCTTTTGCCACTCATTCCCAGTTAGACTCACTTCAGCTTCCAATATGGTTAGCTCTTGGGATCCCCCCGTCACTCCAGAGATAGAGATGGGTTCTGCCCCTTGGTGGCCTGACGGCATTAGGGTACACTGTGCGCCTGTGTCCACTAAAGCTTTATATTTTTGCAGTTCCGGTGTGCCAGGCCATCGAATCCACACAGTCCAGTAAATCCGGTTGTCCCTCTCCTCTACCTGGCCAGAGGCAGGGCCCCACTAATCCTGGTCGGAGTATCTATCAATTATTTCTTCCAAACGTGAAGCAGAAACCTCTTCATCAGGGTCAGGAGTAATACTATTCCTTCTACTGCCTCTGGGGGACTGTTCAACAGAAACTGGGGCAGCAATCTTCCTAGGGGCCCTCTTTGTTGCTGTTGTATCTTTCCGTAGCTCACGTACCCGAGCAGCTAGGGCCGAGGTCGGTTCACCATCCCACTTCCTCATATCTTCCCCGTGGTCACGTAAATAAAACCACAAGGTACCTCGCGGTGTGCGTCCCGGATTCTCCCTTGTTTGAGCCGGGGACTGCTGGCGCTTGATGGCCGAAAGATTTTTCCGTTTAGGTGAGGACGAAGCTATGTGTTCATCTAACCGTTGGGACAGTTTCTCCACAGCTGAAATGCAGCCCCGTACTGGGGGAGAGAGATTTTCTTCATATTTATGAAGCTGGTTGGACACGGTATCCACAGTTGGCCCCATCCCCTCGTCCCAACCCATGACTGCCAGTGTGCTGGCATGTGTTGGGGGTGCAGCTCGTACAAACTTCCGCCACATGGACGCTGTGCATTGCACTTCATCGGGGTCTTTAGGTGCCTGGGCGTTGTTTAAATCACTATAAAGCATCTCCAGCACAGCTAATTCCCGCAGCTGCTGGAGGCCCTTATCCATAGTGGTCCATTTGTTTACTTGGTAGACAATATCCTCTTTGTGGGGATACCTTTCTTTCACTGCTGTTAGGATTCGCCTCCAGAGGCTGATAACTTGTGCCTCTCTTCCAATTACTCTATCAATGAGTCTTTCTCTAGAAAGGGATCCCAGCTGTTTGGCTTCGTTGCCTTCTAGCTGTTGGGTATTGGCCCCACTATCCCAGCATCGAAGCAGCCAAGTGAGGATGTGCTCACCTGGATGGCGACTGAAGTCTTTCCGTATTTCTCGCAGCTCACTCAGAGATAGAGACCGAGTAGTTTCTGATTCATCTATGATTTCAGTCTCTTCTTCGCGATGTTGCCGTGATAACGCTGCTTTAGAGCCACTTGCCTTTTCCTCTTCTCCCTCATCCGTAGAAGGAGCTTCTTCCCTTACTAAACGACCTGATCTCCGTTTCCACTGTTTCGTCTTCACTACAGGGGCGACTGATACCATAGATGGTCGGTCCTCTAGGGTAGTCACAGTGTGTGCTGTCTCATTATCAAATTCAGGAAGCTCCCTATCCCCTTGAGGGTGCTGGGCAATGTTAATTGACATCTGATAGGCGTAAGCCAGACCCCAGCAGAGTGCAGCCAGCTGGTGGAGTTCTCTAGTATTGCCAGGGTCAGGGCATACGTCTTTCAAACATTCCACCAGTTTTCTTGGATTTTGTACTTGTTCAGGGGTGAAATTTAGAACCATTGGAGGAGAAAACCGTGATAGGTACCTGCCCAAATCCCCCCACACACCTTGCCACCCACAACTTTGTCTGGGGACAGGTCCTTGAATAATATTCTTAATAAATTGCTTTACTTTGGGGAAGATGACAAACACTAGACCTAGTGATAGGAGGATAATATCTGACCAGGGGTATCCAAGATACTGAAAGGCTGCTGTAATTAGCCCACAGGGAGAAAAGTAGAAGGCACTGTAATTCCTAATATTTTCAATAAGATAATCTCCAGGAGACCAGGAGGATAACAATGCCGGGTCTGAATACCAAACAAAACTGAAGGCCAGTATGTTACAGCACAACATGATAAAAAAAACAAGCACAGACTTCAACACTTTCTCCGATCGGATGTAAAGGAAAAAAGAAAACAGAGAGTGGGCTATATACAACATATCCACACAGAAAAGTATTACCAGAAAACCGAGCATTATGACTACCAATATGTTAGTTGTAAATACTTCAATCAATGCTATTATTATCTCAACCCTCGAGCCCCACGTTGGGCGCCAAAAAGGACTGTGGTTTTACTCAGGTGGGCAGCCGAGCTCCACCACAACCGCTCTCTCACTCCCCCTCTCCTCAAAGAGGAAGGGGGAGAAAATACAACACAGAGAACTCGAGGTTTGAGATAAGAAAGGTTTAATTAAAGGGAAAGGGAATGGGAGGAAAAAAAACAGAGACAAAAGAAGCAATCAGTCCGCGCGGAAGCACAGAGAGAGGAAAAATTATTCTCTACTTCCCATCAGCGAGCGGTGTTCGGCCACGTCCTGGGAAGCAGGGCCCCAAACGCGTAGTGGTTGTTCAGGAGGAACAGCCCCCTCCCCCACGAGAGTCCCCCCTTTTATTGCTGAGTGTGACATCAGGTGTTATGGAATATCCCTTTGGTTGGTTTAGGTCAGCTGCCCCAGCAATGTCCCCTCCCCATCACTTGCCCACCCCCAGCCTGCTGGCTCTTGGGGGCTTGGAAGGAGTCCTGATGCTGTGCCAGCACTATGCAGCAATAGACACAACACTGGAGTGATATCAGTGCTGTTCCAGCTACGAGTGCAGAGTACAGCACTGTGTAGGCTGCTGTAGGGAAAAGGTGACTCCAGCTCAGACAGACCCAACACACATACAGACTTTATTATGATTACAATTTCCCAAAGATTTAACTTGCTCTTTTAATTGTAATTGAAGTGGCATGTGGGTAGGGATTAGGTGAGTGCACAGATGTGCAAAAAAATTAATATGAACTTAGAGAAATAGCCTTGCTGCCATAAAAGGTCTGACCAAATGTTCACAGATGGAATTTGAGTGGACCCTTATTGAATAAGCTAGTAGGGCCCACTTGGGTCATTTCTGCATCAATCCCATGTAGTCCATTTGGAAAAGGCATAGTCCAGTCCTTTTCTACAATAAGTATTCTCATGCCTGATCCATTAATTGTTTAATTTGCATTAGGGTTGTTCAACGAGAACACCACTATAAAAAATAAAGAAAATAAAATAAAATTGTCTTGAAGAAGACTGTACTGCTTCGTCTTCTTTTCTTTTCTTTTCTTTTCTTTTCTTTTCTTTTCTTTTCTTTTCTTTTCTTTTCTTTTCTTTTCTTTTCTTTTCTTTTCTTTTCTTTTCTTTTCTTTTCTTTTCTTTTCTTTTCTTTTCTTTTCTTTTCTTTTCTTATCACTTTTGTATGATGCCTCATCTAAGCCTCGATAGGTTTTGGATCTTTACAGGACATAATGTGAGTCAGTGCACTGAAAAAAGCAAACAGAAATCACCCTGAACACTTCCCACAATTCAGTGTAAAACCTTGTTTGGGATTTTAAAAATCAGGTTGCGCTAGCTTGCCTCTACTTGTATTTAGGTTTTACTTCTGAATCAGTCATCCATTCTTTCTTGAGACTATTTGAACTGGAACCCTTTATCTCAATTTGTCTTATTGCTAAAATTTGTTTGTTTGAATAGAGTATAGTTGTGGCCCAGAACACTCCTGATTCAGAGTTTGGTTTTGCAAACCTGAAAGGTGGACTCCAGCCCATTCCTAGCTTCATAGGAGTTAATCTTGCTGCCATATGTTCCTGTAAATTTAAAGTGTCTGATCAAATAAGCAGGAAGATCGGCTAATAATAATGTATGTATTTGACAGATATGTAGTGAGTTTTGTTTTAAAATATCCCATAAGAATCCTGCAAACTACTTCATATGTAGGAGTAATCTCACTTATCCCCAGGTGGGAGCCAGCAGCAGTTCAGCCATGTGGAGCCACACAACAGAACCACCGTGGGAAAGAAATGAAGAGGGTTTCTAGAGATGATTGAAACTGTGAGGGAGGTTGGACAAGCAGAATGTGTGTGCTTTCCCAAACATTTGGTGCCAGGGAACTGTCCCCCTTTGTGACATGACACAGGATGGGACATCTCTGGTGACATGGAAGTGGCAGCCCTTGCCATACTGCCTCAGGCCCAGCATTGGCATGGTGCTGCAGTCCATCACTGCTGCAGACAGGGAGAAAAGGCTTCCCCTATATTAAAAGCAAAATTTGTTTAAACGCACTGTATTTTCTTAATGATTTTTCTATCCAAATGCTTTATGTTAAATCTTAGAAAGACCTTATTTCCCCTTCTTTAAGATCTCTTTCTCCTCAAAACCACCTACCCCAGGTAGTCTCCTCTTCCACACTGTCTCCCTTTCTCTGTAGATGTTCCTGCAACAGCCTTCAGTATATTGAACACAAACAGTATGAATGTGAAGGATGAGTAAATTAACTCCTGTTTGTTTGAGAGAGTATATGTCGCTGGAGAAGGGGCAGCCCAATTGGTGTGGTATAGCGTCTCTTGGACTGGTGGTGGGGAATAGAATAAGCAGTAAGAAGTCCCTAGATAAAGTTGCCTAGAGTGAGTGGCTAAGGATCCTTCCTGTTAAATTTAATTGGCTTGATTTTAATGTTATTTGTGCAAACATTTTTCAATTGACTAATTGTAAAGTTAGTTTTGTTTGATATTTCTGCAGGTAGGATTCAGAGCGACATTTCAGGCAGGGCTTCTTTGTCCCCTAGTGTGCCTCTCTTCTGTGGGAATAGAGAAGAAACTAATTCCAAGAGACCATATAGGTATGTTGTCTTGGTAGAAAGCTTTCTGTCATATGGTAGTAAAGCTGGTGGTTAATTTACTATATGCACCTGGGTGTACTTTCCCATCTCATACCCTGAGTAAGGACAAGTTATTATTTTTATTTTTATTTTATTTTTTTTTTTTGGCCACTATTTGAATGGCCACTACTTGAAAAGTGTCCAGATTTTTTATTTGTTTAGTCCTTCATAGTTTTAGTAGAATGAGAATTATTGAAATGGAAGAAATTTTGGTGTTGGCCATACCAAATGTTGTTTGCTTCAGATTGGGAATTCACTTAATCAAGGAAACTTGAGAATAACAGATAAAACCTGGAAGAACAGAAGCAGGAATCTATACGATGTTGCTACAATTTACCTCTCTGAAAATCAGAAATTGCCCATTTGCTGTTGCAGGGGAAGAGAGATGTCTGCTTCTCTTTCTTACTCCCTGGGATGTTTTTTCCTGCTAATCTTTTACTGCTGGTGTGGAGGGAAGAGAGGTATTTGTGTTATTGAGAATTGGGTTAGATTTTTGAAGCTCTCTGTGTTCGGTACAGACCACCAAACTCTGTGGGAGCTACAAACACCCAGTACTTCTGAAAATGCAGCCCCTGGCTGTATTTTATGGGGAAAGTGTAGTATATTATCTATTAAAGTTCAGGTTCTGGTACTATAACTCACATTGACCAGTACCATAGTAGAGAAGCAGTATCATATATAGCAACCTAGCTGGTGAAATTTGGATACAACTCAATACTGTTTTTTTCTTTTGCTTTGCTTCACTCCTTTTCTTTACTTCATGCCTTTTTTATGGCTTATAGTTGAGTTTTTATAGTATTGTTGGGCATTTTTACATGCTCAAATATGTGGAAATTTATAAATAAATAAAGCAATTCTGGAATTGAAAAGCACAGTAATATGAATCACCTGGCTGTGAAAAAGGTATGTAATCAAAAACTTGTTTTGCCTCTGTCTGTCTGGGGTATAATTTCAAAATGTTTGAAAAACATATATATATTTTTTAAACTAAGTCTCATCTAAATGGCTGAGCAGGATGGAAAAGCATTAGAATATTGATCAAATAAATATGCACAAGGAATTGAAAATTAAAATGCTGAATGTCATCAGGAGCATGATAAGAGAGCCCATGTCTCTATAGCTGGGGTTTTGTAGCTCCTAAAGGCAGCAGGTAGATAAAGGAGCACGTGGAACCAGGAGGAGATCCCTGTGGGACTACAGATGACATTGTAACAGATGACTCCAGATGACAATGTAAGAGGAGGAATGGAAAGAAATTATATTAACAAACTGTTGTCGATGGTTATAATAAGATTTGAACTGCTGAATAACCGAACCTGAAAGACCAACATATTTTTCAAGATGGTTTAGAGGGATCCCACGATTGAGTATGTCAAAAGCTGCAATTATGTCAAGAAGTATTACAAAGGATGGATTCCCAACATCAGATACAATAAGAGTATTATTACAACTCCTGATGAGCTGAGCTTCACAGACAATCAGAAAAAAACACACAACCAACCAACAAACAAACAAACAAAAACAACAAGCAAAACCAAATAAGCAATCAAATGAAACAAACAAACAAACAAACAGAAAAAAAATACTAGAAAACCGAAACTACTGCCATGAAACTTTTGAAATACATTGTATCCTTAAAATGTGTGTCTTATGAATCTTGGTCTCAACTAACAGTAATAAAAGATTTAAATCTGCTTTACTGATTACTACAACATAGGGAAATAAAAAAATCTATTTAATAGTTACTTTTTTAGACTTTTTGATAGTCATAGTGGATAATAATATCTTTATGATATTTTCAACATGTGAACCTATAGCAGAGGAAGGATTTTTCTCAGAAAACTGTCACATATTGGCTCCAAGGGATGTGCTGTTGGATGAAGATTTTGTTTCCCAAATTTTAAGACTGAGAGGGAAGAACATGGAATTATTTTTTTTTGTTGTTGTGGGAAGAGGTTCTATAATAAGTCTATCAGTTTTCTGGTGTAAATTTGTCAGGGGAATAAATGTGTCTAATACATATTTTTGATGATTGATAATGGTATTCCAAGTCTGCTAAATAAGGAAGCAAGACATTTTCTTTCTATGTTTAAATGATGGGAAAAATAGCCTGAGTATTATAAAATGACAAAGACATTATTAGTTCAAAGTTTTCTAAGTTCTGAAAATTTTAGGTACATTTAGTTGACTTACTAATTTTGTCAACAATGACAACAGTGTGCTTAACATTAGTAATTCATTTCCTAATTAACGTGACTCACACTTTCCATATGTAAATATCAAGGGATTTAAATAACCTTACTCTATTCCCATACTACAATAGTAAAGCTGACTTTAAAACCTCCTATATTTAAGATTCCTGTCCTGTTTTTTTTTTTTTTTTTTTTTTTTTTTTTTTTTTTCCCAAAAACTACCTGGTGATTTGTAAATCACATTGTTTACATCATCAGGTTTGCTGCCACATGCACATGGCTGCTTCTCCTCCACACCTTCCAGCAGGGAAGGAGGAGATAGAAAGGTTTGTTAACCATCTGAATGAGTGAACATGGCTAGAAATGTGGAAAGATTTTGTTTTGAAATTGTTCAATGGAATTTTCAGAAGTAGGTTAGCACCATGCTCCTAGTATTCAATGAAGGTTAGATGCGTGACCCCTCCTGAAGATATATCAAACACTTACTGGTAATGTGCATCTTTCAATACCATCAAAAGTCTTGTTTTATTTGTAACTTAACTTACCATTTGTCTTGGTCTCCCTTTTGCCCCTTTCGTTTGAAAATATCTTTCCATTGAAGTTGCAGCTTTGGTTGCTATTTTGATACTTTGCAGTACCTGAAGCAGCTCTGATTAAAAAAAAATAATAATAATAAAAAATTACAAGAGCACTGTTTAAAAAAAAATCTATCTTAATTAGTTGCTTGTTGAAATCTAGCACAGAATGTATACAAAGCATGATTCCAAAACTGAACCAAGTGTTTTTAAATTTATATGTTCTCACAGATATAATGCCAATGTCATGCACAGGTTTTTTGTTTGTTTGTTTTGAAACAAAGGGGAAAATGGAGAGCGCTGCTGACCTCAGAGCTTTTCTAAAATAGGTTTCTCAGATAATTGTAAAAATCTGTAATGGAGTCATTACAGTTGTGGTGACATTTTGTTCATTGAACTTTGCATGCAAAGAATGACGGGTGTGTTTGAGAGGGACACCTGCAAGGCTACAGGATAGGGCTCACTGCTTGCAGTCTCTGTTTTTGTCCTATTTTATGAAGAAAGGTTCTTTTTCTTAGTGTCTGATGTGATGTGATATGCAATATAATATTCAGTATTGAATTCCAAGACTTGGTGTTCATATTGTTTGTCATTCATGTTCTTACCCTGTGAAAAATCTAATAAGGGGAAAAGCTTGAAAACGCCATATTTTACATTAAAAAAAAATCAGTTTCTGATATGGGAAAAGAGAAACTGGGTCCAAAAAAAATATTATTATTATCTGAGAAATGGCAAAATATGGTAGAAGAGAAATGGGTACCTTAACCTCAAGAAACTTTATTCCTTCTGTGTTTTTGTCTTCACGTCTTGTTTCATTGTCGATCTGCCAAACTAAGCAGAGCAGTCTTTCCAAGGATGTGTGCCTGCCGCCATGCCAAAATCCTATGTTCTACCACTGCTTTTCCTCTACATGTATATCCTGGGGGGGATCTTCTCTGGGTCTGGCTCTGTGGAGGAACCTGCTTCTTTGAACCCTCAGTCCCTCTTGGCTCACCCCAGCACACATCAGCAGGGAAACCATCAATAGGATTTGGCTTTATTTGTGGATGAAGCTGTTTCATGAGCACTAGGGGCTGTCACTAGCCCCCAGGAGCCAAATATCATGTAGGGCACAAAGCCCCGGGCAAGGGACTCTCCACATAACCTCGTGATCTCCTTCACTGGTGTGATCACTGCTGCTAAAGCTGCCCATGCAGGATGGATGTTTGGACTTCCCTTCTCCTCTCCACACCCTCACTCAGAGGACTACATCAGAGACAAAGAGCCTTTCATGAATGCAAATTTCAGACATTTTTTTTTTTTTTTACTTTCAAGGAAAAAAAAGAAAAATCACAGGAACAGTGCTGCTTGCCCACAAATCTCCAACTAACCCTTGCACTCAATTAATCTTTGTGACCTTCTAATGCCCTGTGCCATGAATTGTACCTTGAGGTTAGGAAATAGGTCTTATAGTAGTTCCCAGTGACTCCTATACAGCTTTTGTGTTCTGAACCTTCAGATGTTGTTGATTTGAATTTGAAATTTCTTTCATGCATAATGTCTTGATCTGATAGAGCCTTTGCTTTTAAAGCTGAGCTTTAATTTGTTTAATCTGGCATATTCTTAATTATACGAGCTGTAAATTTTATTGTATTGTAAAGCCCTGAAATACATGCATAAAGATGCAGTGCCAATGTATGATTGATTAACAGGACTGCCTGACTCTTGGGTGTGACAGGAACGTGCATGGGGGTGCCTGCAAAGGAGGTTGTGGTGCAGAACAATCACCTCCCATCACCCATGACCCGGTGCGGGTCACCCTGCCATGCCTGCACATAGTCCATGGGTTCTGCTGGGAAAAATGGGGCCCTTCTGCTTCTGGCCCACGGGATTTTAGGAAATGGCATAGAGTGGGAAAGGGTGAGCTGATTTAAATAAAAAGAAAGAAAGAAATAATAATAAAAAAAGGAAATGGCTGAAATATCTTCTCGATCTCTTGCTGTGAGATTGACTTCAGCCCCCTGTCATTCCGTACTGCGTGATTTCCGGAGAGCGTTGCCAGGACTGGTGCTGCACAGCAATGCAGCCTTCAGAAGGAATCACCTCTGCTGATGTTACCTAAGCGAAAACGGGAACAGCAGCAATACTAGCAGAGATGGTAACATGCTCGAGCAATGAGTGAGGACACACAATTATTTCATTATTCATGCATCGGATCTCAGGAGACTTGCTATGAAATTTCAGCTTCAGAAACACCAGCTTTTTTTCTGGTGAGCCAAAAAAGCTGCTCTGCTAGCTTAACCAGTGGAAGTAATCTAGCGAGGCTTAGTGTTTGACATAGTCAGGCCAGCAGAAGGCAACCACACAAAATTTGTTTTAAACTAGGACCCCACCAATGCTGCAGCACTGTGCATGGAGCTGGAGCTCTGTGCACAGTAAGCTCTGCTCTGAGCACAAAAGCATGTCCTTATTCGCACAGTCTGCTGTGCTTTCAGCCCTGTTCTCCGGGTGGTGGCAGGAATTGTTAGTGCCTGAATTTTCCAAAAAGCTGGTCATTGTCAGAGGTCCCTGGAGAGGTGTGGAGGGGGATGTCTGTATAGTTTCCATTCACCCATCTCTTCCTATATCATTGTTTAGGGGGCTGCGCAAAGCAGTGCCAAGTGTTTTTTGTGCTGCATCTGTAACTTTGGTTGCATGCTGCCTTTCATCAGGAACTTTGCATGGTCTGTCTAGCAGGCACAGATAGTCGGCAGTCATCTGTTACCACCAGATAAAGATGGGACAGTTTGTTAAGTGACTGATGGCTTTTTCTAAGTCTTCTAAGTATGATTAATGTGTAAAAATGTCTAGTCTGGTGATAGGTAAATAGGAAAAACAGAGGCACCCTTCTCAAGCCAGTTTTTGCATGTTCATTTATGTGCTTTGATCAAAAGAAAAGGTTATAGGAGCCTGCTGATAGCTTGAACCACTAAGAGAAAACAGACATACTCAAGACGTATCAAAGTCCCAGGTCCCAGAGTCATTTGAGCACATGAAAGTCCCCTCTCAGAGAAGGTAAAACCACAGCCTTAGCCATTGCAGAATGTGACTCACTCTATAAAAACTCATGCAGTCTAACGCAGGTACATTCACATTGCTAGCAAATTCACAATTTAGAGAATATGATTTGATTTTTCAGTGGTGAGAGCTGGGAATACTGTAGTAGCTATGATTGAAAGTTCAGAAAAATATGCATTGTTTTTGGTTGCATAATTTCTGCAGTGCTGTAAAAGAATAGTCTCATTACTTATATGTTATATGGGGTTTTCAGTGCATCCTACTGATCTGTTAACAGCGCTGAGTTGGGGTTAGAAGATCATGCTGAAGGGAGAAGACCAAGCCTGTCCACCCGGCTGGTTTTGGTTAGGAACAGAGTTGCATCAGTCGAAGTAATTGCTCTGTCTGCACTCAACTGAATGCGCAGCCAGAGTTCAACACATGTACTGACTTTTAGTCTACTGGTATTTGGATACTTAGGTTACGACGGAATTTCTGAGCACTTCGGTCTTTAAATGTGCTTGCACATAGTTCCAGGTTATCTGTCTCTGAAGGCTTTTCACGCTCCAGTAAGCTAATTTAGTTCACCAATGGTAAATTAATTACTCTCCAGTCTGCTATTTATTTTAATGTACACAACAGAAAAGTATCAGACAGATAGGCAGATATACAGCTTGTCAGCTTAAATTATAACTGACCTGTCAGGTAGGGGTCCAGCCTGGGGGGGTCCTGGCTGTCCACAACTCACTTCAGCACCAGCAGCTCACCCAGGGCTTGGTGCTTCCAGGAGCTGCTTGCTACTGTAGAGCCAAGCCCATGACACACCAAGAAACAATTTAAAAGTCCTACAGATGCTTCCCTTTTCCTTGCACTGAAGTGCATCTTTTGTCTAAAGGGTTTGAGTCGCTTATGATCTCATCCTGCTCATTTGAATCACTGGAGGCCATGTCAGTGACATAATAAAATGGATCACATGTGTACTGCAGGATGTGTTGTGCAGTAGCACAGCAATTCCCCAAAATAATCAGAGGAGGTGAAATTGTTTTGGCCAGTTATGGATTTCCAGATAACCCTTCAATTTTGCCTACCTACTGTTTAAGGGCTAATATACTGCTTGCTGCTGCTGCTGAAGGCTTGTTCTGAAACCAGCCATCATTTTTGTACTTTCATGCATATCTTTGGAAAATGATGAAAATATTTCATTGCAAACCAGAATACAAGAATAAATAAATAAATAAAAGCAACCAGTAAACTTGTGTACAGTGAGATAAAAATCAGTGTTTCATTACTTATTTATTTATTCATTTATTTAAAAATCTTTAACCAGAAAAATTCATTAAGATGCAATATCTCATGTACAATGATGGCCTAGGGACGGGAGATGGATTAAAAAATGTAAATACTATTGGTTCTAATGTGCGTACCATTAACACAAATATGAAATTAATGTAAAAGTTTCTGACAGTACAAACTTAGGTTTAACTCTTCAAACATACGTTAAAAGTAGTGCAGAATGGTGATAGGCTTTAACAGATGATAGATGCAGTAAACAAGTGTGTCTCAAAAGAGACAAATTGTCAGCAAAATAATTGCCTAGCAGTACTTCATATCAATTAATTCATTTGTATTTAATTAAAAGGAGTCATAACAATTGGCTGCTGTATAAAAGCCCCTTAGCTCTGTAGTCTTCCATGCCTTTTGTTAGTTTTCTGTGGCTGGATATTGTTAGCCTTTTTTAATAATTCAGCTAAGATCTATTTCCTAAACAGAAAATCTATCTTTGAGTTATTCCCTTTTTCTGCAGGGAAGTAGCAATAAACAGTAGCTTTGTGCGTCTTATAAATGACAATGAGGGAGACTAGGGATGAGATTTCGAGAAGTACTTGAAACCAAAAAGGCTGGGGTTCCTAAATCAGCTAGGTGCTTCTGAAGATATGCGTTTTCCAAGACTCCAGTAAATCCATGCTGGCCTGGCCATTACAATAAAGCCTTTGCAAAAGTATAGTCACGAACTTGGTTTGTCTAAGTCTTCTGGCCCATTTCCTCTAAGATAGCAAGGTTCATTTTGTGATGGGTAATTTTTACACCTGCTTATACATTGCCAGAAGGAGCAACCCCTTCCAAATATTATCCTCTTGTATTTGCTCAGAGCTATTGTGTATAAGAATAGTCCACGAGTCTGGTGAGGAAATCTACTGGTTTAGATGACCATTGTTGGGAATGAAAGAGTCTAAAACACCCAATCAAACAACAAATTGGTCATTTGCACAAAACACATAAAACAAGGGCTTGGTGGTGGGCGTTACACATGCTGGCATGGTGGTCCACTTTCCACCTCCTACCTCAGCTCCCAAAGCTGTCCCAGATCTGCACACTTGAGTGGATCCCAAGTGTGTTTTTTTTTTCCTCATCAGCAAATACATCTCTAGAAAGCAGCAGTGAAAATTGCAGCTTTTGATTTATCTGATTTTCTCTATCTAGATTTAGAGTAAGTTGGTATTTTAAACTAACTGATGCTTGTTGAATGAGGTGGTCAAATTGCTTTGTTTGGACTATTATCTGTGTTTGTTTTTATTTGATCATTTCCTAGCTAACTCACAAAATCTGATAATTTGTGGTGCCTCTCTCAGTCATTAGCACAAATTAACAAAGTTCTATACTAAACAAAAAGTAATTAATATTGAAACTTTCATCACACATGCCATGATTATCATGTGTAACTACAGTACCCCTAGGGACACTTGTTTCTGTGGTTAGACAGGTGATCTGGGGAGATATTGTGATTTTGAGAATAAAGCATGAAGAATTTGGAACGGTGTCCTGTGGTGGAGGTCATCAGATATTATGGGGGCAGCCCAACATGTACAAGACCACAAAACACGTTGCAGAAGAGCCCCAGGCACAGAATTTTTCTGGCAAATCCTTCTGACCAGCAAAGTGCTGACTACTTGGGTGTAAATACTGAAGTGCACTGAGCAGTTGCAAGTGAAATCTTCCAAAGTCCAGGCTGCCCTACCACAAATGAAGTTGAAAATAAGATATTTTTGTGGAGATGATTGTTTTTTTTTTTTTTTTTGTTTTTTTTTTTCCTGTCATTATTTGCAGTGTGTTCCCAATGGCATTTGGTTGATGCTGTCCATAGACTTCCTGGAACAGTTCCCCCCCTGCCTTTGGCTACTCAGAGGTAGCATTTGCTGAGTGTGTGAGGTTAGAGAAGTTTAAACATCACCCCTCCAGTGTGTGAGAGTTGCAGGAGTCTGTCCCTGGGGTCTTACACTCCTTGCATCACTGGTGCTGGTGGTACCCTTGTTTCAGGATTAGTTCTGCCCGTGGATTTACTGTTGCCATCTTTTCTTCCCATTTTTGGCCTCCCCAGCGAGGGAAACTGTCCAGCATGAGGGAAGGCTGCCCTGCGTGGCAGTGGTGGTATGGAAGGGTTAAGCGATGTCAGCTCCCTCCTCTGCCTGCTGAAGTGCCTTGTTTGCAAAGGATTGATAGAGTACCCTTGAGAGAAAGATTCGCATTTTCACTGTTCCGTGTCAGGGAATGAGGTTGTGTGATTTTTGTGTCATTTTGCACTACCATATTTCTTCCATTAGGAATTCTAATATTTCACAACCTCTGTCAAGGAAACTGCTACTCCTAATGCATAAGGCGAATGCATTCCAGATGGGCTGGTAATCCAGTTCAGGTTTTTCACATACATTATTTCAGTTCCACTGCGGGCCCATGCTCAGGTTTGCCAAAGCTAGTTTCATGATTCATTTGCAACTGCAACAAGTTAATCCCAGAGCGAATAGCTGTGTCCACTTCAGGTGAATTCTTCTTGCATGCTGGCTCCAGACATTGGCTGGTAAGAGGTGCTTCCAAAATAGTAATTTATATTCAGCATCCTTGTGCCAAAATTCTTCTTCTCCATGTCCATGGCCAATGGATCAAGGAGATATTTCTAAAACAAGAGGTTCCTTAATTTATGAATAGTATTAGCTAGCCATTGAAACTGGTCCAGTTCAATGAACACAGTTAAAAGCATCCAGAAAAATATTAGAAGAGGAAAGCCCTCTTAGCTATGCATGCAGAATATTAAAATTTAAAATAATTTCCCAGATTGAATCACAATTAGCTCTCATATTCATTAATTCTCAGTCCAAAAACACAAGCAGAAGCAAATAAGA
Organism: Aythya ferina; assembly: GCF_964211825.1. NCBI lineage: Eukaryota > Metazoa > Chordata > Aves > Anseriformes > Anatidae > Aythya > Aythya ferina. The sequence continues at coordinate 36,016,570 of NC_140302.1, read as the reverse complement.
AAGCGATGACTTTATGCAGCTTTCCCGAGGTTGCACAGGGTCAGCCTTGTTTTCTGTTTGATTCCTTCTATATTTGTTTTTCGCACAGCTTTTCTATTGCACTGCTTTATGCTGTTGGCTGTTTGGGAATTTCTATAAGGCTATGCTGGGTATTAAATACAATTTTCTATTTACATTTTGATAGTGAAACATTTTAGTAAACATTGCCCTACTTCTACTCATCTGTTGTGCCCTTTTCACAGCTGTGAAGAAGCTCGGCTAGAGACAAAGCTGTCTCCATCCCTTTTTCTCTCCTTTTGTCTCAGGCACATTTGGCTCCATCACACTAGCTGGATTGAAATGATATTTCCTGAGCACTGACCTCTTCGACACTTATGTGGACTCAGCATCTCTAATTGCTGTTAGTGTGAATCATCGAAAGCTGGTGCATAATTTCTCCAGACATTTATAGGAGATCTACAGTAGACATTTACTCTAAATAACAAAAATAAAGAAATCCATAAATCCCATGAAACTTTCCCCTACTTCATTTTAAGTTGTTTATACAAGGAACTTCATGTCGTAATAACACTTTTTGGCCTTTGTTTGATTGGAAATTTCTATTAAACTGTTATGAGAAAATAACTTTATGCTTCAGGTTTTATGTTTCAATTTGATTAACAACAGGCTTTTACAAGGACTATAGCACTGCTGCCTTTACTGTACGCATCCAGTGTTATTGCACTAGCTGTTTTTCTGTATGGAGTGGACTTTATCAAGAAAATTATATTTCCTGCATATGACATTTTGGAAATGTATTGTATGTCATATCCCTGTCTTAAACGCTGTTAGTGCGAATCATCTGACGCTGGTTTATAATCTTTGTACTATATTTATAGCAGACCGTTGCTCTGTAGTGTTCTAAATTTCCTGCTTATGATGCAATGGCAAAAGTCATTAAACATTAGCAGTAATAGTATTTTCACTGTAATAAAGTGTTAATTACTTCCACATGTTAATCGAGTTGGGGGGTAGAGAGATTTTTGCTATTGTTACTGTGCCTAAAATAATTTCCATGTGATAATTTTCCAGGATATCAAAAACTGAATAATTATGCACTAATTAAGAAAGTAGAGCCTGCTCTGGAGTTAAGACTGCATTAATTTTAATGTTTTTACAGTCCTTTAATTGGGGAAAGGGCTGTAAATTGAGAGCTGACGCACTCTCCTACCATAAGCAGGCCTGCCTTTGCAATCTGCCTCCTATATACTGCAACCCAAGGTCAACACAAGTTTGCAAAATCCCTCTGCTCTTCGTACGAAATGTATTGGTGGTGAAGCGTGCATCTATCACTCTGACAAGCATTTAACTCTCCAAGAGCACATGCTCTCACTTCTTAAATTATTAATTGCATTAAATACATTTTCATATCGCGGACTGTTTGCTACAAACTGTTCCCTGGTAGGGAGAGGCGGTCCCCCCGCCGTGCGATACGGTTTGCCTTCTGTTGTTTCGCTTCGGAGCGCAAGGTGTGAGGTGGCTGCATTTGAAGGGCTTGCAGATGAAATGCCACACTACTGAAAATTACAGAAAAAGTCACCCTTGCAAAGTCTTTTTTTTTTTTTTTTTTTTTTTTTTTTTTTAATGTTGATCAGTTGGCTTTGGTTTTTCTCCTCTCTTTTGTTCTGCACTAATGTCTATAAGTCCATATTGTTTTGGTTTGTTTATACCTTTGCACTTATCAGCTCGTGCAGTTTTCCAGGGTATTCTCCCTGTCACACCATTATCACAGGCAATGGCATCATCATCCGCTTCATTATCATCTCTGGGTCATTCCATCCCAGAATGGCTTCGTATTACAACTAAAAGGAGGAATCTGGCAAATGGATCATATTATCTCCTTCTCTCACTCCGGCATTTGAATGCATTATACAAGACGCAGTCTTTATATTAACAGGCATCGTGACCTTTGCCTATAACATGTTTATTTTAGAAATACTTGCTAGTGCTGCTGGAGTTCGGCTCCTGCCAGTTACTGATGCTATTGTAAACCCCTGTGTTTACAGCTCGCTCATGCCAAACCTGCTCCCAGCCTGCGGAGGAAATGCTAAGGCCCAGGTGTGCTAGGGGCCAGGGGCAGCTCACAACCATGCCTGCCTGCCCTGTGCCTGGGGACAGCGCCCCAGGGACCCCTCCTGCTGACACCTCGTGGGCTCAGAACTCTCTGTTCATTTCTACATGTTCCTAACCACCTCAGGGAGAGGAAATTTAAAAAAAAAAAAAAAAAAAAAAAAAAAAAAAAGGATAAATTAAAATCACTAGCACCCATGTCTATGCTTACTTAGTTTTCTTGCAGTTTGCTTGCAGTTCCTCTTGTGTATCTCTTCCACAGGAAGTTTTGTAATGTGGTAGGAAACCCATCACCCTAAATCAGCCATCACCAACGCTAAATATTGAGAAGATAGTAGGTACTTGGTAGTACTGCAGGACAAAGTAAATCTGAGACACTCTTAGATGTGTGTTGATATATTTTGATGCATTTCCGCCTATAACAACATGAAGTGACATAAGGTAAAACCAAGTGGGCTGGAAGCATCTTTGCAGTTTAGTACCCTGTGCTGTTTAGAAATAACCCCTGCCTTTCAGAGGTGATGGTTTGACATACAGAGTGAGCAAATCTCAAAGTTAAATTTCTTTTTCCTGCGTTGTAATGAGGGCACTTACTGGCCACGATGTGCTTCTCAGGGTGCATTGCACAGTTGGGCATGGAGCAATAGAAAACTAGTAGGTGGAACTGCAGCCCAAAGTGCAGATTTCTTAGATGTTTTAAGACAACATTTCTTACATAATTTTAATGTCACATCCCTTTGAGGCAACATAAAGAACTTTGTTCTGCAGTTGGTACTTTTATTATTCCTGTTCTGCAGTTGCGGTGGTGTATTTTTCAAAAGCAAGCATACTTTTGTCCTGTTGGAGATCCACAGAACATCTATGCAGACATCAGTCTACCTGCTGGTTAAGAGGGAAAGACTGCAGGAAAGTTAACAAAGACAAATTGTAAAAAGGCCAGGAGAAACATTTTTCACCCAACTTTTTTTTTTTTTTTTTTTTTTTTTTTCCTTCTGCTCCAGTTTCTCTATTACCATTACATTAATTAGGAATTTAGGTAAATGACATAAGTGCCCTAATTTTTTATTTCTGCCAGGAGAACAATTAGGCCATTAGAAGTAACAAATGGTCTGGATGTATGTTGCCTGTTGAAAAATTCAAGCTGCATTATTTCTGACATGAAAAAAAAACAACAAATAGTAGTTGTTTTGGCCAATTTTTACCATAAGCAATGTCAGCTTTAGCAGATGCAGTGTACCATTGGCTTTTTTTTTTTTTTTTTTTTTTTTTCTATTGTCATGGCTCATTAAAGTATGCTGACTCTTGTGGATTCCCATTTCCTTTAGGTAAATAGTTATTTACATGAACTGCAGCATTTTTCTTTGGTGACAATTTCTAATTGTTCAGGCAACCAAGGGTGATATATTAACCACTCTGAATAAAGCTTCACCTATGAAATAAATTACTTTAAATTAACTATCCTTTCAAAAGAGGCAAAATTTCCAAATGGACAAATTAGACCCTTCTTAGCCACATATGGTAAGTGTTTTAAGCATTTCCCCACTGGTACTTACTCTGGAGAACAATTCTTCATGATGGAGTGGAAGACTTCTTAACTCATTTGGGGTCCTTTTAATGCCAGCGCTTGCCAATGGTGCGCTCTGAAAGGCTTGCTTCGTGGCTGAGCCCTGTGTGGGCTGCATATGCACGGCTTTAATAATAACACACTCATATTTTTAACTCTTGCCAAGCTGCATTGGAGAACAGAGGCAGAAAAGTCCCCACCTTGGTCCTCGTCTTAGTTGCACGTTATTTTTTTTTTTTTTTAATAGAAAATTTGTTTTCCAGCTTTAGCCTTTATAAAAGTATGTCAGCAAGGAGCAACTGTTTTAATGATTACATCTGCCATGGGTCTCTATATGTCTTCAGTCTGTAATCTTAGTTTATAACTGCCAATAACAGACCTGCTTCTGCTTTTGTTTATGCAACTAGATTGGGAAAAATCTCACCAGAGGCAATAGGCTTACACTGGTGTGAAACAGTTCACTCTGATGGATATTAGTTTTATTCCAGAGACTGGTACTGTTTAAGATATCCATGGGCTTGGCCTTTCATGCAGTGTAGATGTGATTAGAAAATCAGGTCCAACAGGTCAGAAATTTAAAAACACTTAAAGGAATTTGAAAATGTCCAAATCCCTTTTCAGGCACCTAAGCAGCTTTAAATGTTTGTAATCCCTTACAAACTCATGTCCTCTGGACCTCTGAGTACCTAAGTCCTGTTTCAAGGTAACTGAGGGCAAAGCTGCTTAGACACTTTCAGAAATGTTACTGACATAACTCTTTCCCTAGTGTTTGAGTTGTGCCAAATATTGCAAGATAGAAACACAAAAAAACATGTTTTTCTAATTTAAGCCATAACTTGACCACATTTCAATGTCCACATTTTGTATTTAGAAACTAAGAACTTCTTACAAGGAAGCATCCAATCAGTTTAAATTATGCTTAGTTTGTTTTTATGGTTTCCCATGACTTTTTTAGTCCAGTGTAGTTTCCCGTTTCCCACACATTAGAAGTCAGTATGTCAATACATTGGAATGTATTAGGCTGGTTAGCATAATCTGAGCACACTTCTGAAATGGTTTCTACAACAAAAGACCTAGATATTGTACATCCATTTTATAAAAATAGCAAATTAAAAGAAGATTGTGTTTTCTGTTTGTATGGGAAAATTTAATTAAGAGTTATTTTGGTACTAATATTTACTCTCCAAGAGTAATTAAAATAGAGTGATCAGTAAAGTGGGTGTAGCTCTAAACACATGTTCTTGCTTTGTTTAATTATGTTGATTAGGTTTAAACCCCAATTTGGCATCACCTCCCTTGTCTTAATATGTTGTTGATGAAACCATGTGGAGACCTGACCTTAATATAATCGTGACAAACCTCATTTGATTACCTTTAGCTAATTAAAACATACATTATATGTACCATAATATTATTATTCATCTTACACTCTTCTCACTCTGTCGTTATGCTGGAAAGCAAATCTTATTGTGAGATTTCTGTCTCTGAAGGACCTCATGCATTTTGTATAATTGGGAGAGGTGTTTATTTCATGGGCCAGTTATAATAACAGTAATTATCATATAAAAGCTCTGAATTTTTAAGTTGTGACTTGGTGTTAAGTTTACTGTGGCTGTGTGCTGGTGCATGCGGGGAACAGCCTGCAGTGTGCATGGGAAAGCTGTGGGGCTTGTCCTGTCACCCATTCTGTCCTTCCTTTCTCCTTTCTCCTTTCTCCTTTCTCATTTCCCCTTGTATTTTGTGGCCAGTTTGCAGTGTCTTTGCCCCACCTCAGCTGCACATACTGCAGTTCTTGTCCTGCTTACCATTAATGCCCAGGCGCTGGCCCTAGGCTTTAGTGACACTTATTTAATATACTGGGTTTTTGCCCAGAGCTGTTTCTTTGGGACTGGAAGCATGCATGTGCATTTGGTGATTATGTATCATAAAGATATGTGTGACCTAGAAATGTCTTAGGGGAATCTTCATGCCCACCCTGGGGGTATATCTTGTCCTCGGTGGGAGCCTGCTGTAGTAACTGCCTTGTTCACCTCTGGGTTACCACCCTGCTGCAGGAGTAGTTGTGTTAATCCACCATCACTGCAGGCTTTTTTCTTTGCTAACACTAATTCTGCAGACTGTGAAGTGTCGTGGAAGGGCAACTAATGGCCATACTGTGAACAACATTAATTATATTTGACTAAAATATTTTTATAGCATCCGTTACTGTGGTGCCAGAGACATCATCATAGACTTTAATTTCACATCAGTCTTCACAGTCCCAGCATCTCCAGTTGTACATGGAAGAAACTATTGTAAAAATAAAACAAGAAAAAAAAATCTTTAAATGAAATTGCATGGAAATTCCAGAGGTGATTACATCTCTGTCTCTCTGTGAGCATGTTGTAAAAAAATAAATTTAAACCTTAGTCATCTGAGTCATAGGCTGTTGCCTACCCCACTTGACCATTTTCCTTCTAGTGTGGTTTGAAGTGTGCATTTCTGCCACTAATATACGACTGGTGTGGAAAATTACCTTCCAAAACATATATATAGGAATCTTTCTGCTTACAGTACAGGCATGATGCAGGAACTGACCTCACTTAGCAACCAGGCTCACCTGGGTGCTTCCTGATTTGTCTTACCTTCAGATGTGTTCCCTTGTTTTCCACTCACTGGCATAATGAGACTTTCTTTTAAAGTAATCCATCCTTGAAGAAGTTTATCAAAATAGTAATAATGAAAATAAATTAACAAATATGGCTGCTTTACCTCTCCCAAGAGCCATGAGAGCAGGACAAGGAACAGGAAGCTTCTTAGGAAGCTTCAGCTCCTTGCACACACAAACAGTGAAATACAGCTTGGGGTGTGCATGGGGGGAAAAACTCCCCCACCTCGTGGAAAATTTCAGCTGTCACCACAATCTTGGCATTCCCAAACTCATTGTAAGGAAGAAGTACCAGTATTTGACCACTAGTGGGTTGAGGGGATTAAATTTTAATGTCTCCATCTTCCCACCAATGCACCTCGTGAAAAATAAATAAATAATGGTTTTAAAAATGTACAAAATCTAATTTAAAATGACATTGGGGTTTTATTTAAAGTCATGGAAGCTGGTTAATTCCAAAATGCTCTCATTAACTCACATCATTTAACAAGTTTCTATTCATTTAGCTCTCTCTCTCCAGAGCCTCTCAGCTGCTCTACCTCAACACATTGACAGCCTTCTGTGCTTCTGCTTCCCAGGGGGAGCTAAGGTGACTTTAAACTACCTTTTCATTCTCCCAGCGTTAGGGTGCACAAATGAAATGGTGCAGCTCTGGAAGTCACTCTGAATCGCGACGGCTTCCCCGGCTGCCTGCCGAGCAGAGCGGTGATGGGAACTGCCGTCCTTCGGATGCCCCCTCCATGCCCCGTGTCCGGTTATTTCTGAAGCGTCCTCATCTCCTGCACGGGGGATATTTCCCATGGCTGATCTATAATTACTGAGCCATCACGGGCCTTGCAAGTGTAAAGGAGCTGGACTAAAAGTGAGGATGTCACCCTGCTCAGTGTGGGCTCAGAAACTTCTGCCTCTGTGGTCCTACTTTTCCTTCCTTTACATTTCTGTTTCAGCTGCTCTCCCCGGAGTCTGGTTTATTATCTTTCCTGTTTCATGATATTTAAGGTTATTTATTTATTTATTTATTTTTGTCTTCACCATTAACAGCAGCTTGTTCCATTCTCTCCACTACCATGACTTCCTAAACTCATTTTAAAATTTTAAAGCTTTTGTTTTCCTTTTGTTTCAATGGAGACTTCCAGCAGAAGAGGGAAGAATCCTTTTCCAAATCCCTTGCTTTCTTTTTCTTTTCTTTTTAGTTTCCCCTCTGGAATCTAGCTATTTTATTTCCAAAAGAGATTACTGATATATAATTTGTATATTTTTGGAAGCTCAGATTTGAGAAGGGGGTTTTTGAATGACTGCTGAACAACCAGTAAAAGAGCCCCTTACAGAAGTCTCAAGCACAGAACATCCAAAATTCTGAGTTTCTTCTGAAAATACATTTTTTTTTTTTCAGTGCTACAGCCCCAGCCTGTGACCATTTGCATGTCTGAAACCAGTCAAGGGTGTTTGGCCATTGGCTTGCTTTTTCTTATAAAACTGTAGATATTGGATCCAACAGTCTATTGTAGGTTCATTGCTTTATCACTGTGTATTTTCCACTCTAGCAAGTGACTGTCCATGTGAGACATGGACATGAAAGAGAGACCTGAGCAGCATTTCTACAGTCTAAACCTAACAGCAGCAATATGGGTATCCTTGTCTGGAAGAAATGCTCTTTCTTGGGGCTTTAGGGGGTGAAATCTGCTTGTTATGCCAATAACTTCATTCCATGCATGGGTTTGAAACACACATAGACTTTCTTCTGGAAAAAGCAAAATATTTCCTAGTCCTTCAGAAGGCATGAGCTCATCAAGAAGTGATGTGTTTGGAGCATGGAGCCCTGTGGTGGCAGTGATGGCAACGGGTGGTGTGAGAGGAGCATGTTCCAGGCAAGGGCCCGTCCCTCTGACCCTGCGATGACAAATTCATGGAAACATTGTGGATGGTGCTGCAGCCCCCTGTGGCTCAATTGCCTTGGCAGCAGGCGTGCCCCCTCCATTTGAAGAGCAGCAGAACCCTTCACACCAGCCCCAGGGACCTCTCCTGGCATTGGCTTTGCTTGTAGTGAATTCCTTAACCCAGGAGGAAAAGACAGAGGACATCTGAAGCTGTGGCTAGGCAGTGCTGCCCTCAGTGGTCGAGTTTATTTTGCTTTTCTGAGGACATCTGTCGCCAGAAAAGTGGATCGAGCCCAGCAGTTTCAGGGGCGATGCTGAGCGGCCACCAGGCACTGCAACTGCAGCTTCAGGACACCACCATGCCCAGCCCTGACCTGGAGGTGTCAGAAGCAGTGTTCCTCTGCCGCTTGCCATTTAGTTCGTATTTGAGCTAATTAAAAGCCTTTTCAGTTTTTATTTATTTTTATTTTTTATTTTGATAGTAGTTGGGTGCTTTATGTTAGTTTTAAACTGAGCACTTAGATTGGGTGAGAATGTTTATTCCTGATAATTTATTTAATCAGTAATTGTATTTTACTTAGGAAAAAAAAAATCCAACAACTTATTTTAAAGAAAAATAATTAAAAACATCAGTTTACTCATGATCATTTGGGGATTAAAAACTATATTTAATCATGCAATGGATTTTTATTATTTTTATTCTTGTGTTATAGCCTGTGTACAGTGGTTTTATCTCCTCTTTGTACTTGCAATAACATATTATTTGACCATGAATCACTTTAATGGATTGAAACATAAGCATGTGAATTGAAAAATAGATACATTAGTCAAATCAATAAATAAATATGAAAATATATTTCTACTATGAAAAACCATCTTGGCTACTGTGTCCTCCAACTTGGACAGAGAAAGCTGAAATATATAGCTGTAAAATATGGCTTGCCGTGTCAACTAGCCAGTGCCTGCAGCCTAAAAGGAATTTTGAGCACTGGGTAAGTAGTATTTCATCAACAAAATCATAAAATAAAGACATTAAAATGAAGGAATGATTGAGTGCTGCAGGACGTTTGTAAAATCACCCTTCAGTCTGGGGCTGGAGTAGTTTAGTATTAGACATTGCATACTTTTCATATAAATTTGCTTACAAATAGCATGCCTTAACAAGCAATATTGCCAGACTGCCCCTGTAGCAAATATTTTTTCACTATGTTGCTAAACAAACTCTACTCATGTATTCTATGGCATGGCTGCAGTCGGTATAAAGAATATGTCTTTAATATTATGAAAAGAATACAGTATAAACCTTCACAAGGAGCAGTAAGACCTCCTAATGAGGGAAGACAGGTTTTGTGCTCCTGAGAAGCCTTTCCCATACACTTCTCATTGCGAAGGTCCACCCACGCTGCTTTCTTGAGCCTGGTTCTGCTTTATGGGACACAGGGGTAAAAGCAAGGTTTCATTCACCTGAGTGAAACCTGTTTGGATGTACATCATTCCTGCAGCAGAATACGGCCCTTTGCATTTACCTTTGTGCAGCCGCTGTAGTAACAGAACTGCATCTTCAAATTCAGCTTTAGAAGCCAATAAAAAACCTCTGCAGACTATGGATCAGTACAAGCAGTTCAATAAAATGGATACGTTAATTGTTCCTCTTACATGTTCTAGAAATAAACAGACTTCAGTGCTTTTTTTTTTTTTTTTTTTTTTAAGCTGACATACAGCTCAGAAAAGACAAGCTTTCAATTTTCTTTTAGGCTACTAATTAGCTATATAAGTGAATGACAAAACTACAGACTTTACCAAAGTTTATTTGCATTTTTCTACCTTGAAACATTATGCAAACACTGAATTGTCATTTGCATATGAGAAGAATATCTAATATTGTTTTACTTCAAGTGACTTCAAATGCTGATATAAATTAAAAACGTTAATCGATGTATGATATGTTTTATGTGTTTTACGGGCTACAGCGTTACTTTTTGACTGATTCTCAGTTTTACATTTTACGTGTGAACCAGGCTTTGTGTGTAACCATCCTGAATACCCTTGCTGAAATGTCTTTGATGTGAAATTTGAATTATGAGTGTGCTTAGCACTCCCCATGAGCTAAAAGTGGGTTGAAACTTCAGATTAAAAAAGAAATAATAAAGAAAAAAAGGAAAAAAAAAAAAAAAGAGAAAACCAAAACAAAACAAGCAAACAAACAAACAAACAAAAAGAAAAAGTGACTGTGAACAGAGGAGCAATAATTTTTCCTTGGGTTGTGGCATAACAACTGCAAAATATTCACCGACACGGCAATTAGAAGGCATCAGAGTAAGGTAAAATAATGTTGAAAAAAACAACTTTGAAGTCTCATTTCCTTGTCAGGACAAGACCTGTTTGCAATTAATTAGAGCTGATGATAACACGTCTCCTTGCTAACACTGAGATGCCCTCTCCGTGCTTATCCCCAGTGTGGTGTGGCCGGGGCAGCATGGGGCACACTAAGCCTGCCAGAGAGGACTTGGCTGGAGAAACCTCCCAGATTGGGCTCCAAACACAAACATCCTCCGAATCTCTCCAAACAACTGCACTTCAGATTATTGTGCAGCTTTACTGGATATTCAGCAATGTGTGTCACTGGCAGTGGTGAGACAACTTCATAGGTAATACCCTGGAATGTCTTCCAGTTGTATATAGCTATAGCTCATATAGATACTGGGATTATTCCTTTCATTAAAGGAACTAAATAATATTACTAGATTTTGCTTTATTTTGTTTTATTATTATTATTATTATTTTTTTTTTAGTGCACCAAACAGTTTGCTTTACTGAGGCTGGAATTACTCTTTCACAGCAATCTAGAGGTCATTCATTACACAAAGCACCTTGCGCTTACAGAACAGAAAGACAGCAGCTTTAGTTGTATTTCTTGTGTCTGCTTCCTCATTGCCTGAGTGTGAAAACTTTATTGCTCATTATCTACTGGGCTGTGATGAAGTGACAGATGATTTATTGGGAGCCAAAAACTGTGTTTCAATGGTGACCATTTTTATCCTTTTGTGTTGCAGCCTGCCAACCCCTCTAACTGCTGAGGCAACAAATAAAGAAAACTCACTGCTGGAGGGCCCTGTGACTATCACTCATAAATGTCCACATTTCAGATCCCACTCTGTTTCTAATTTGATTCAATTCCCTTTTGTTGCTTAAAAATTCAATTTGTTTAATTGAGCTGTTTGACAGTAAAATCTGAATTCCATGCATTTTAACCATTCATATTAAATTTCCCTCCACATAGTACTTTTATTAATGTGCTTTAAAAGAGGTCACTTTAATTTAAATTTGGTGACCTTACAAGCTTATAAAAAGATCTATATGCTATCCTTCTCAAACTGAAATTAAATTGAATAAATGTAAGATAATGTTACAATAGATATTTCTGACTAAGGTTTGGAGTTCTGCAGAAATGAAACCCACACTAAGATGCTGGGAAGTGTCTGCACTGCTCAGCTTATTTTCCACAGCAACACCACTACTGGTGTGAGGAATTTCCCATGATGTGTCAAGTGAACCACCACAACTCTGGTACACCTTAAGGCTGAAGTTACAGGGACAGCTGCGCTGCCCTGGGCCATTGTTCAAGAAATACCTTCTCTGTTGCTTGGGTTGCTTCTTTTGATTTTTAAAGAAGGCTATGTAGCTTTTGACATTTAAATAGCTGAGCATCTTCTCCTTTAAGACTACTAAGAAATATTGGAACCAGAGCAAGACTTTAAGATTTAGTAAACTTTAATCTGTAAAATTTAATAGCAATATCCAAGTCATTATGAGTATATAGGATGCCAAATGGCTTTACAAACACTTTTAAGCAATGAGTTATGTTACAAGAATGGGTTTGCTGTGTATCATTATGTCCAGGTAAATGCCAGGATGATGACATAATTGGTAGTTGGGAGTAAAATACAACCTCTGTAAAATGTTACTAAGGTAAATGTAACAGGATTGTAATTCATTATACGTAAACATGACTAGTAGTTATTTATCATTTTATGAAATATAGAATAACCTGAGCTGGTAGTGTTTTGCTATTTCTTCATTACTTTATTCAAAATTGTAATGATAGTCTCATCACAATGCTCGCTCTTTTATTTCCCTGTAATGATTTACCAAGGCTGCACCCCTGAATTCATGTGAGGTTGCTTTCTGTGTTACCCTCCGATGATACTCTTGATATACAAAGTCCTAAAAACTAGCCTCATTAAGAATGATATCCTGCCAGTTTCAGACACTGACAAATTTATGGCTTTGGATTAAAGGTCATATGGGCATTTCAGCCATTAAAATAGTCCCATTTCATAATACCTGAAACCTTAAGGAAATACATATTTTTGCACACAGATGCCTGTTATGTTAGTTTCTGCTAAAGACATACAGTAATAGTTTGAAAGCAACAAAAGCCTATTTTGTACCTGTTCAGCTTGCAAGTGTGTTAGCCCTAGGCTACTGTTTAACTTTTAACCCTCTTGTTCACACAGCGTACATGCATAAAACTACAATGTACCACATAATGAAGCAAAGCTAGCAACATTTGTTTTATACTGTTTGCTATAGGACATGCTTCTCTCTGTTTTTAAAATCAGTTTTGAAAACAAAACAAAAATGAAGGCATTTTTCTATGATATGAGTGATTATGCTGTTTTTTTTCCACACATTTAATAGCAGAGCTGCTATGCTTTCTGTATATTAACAGGGCTTTCAAGGAAAAAGAAATAATTCAGCACAAAATGATTTTGAAGAAGAATTTCTTTTGCAATTCTTTTTCGGTGTCTGATTTTAAAACATTTTATCAAGCTTCCACTATATGTGCCAAACACTCTCTTGTCAGGTGTAGGATGAACTACAGTATAACTGTGAGATATTTCTTTCCCTCATAACAATCTTGAGCCATAGCCTATGATGAATTATTTGTACCATCACAAGGAAATTCCCCTCTTCTGCACTTAAACCCAGCAAAATTACACACCAATTGTAGCAGAGAAAACATCTGATGTGACAGCTGTATAGCACACGGAGATCCATTGGTCCATTGGTTAATCAGCAGATTTTAATGGTGCTGGGGAATATATGGTAGTGGTGTCCTGAATTAGAAATGGCTATGTGTTCTCACTAATAGGACAAATCTTCTACCTGGAGATGAAGGATTCCCACTGTTTTAATGCTTCAAATATTTAAAATTAAAAGAAGGGGGGGAGAAAAAAGAAAAAAAAAAAAAAAAAAGAAGAAGAAGAAAAAAAAAAAGAATGTGGAAAATCTGCCATAATTCAGAACACAAAAAGGAAATCCTGTGGATGAGTCAATTATATGGTTCCTAATGATGATTCAGCCTCCAGGCCTGAGTGGAGGAATGGAGGAAATAGGGAAGGATTAACTTAGTTAACCTTCTTCCATTTTCCTCTATTGGGCTGGCACTTTACTGACTGTTTTCCCTCCTCTGTAACCCATGATGTTATTTCCCACTCTAGTCAGGAACAGCTTGAATTTCTCTAAGTCTTTCACAGATTTCATCTGTATTTTCCCTTTTCTTTGTATTTTAAAGAAATAAATATTTAAGACGGTTAAAAGATTCCAGGGCTGCACTGGAAAGTGGTATTTATGATTTTGAGTTGTTTCTACATATCACTGCTAATGTGGCTAATCACATGCTCAGGAAAATTAAGATCATGGTATTTTTAGGTTGTTCATTATTCGGGATATGTCCTAGAAATGAGAAGTCTCCCCAAGATACAAAGAAAATTGTCAGAGACCTCAGAAGACAATGGTATCTATAGAGCGCTAAAGGCCTGGCCAATTGCAATAATGATAATGATAAATAACCATCATTTATTTTTATACAGGCCCGTATCATTTAGGACCTCATAGTGCTCCACAATAAAATCAAAGAAACATTAACTTGAAGTAAACAAATGACAAAACAAACATTAGCAGATGGGAAATCAACAACAAAAATAAACAAATCAGCAGGTCGGAGGATGAGCAAACGTGTTTAGAGCAGGGACTTCAAGAAAACGATGGCTGAAACACTCC